>NW_012130109.1:298119-333657 GCF_000143395.1 Atta cephalotes | reverse complement strand
TGTGTGTGTGTTAAAATAGGGTATATTCATCTAATATCTCCCCGATCACTTTGTTTAAATTAATATCATATTTTAGATTAGTATTAATAAATAAAGTTTATATTTATTAATTATCATTTGCATGTTAGCTAGAATCCTCAAAGAATTTGTCTAATGATTACTAAAATTTCGTTTTATAATAAATAAGTCAATAGTTTCAGTCCTGTGACGAATTGAAATACAAAGTGAAGATTTTATGGCGCTAGTAATTAAATAGATACAAAATACTAATTTATAACGATTTACCTCACACATTCTTTTCTTTTTCCACTTAATTCTTTTTTCTTCTTAGAATGCTTATTTATTCTACAGGCAGGAATAGCTGTAATTGTTATTATCTGCAAGAAACTTTTTTCACACTTATATCAAATCAAAACGTAAGCTGCGTCATTTACGAAGCAAATACTAGAAAGATTAATGTGATTAATGCACATAACCATAATTTGAAATGAATTATTAATGCACATATCCATAATTTGAAATTAATTTTCTAAAATTTCTTTGCAAATCACTCACAATCAAGAGAATTTTTTGTGAATGATTTGTTTAGTTTTAGAAAATTTATTTCAAGTTATGGATACAGATGCATAGATGTCTTAATTTTATTTATCTTTTTTTTAATTCTCTCAACTCGTACGTAGATAATGTTATAAGTCTGATTTTGATGATGGTTACATTTCTATCGTCGACAGGATGAATTATTTGCCGCGGTGCGTGTTATGTATATTATTCAGAAAAATTATAAGAAACGCATTGTAAATGAAATTTATTGGATCAAACTGTGACATTATGTAAACATCTACGGTCAATAATACTGATCAGAAATATTGAATCAGTAATACTGACAGTACGCGTCAATATTTTCAATATTTTTATTCGACTTTACACGATTAGTATTATTGACAACATATTTAGTTTTACATACATTATCTATTGTACTATGATATACTGTGACATGGGTCTTAATAAAGCGATACTCATATTTGAGATTCAAAATTCAGATTGTCATCAGTATTCTACGTCAGTCCATCCATCACTCGTAAACGATCAGTAATAGTGTCAGTATTTGTGTACTGACAATATTATTGACCGTGTAGAGTCATCTTAAGAGACGACTATCGTTGTAATTGCTTAGTAATTATTCGTTAGAATAAACGTGCTCTACGACGTCTTTGATGCGCTTCTCTTGGCGTGAACGATTACGCGAGTAACTACCGTAAAAGAAGTTGCACAAGCGCCTTTGCGTTTCGCTTTTGCGCGCGCAAACGTCTCGTAACGATTGTAAGACTGATCATAAAATGGCATTTGAATCTACATCGGAGAGAAATCGAAACTGCAGTGTCCTCTATGTATTCCTTGCCCCAGAAAGCCGATCCTTCTCAATCGTATTTCTCTGGCTTGCATGAAACGTATAACCTTATTATCTGGACTTTTTTCTCCCCTTTTCTGTGTAATATTCAATCCGATTCGAAAAAAGTGGAAATTTTAGAAGATATCGGTGCACTGAGGTTTTATTTGCCACTGTTAATTTTATTCTTGATTTCTCTTCTAAGAAAAAAAAGATATCACATCGAGCAAAACAACTGTTAAATGCTTCATTGCTATTTATAATTATTCCGGAATATAAATGCAATAATTAACTTTTGTAATCGTACTTACGTAATACAGATCGAATGGTAATATCTTATACAATATTTGTACTTGAAAAAAACATGAATATTTCATTTCTCTGTGGTTATATCCATTATTGTGGAATATTTATTATTACTATTAATTAAACGAATCGATAAGACTAAATTATATATAAATTAAACTGAATTTTAACTTTATTTTATATATATAATATATAAATATATAACATTTTATTAAAATATATAGTGTTTATTTATCTAAATACTATATTCTGTATCTAATATTTTTCAAAATAATGATTAATATGTAGAATATCGTTACCTTTATGGTACCTTTATCGTACATAATTAATTTGATCTCGTGCGACTTAGTAATAGTTTCTTTCAGTGTCTCTTTATTTGAATGTTTATATTAATTTTCTTAAGAAAGTCGATATACTTTCACTTGGTTTTTTCCTAATAAATCCAGAGTGTAATTAAATTTCAAGATCTAGAACTAGTGCTGTAACTACGAGACAAGTGAATGAAACGTTAATAAAGAGATGATTTTACCTATGAACTTGTTTATACTTTCCCCAAAAGGAAACTTTCCAGAAGGAACTTGTTACGCGAGATTGAAAAATCTAAGAAGTTGCGCGAAATTCCCAAGAGATAAATTTATTTGCGTCGAAAATAAATATTCAGCTTAGACTGCTTAGAATATTCCAAGTTCCATGCATCTTTAGCAGCCATTAGCAGCAGGCGTTCCGGATGAAATTAAAATCCTCTCACTCGTACATTATAGATAATGTTGTAAATCTGGTTTGAATGATGGTTATATGTTCATCGACAGCGGGTGATCAATCATTTGCCGCGATGTGCAAGAAAGTAAGAAAAACATTCTGCCTTTTTTCTCAAACGCCGGCGTCTGTACTTACTTATAAACGAAACTGATTCTGTTGCTTTCGAAAGTGTTAGCAGCAACAGGATGTACGCACGATCAAGTATTTATAGAGCCATGATTTTCTCGAATCGCACAATTTGTGAATCAGGATTACTACATAAATTTCTCTTTTCAAGAGAACACGAGATAATTATCATTAGTGCGCATCGCGATACTCTGCCATTATCGTACTTACTAGTAATTACTGCCAGTAATAAAATTATAACAAATGTAAAAGATTATTCTTATTAATTATAAGATATATTCTCTCCTTTCGCTATTGTTTTAAGAGAATCCTAAAGACGATTAGTCTTATTGTAAACAGCACTCATATACAGACGATTATACATATCATTGACACATCATTATATATTAGGGGAGATCGGTATTAATATGTATACTTTAATCCTGAGAAAGGATTTTCGAATCTGTAAAAGAGAAAAAAAAATTGTTATATTATAAAACTATATGGTTTAGTTGATAATACAGACAACTTTGGGATCTCCTTAAAATTTATTATTTCTGCTAAAACTATTTCTTCTTATTTTGTTACTTTGCTATTAAAGCAATTCATTCAGCGGATATTGCCACGTAGATATTTTCGCATATTTAATTACTCTCTAAATTTCTTGGAGTGAAATCGCACTTTTTTGGAGTGAAAAGTCACTCCAATTATTCATGAAAATACCACCAATCAAAGTGGAGCATTTTTTAACTAAGTCTTTAAGTACTTTATCTGTATATTAATAAATATATTAAAGATTGAAAACATGCATTTTGATTTATTACATTTTATTAATGTTTTCAATAGAAATTAATTTCTTTCATTATTCTAAAGTACCTATATAAAATATCTTAATCTCTTCGTGTCCTTTTGATTTCTATTTTATGTATAAACAGGCTTACCTCTGATAGATTCATTCCCGAGTTTGTCAAACATTTGACGTTGTTCATACATTCGAAACAACTAAACACAGTTAATAATATAATTGGCAATTGTAAACGGCATTTATACGAGAACAAGAACTGAGAAGTTAGGCGTGATTTGGTGAAATTTCTGCATTTTAAGTTGAAATGAAGTTTAGAACATCAACAATTTTTTTTTAAAATAAGTGTGAAACTTTTCACTTTTTGTCTTAGTGTGAAAGAATTTACTCTATTAAAGTGAATACTTCCTCCACGTAGAGTGAACTGGTCAGTGACTCCAGGATTAGAGTGAAAATTTTACTCCAAAAAATTTAGGAGTAAGTTCGAGTTGAAACGCAAATACGCATTTATCTCAAAGTTCATTTGAGCATATAGTTCATGTTCGCGGTTTTATTAAATGATGTAATATATTTGTGCATGATTTTACTGTCTTGTATATTTGATTGTTATATTGTCACATAAGATCCACCATTTCAGGAGAGAGAAAAGAGAGACGTGCACTTAATCGAGATCTTCTCTCAAGCTGAGAAAGACAAAACTGCTGACTATTCTTACGTTAGGAGCACCGTAGCTGTCTTATATTCGATATTTATTATTATAATATAGCGCGATATATGACACAATGATAATTTCGTAACATTTTGCACATTATTTTTTAAAAAATTTCCTCAATAATTTTGCTCAATAATTCGCGTGTTTCTCACAATCAGTGGATGCGTATTGACAAAAATACATTGCTCGAATTGCGATGGAATTACACAAGAACATTAAAATCAGAAAGAATATTTATTTGAAAAAAGAAAATACTACGTACGGTTCGAGTTTGTATTTATTAATGCTACTACATTTACTTTTGATATGAATCTCTATTCAGAAACAACTATTTTATATTTTTGGAAACAATTATGTTATCTTTATATTTTTTTCTTTGTGTATTTATTTGTTATAATAATGTAAGATTTCTCTCAAAATTTCTCTCAAGATAATAGGGGAGACTGGAACTAGTAGACTCATTTTTCAGTTTCGAACAAAGTTTCAGTTTTTACAGACGAAATTAAGAAACTTATCGAAAAAATGAATTCTACACCAATTACTACTTTTGACTACTAATAATATTTTAATAATAAGGGGAAACTGATAAGAAAAAAAATGCATTCCATCTGATTCAATTGGACCGGGGTAATTTGACTAAGATTATTAAAATGAAGATGTAATGTAATGTATTTTAAGCTACATCTTTGGCTACATATTAATAAAACTTTTTTATAGAAATATGTTTTAAGCACAAATATTCGCTTCTCAGGGCAGCTTCTTTTTGTAAAATTTGTTCGTTTCGTGCAAAAACACGTTGAATAAGTTTTCGAGATTGGACATGAAGGAACTAAACTTATAACATTTTCTCAGGTAAATCTCTTTAAAGAAATAAAATTTTGAGTAAGTACTATAAGAATCGTCACTAAATGAGTCATACAGAATGCTGTGGTTAGTCTACTATATCGCCATCCATTTATTTTTTAAAAACATTATACGATGAAATAAGGACAAAAAAACAAAAAAATCTGTTGTTGTAAACAAAAAAATCTGTTGAATTTTATCAAGTAAGAACTACACTTACTATATAAGTAGAAATCGAATATCTCAGACAATCATGTACGATTGTAAAACGAAAATTTTAAGAATAAAGATATTTATTTAGGTGTTTTTTTTAATTGCAGCATAACTTCTATCATAGATGTGTTCGCAACGAGATGTTACAGCAGACTGAGCAGCAGTCGCTGCGTACTCAGACACGTTTACGCGTGTCTCGCGTGTTTTGTTTTTAATGTAACCTCGACCTTAGTCTACTGACTCCGGTCTGCCCTACTCTTACCCATGCTGTCTTTTAAAGTTTAAACAATTTCATTTATATCGGATTATTTGTTGATTACTATAAAATTTCGCGATCTATCTTCTTTTAATATGTTTATCTTTTTAAAACCGATCTATCTAATTCGAAAAAGTTTTCGTTTTTCAACGAATGTCACATTTTGAAACAAGTATCGTTTAATAAGATTCCGTCTTATCTTTTTCCAGAACCACGAATGTATTCGACTCAGTATAACGTTTCAAAGAAAGAAAAAAATGCGGTTTGTAATTAGCGCGACCGTTTGGCGCGTGCAATTAGACGAAAGTGTCCGTTCGCGCGCGCGGATGTGAGACATCTTATCTGCTGCTCTGCCGCACTTGGCGCGGCCGGGACTGGAGAGAATTGGAGCGTGCTCTCTTGGATACGGTCCGGGCGTCCATTACGTCCGTGCGACGCGCCGTGAAAAAGCTGTCCTCGCGAAAAAGCCGCGAAACGGAGTCGTATAACAGAACCGGCGCGGCGCGGCAGAACGCAGCGGACTTCTGGTTCCGTGATCGCGGATGCGTGCAGTCGACTTCTGGCCGTTCTCTCGTCGCGAATAGGGTCGCCGATATACTTTATACATTGATATTAATCCTCCAAAGTCGACATTCAAAAATCTGTGACACAGTCGACGTTTACAAGACCTATTTAATTTATGTTAATTTATATTATTAAAAAACATTAATTAATTTCAAGGAACCAAAATGACATAGACGTAAGTCGTAAAAAAGAGTGAATAGGGTAAAATCGCCTATTAGGGGATACTTTTTTTAAAAACTTGTAATTTATTTAATTTATAACCTTAATTTCTATCTTCGTGTTAAATTATGGGAAATATATGTGTGTTTAGCGTCAAAAGTTAGCAGTAGGTAATAGCTATATTTTGTTATGTGTGAAATTTTTTTATCAAAAATGCCGATTTGATCATTCCAAAAAAGTTTCTAATATGAGATATAAGGTGGTATTTCATATCGATTAAGTTATACTTAAAATTCAATTGGTTCAGCCCTTATTGAGATCCCATAATCTCGAGCCCTCACAACTTCGCCGGCTCGCATAAAGGAGGCACGATAGTGTCGCTGCTCTTGGCTTAGCGCCGAGACTATCCACACTGAAAGAAAAGATTGGTTTCTCCAATAATTTAGATAGTAAAATATGCATAACATTTTTAATCGGCTGCAGACTAGAATTTTTGTGTCAGGTTAACCTTATATAAGATTTAGTTAACGTAAAGTAATCCCAAATAAGGTACACCTAACAAGGCACTCATCAGATTTAAGTATGGTTGACCTTTGTAAGATTGTATGTTATAAAGACCTGGTTTGGTTGGCCTAAGTTAACTTTGAATAAGAAGATTTTTGTTAGGTTTGAATATGGTTGACCTCATTTCTAGTACGCAGCCACGCCATGAGATGGACGAATTACTCATAAGAAGAAAACGTCCAGTGATATATAAGAAGGCGTATGCGATTTGAATAATCTCCTCAAGATTATAAAGTGCCTTCAGGGTGTGCCTCCTTCTGAAATATGTGTTTTTTGCTTCTTTTGGAATGTGTGCTAAATTAATTAAGCATTTGAACAATTCCTGACTTAGAAATTTATCCAGTAATTTTTTAGGTCCTAGTTAGCTTGACTTTATTTCATTATCAGGTCCACATCAGGACCCGATGAGGCAGTCCAGATGAGAATTCACTACTGTGCTGCGTGATTGATGAAGTCTCGATAAACTTACCTTATCAGGATCTGATAACGAAATAAGGTCAACCTGATTAGAACTTGCTAAATTCCTTGGATAAATTTCTAATCGGAACCAGTTGTAGCAGCAAATTTTTAGTGCGTTAGTCTATCTGCAATGTCATATGATTTCGATAGGCTAACGCAATTAAAAATTTGCTACAACCAAAAACTGGTTGCTGCAGTCGATTAAAAATGCTATGCTATATTTTACTATCTAAATTATTGCAGCAACTACAATAATATTTTCTTTCAGTGCAGATAACAGGAATCTAAGGAAAAAATAAAGATAAGCTTTTTATATACAATTTATTATTATATTATATGAAAGTATAGGAACAAAAAATGTTTGAATGTTATGCATAATAATTATATAATTTTTTTATCTGCGTGCATGCGTACGTGTGTGCGTATGTGTGTGAGAAATATCAAGAATAATAGAATTGTCATTTTTAACATATTGTTCAACGGTATGCTTTGGGATATGGAATTGTTTCTCATATGAGCTAGAAATATTCCGAGTGATTTCCATGCCTTGCGTTTCACGATCTAATCTTTACAAATCTAATCTTTACATTTACAGTTTATACAAATTATTATGTTT
The DNA here is from genome assembly GCF_000143395.1 of Atta cephalotes. Lineage (NCBI taxonomy): Eukaryota > Metazoa > Arthropoda > Insecta > Hymenoptera > Formicidae > Atta > Atta cephalotes. The sequence continues at coordinate 325,912 of NW_012130109.1, read as the reverse complement.
TCCTATCGATTTTAGATCTTACTGTATCACTGCATGCTTTATTATCTACTATTTATTTTTATATAATAAAACAAGATTTAAAGACTAACCTTAATAAAATTTGACAACATCCAATTTCACAAGTTCTTTTTGCAACGATCATACGCATGATCTAATAATAAATTTTCTACTAAATAGATTTCACACTAAAAAATTCATGATAGATCCAAACACATGCGCTTATTATTTTAACAGAAATCCCGCTATTTCATATTAGGATTTATCCTCTGTTACATATTTTAATAATAATAATACAAATTTGCAGATAATATAAAGAAAATTGAATTGCTTGACATTTTGTACAAAGATTTATAATTGAATGAGTTTAAGAAACATACCGTTAGTTTCAAAGAAAATTAAAAATAAAATATCGATATTTCTCTATCGCTAAGAAGAATGAAAAATTTTGTGAGTGTTTCTCATTATTAATGTGTAATGTTCAATAATTTTGACAGATCTTTTTCTTAACAAGATTAAATATATGGCATCGTAAATATAAATTTTTTTTAGAAGCGTTTTATAAAATTTCATGATAGATCAATACCTGATTTTTATAATGACATTATTTTTAAGAAAATTAATAATTGTTGCAGTTTTGAATGTTTCAATGCATAACAGCACAAATAATATAAACATGATCATTTTCTGTTACAGGTGAGTCTAAAAGCAGATCCTTACCTAGAACTGCTCGACTAGAACGGGACCGCAATGTTCGAGGTGAGTCTCGAGCGCTAGCACATTCTTTTCCCATTAGATTTTGTTTTTCTTTCCTCTTTAATCTTTCATTCAAGAAATCTAATCGAAATATCCGAAAAAATATTGTATATCAACAAGTTAAAACTTTCAATGTGTAAACATGAGAGAGAATTCTTTCTTCATATTAATGCCTCGATAATGCTCCTAATTGAGCAAATCAATCGAGAATATTCAAACGTCCCACTTCAATTTGCCGTTAACGCACGGCCCACACTTATCGCCTCTGTAATTTCTACAGAGAACAATACTTTTCTTGGAACGACAATGATCTATCGTTTACAATAATGGCTACGTGCATATTGTACATACAACATTGCGTCAAGGGATATTTGCCTCTTTGTCTTCATCGACTTGAAAAGGAAGGATAATGCTTTAAATATAAATGCGTGATAATATGTTAATTCAAGTCATAATGCGTTCGCAGAAGTGTCACTTCTTGTGAGGTATGCGGTCAATAATAAAAACAAACAAAACTTTTATATAATATATCTTTTTAAATTTTGATAATAGCAAAACAAGCAATTAACTTAGATATATAATATAATAATTTGCGAGATAATTTTATAAAATAGAATGTTAATCAATAAATATTCTCAAAGAGAAAAATCATGATTTAATTATACTCATAGCGATTGATGTCATATCCGTGTTACATCACGTTACGCATTTAATGAAAAATGACGTCAATTACGATGATAGAAGAGAATCGTCGAGCAATCGGGCGAAAGTATAATGATAATGAGAGCCTCGTCCACCTTTGACTCGCTACTGTCTTTATTGCGCATTGTTAAGTGTAGACATACCAAAGATAAATTGATCGCAAGGTCGGAATCTTGTAGGCGCGAAGATAATGACAGAATTAATTCGTTAGATAATCAATTGAGATTGCTCTCAAACGCCTTGACATTCTTTTTTTTCTCATGCATGATTGCTAATTCACCAATCAACGAATAATAATAATAATAGTTTAAATATAAAAACAATACTTAGTTATCAGTATAAAACAGTACACAATTTTATATATCATAATCTATTTTTAAAAGAAAAAAGTATACTTGACATACAATTATTGATTAGATATATTATCGATAAAAATTATTTTCTGATATGTAAGTTTTTAGTATTTGTTAGATGTAATTTTTTATGTAATGACGTAAAGAACAATTTAAATTTTAAGCTCGTAGAATTGATATCTTTTTTTTCAGATACTCGTACTTTTTGTTTTCCATGTCGCAATTTCCATATCAGCGACACGGGAATGGAATTTACGGGTAGGAACGTGCTGACGCATTTTTACTTTCCTGGCCCTTTCTCATCCGCACCGTAAAAATTTAATTGTTCATCGAGTGGCCAAATTAGATTTTTTCCGCTCACTTTACTGCAGTGTCTCTCGGCGCGGAAGATAAATGGAAGTCTCTGGTAGCAAGGCATTTATAACGTTTGCACACGAAGTTCGAATTAATAAAGATCCCTTGCGAATCAATCTGACTAATTTAAAAAGTATATTGCATATAATAAGTATTTTACAAAATATTTAGACTTTGAAAAACAGAAAAAATTATGTTTTATTAAATACTTTGTATTAATACACAAAGATATATGTATCATGTGTAATTTGAATGTGTTAGAAAAATATTCTACAATATGCGTGTCCAAAAGATATTATAAAGGCGTCATAACGGCATTTTTTATTAGATTTACATGTTGTCTGATATCAGAATTTATATTATCAAATGTTGAATAAGTCAGAGGCTGTATTCTGTGATACAGCATGTGACTTTATCGACATTGGGATCGGTACACGAGAATTTGTGAGACAGCACGTGGCGTCAACTACGGATCATACTGGAAACGTTGTAAGATCTAAGAGTTGATGATAGTTAAAACAGAAACCTTCTATAATTAAACTATTTATATTACGTAATGTTAACAGCGGATATATAATTAATTTTATTTGATAATGATTTTAATAAAATTTACATTTAGATAATTTAGATAATGTTGACTTTAATTGATTTTCTCCAGAGACATGTACTTAAAACATTGGAAACTTCTTTACTAATAAATTTATTGTAATATTTAAAATAAGAATCATCAACACTGAAAGAGTAATGTTTATAATCTTTGTAAATTTAGACAACTAGACTAGTATACTCTATTAAACTCAATAAGCTATTATAAAGTTGCAAATTTAGTCGCGATAAATTGAATTGATTTTTCACGTATAATATAACGCATAATCTGAATATGTACATGAATAATATATCAAAAAATGTTATAAACATTAGATTCAATAACGGACAGTTCTTGAGTTATAGTGCATCAAAGATGTAAAACTTATGCTCTATATAATTATTAATTAGCAAAACTTAATATCCCAGCAAACGAGAATATTATAGATTAAAATGAATTGAAATTTTTTTCTATCCGAATGCGTATTTTAAATAGCGAATATTTTTTTTTTGGATTTAATTGGATTCAATTAGATTCAATTGGATGCAATTGGATTGAAAAACTGCTTTTCCTATTAAAAATTTTGAATTGAACAATATTCACACTGCACAGAAAAAGCTAATATAATAATTATTTTTAGATTGAAAGGCATAGAGATATGCTCCATGCAATTCCTATAAATGAATAAAAATGCATTTCAGGATTGAAAAGCATTCATTTTAACATTTGTGAATCAATATTTCTGAAAATCTGAATCCATTTCAATTCATTTCAATCCATTCTCGTTTGCTAAGGTGTTCTGAAAATCCTTCGAAATGTACTTCATTCAATTCTATCATTGTTCAAATGCGCTGGAGTTAAAAGTAGGAACATTAAAATCATTTTCTATATCAATACTGTTTTCTTTTAAATTAATTATGCGAACATTTTAGACATTTTGAATGAAAACCTCGCTAGTTATAGAGCGCAAGTTTTACTTTACATTTTCTTTGACATATCTTATCTGGCTTATCTCAAAAATTATATTGAATTTGATATCCATGAGATCAGATTATGAACTACATTATATGTGAAAATTGAGGAGAAAACCAACACAATATTAAAATCAAATTTTGCCTAATTAATTTTTCAGAATTAGTACAGAGTTCTTTGAGATTATTTACATAACGATTTCTTGGGAATTGTAGAACATTTTTCTTGCAACAATTTTTATATAATACATAATTTCTTTCGATTTTTCAAAATGTTTGGGCGGAAATGATTTTTCATAAACAGTATATAAGGTGATATCTTGTTAATTATCGCATCATAGCCATCGATCAAAGTATCGTGCCAAACTCCCCACATTCTTTCGACTTCTTTTTTGTGTGTATTCTCGTATACTCTATTAACGGTTGTACACCCCCTACAAGGCAGGCACTTGAAGATCACGATCAGATCGTCGTATATGGTCGTCCATTCGTTGGATCGTTGACCGTGTACGAGGTGATACCGTACTCCTCGATTTGGAACTCATCGCATGTTCGTGCACAAGCAAATTAATTTCTACTTAAAGTCCTCTGAAAGTTACTTCTTTCGTGTTTCACCCATATACGTATTATATCATTCCGTCTATCCTTGCCCGTATATTCGCACAATTGAACGATCAGTTGGCAGCGTCGCGTGCGACTTTTGCGGAAAGTACTTCCCTATTTAACGATCTCGAGGGATTCTCGTTATTCATTAAGCTCAACCCCTTGTAGAAATTAAGCGCTCGTTTTTTGCTCTACCTGAACATCTACGCCGGTGGTCCGTATTATTGATATCCGTAGTTTACCTTGGTTTCAATGTTCATTCAATTGCGAAAATCTGCGTGAGTAAAGTGGAAACTATCATATACAGATTCCTCATGTTAATGTCTATATTTTACGAACTGATATCTTTTATTATACTGCTTTTAGATGAGTTTTTAAAATGGTTCATCTGTCACATAGGTTGAATGATTACATTTTATAATTAACTTGCTTTTAATGATTAATGAATGATTTAACAAATGGAGCAGGTCAAATAAATTTTATTTTCCTAATTGTATTCTTTCCAGAAAGAAAAATATGTATTATTTAGAAAAATCATTCAAAATTTTTTATTTTTAATATTTATGCCTTATAAGTTTCTTTTTTTATTAATATCTAGCCCAGTAACAAATGTTACCTTGTTAAAAACAAATCACAGAGAAAAAATTAACAAATGACATTGTGTTAATTCATCGGTACTCTTGGAGCTAATTTCATTGCGTTAACCCATCATTCGTGGCCAGCCTCCATTCTTAAATCTCACTTCTTTCCCACGTCTTATCGGCAAACCTTCATCTATCTTTCAAGAAAGCGACGTAACATTATCCCGCCTAAATACCCGCTCATAGTTCTTCCATTTTGCGCTAAGTGGCTAAGTGTACGGCGCGATAGTTTTATTCTACAAAAATTTATTTCCACTTGCAGTTAATTTATGAGTGTACAGCAGAGGCTGTTCCTTCGTTTACGTAAATAGCCTGATGTGTACCTAAGCATATGATTAATGAAGATACAAAGGCCTTTCTGGAGAATATTGCAGTATTATTAAAGAAACAATAAATAATATTGTTGCAATTAATGTTATATTTTAATGAAAACTTGTAATTTATATCTATATTTAGTCGATAAATAATTAAAACAATGTTGCATAATACTTTTGTTGATCTGATAATAATATTTCTCTCTTCCGTCATATTTTCATATTTTTCAACATAGCTGATTGACAGCAGAATAGAAAATTTGCTACGAAACATATAGAAGCTCGCATGAGATTCTGCAATGTCACGAACACAACGCACAATGCATGGCGCTGAGAAAGAGAGAGAAAGTGTTGTAACAAAACAGAAATTACACAACGAATTGAATAACCGTCGCCAACACGATTTTACACTTGCAAATTGATCCTCTCCCTTCGATTTGTAACGATAATTGTCAGCGCACATGATGGCGATTTTTCCGTGCTATCAGTTTGCAGTTTTCTTTGTAGCCGAGATGCATAGCGACGATATGTTGCATTGCCTTGTATTTCAACTTGCTAGAATTGAGCATCTCCTGCGGTTGCATAGTCACGTACTCTTTGTTTATCGACTACATTCTGGTGTTGCTGGCTCTCTCTCTCTCTCTCTCTCTCTCTCTCTCTCACTAATTCGTTTCTCTCCGCGTACTATTTCTTCATGTCATTGTCTCAGGGATGTAATCAGTATATTTCGATTCCCTTTTTCCGTTGACAGAAAATATAATTGAATCTCGAGTTGCGATATTTGATTTGATAGAATAATACAAATAAATGATGTGTAAATGTATAAAAAATAAGTATAAACGTATGGTATACGTTTATAGCTATATGTTTCGTAGCAAATTTTCTATTTTACTGTCAATCAGCTGTGTTGAAAAAAGTATGAAAATGTGACGGAAGAGAGAAATATTATCATCAGATCAACAAAAGTATTATGCAATATTATTTATCGACTAAATATAGACATAAATAAAGTTTTCCTTAAAATATAACATTAATTGCAACAAGTATTTATAACTATACTTTTTATACATTTACATATATAAATATATGAATTATTTAATTGATTGAGAAATTTTTGCTTGAGAATTGCTTGAGAAATTTAATTGATTATTGCATACTTGTTTGTAATAGAATTAAATTATTAATTTTACATAATATATGTAATTAGAAATTATATCTTTTAATATTATTTATTTGTAGGTATATAAATCGTAGACATTTATTTAACATCAAGGGAATTAAAAATATGGGCTACGGATTAATTACTTGATTGTTAATTATATATCATTATTACGATTTAAATTAATTAAAAGTATATTGTAATCGAATATGTTATACTAATTCGAAAAAGAGATAAGAACATGGAACAGGTTAAAAGAACAGATACAGATGCAAAGATTTTTTTTATAAAATCTTTTATAATATCGTTATACATTCATTGACAATTAAACTTTTTCTACTCTAATTTTGAGAACTTTGTATATGTTAGATGTTGCGTTTAATTTATAAGAAAAACAAATATCGTGAATATCGTGTTTAACTAACACGATGTCCATGTTTTTTCTATAAGGTTCTTCGTTATTGACAATATTATCTTGTATTTTCCAATCACACATGATCCACCTCTGCACCTCACGCTTCATCTATTACGCTCGTCCTATCCTCATCTTTTTTACTTCAACTTATTCTATCTTATCAAAGACTCTCTTTTTCTTTATTTTGAAATTCCATTCCGATAGTTGATTCATGTATTTGTTTTTTTATCTTCACAACCGAGGAGCATAAAGTGTTAGAGAAAGAAAGATGTTCGTTTTGTGATCACAATAAAATTATGAGCAAGAAAACCTTTTCGTTTTAAATTAAATATTATTATTTATATAATATTAGAAATCGTAAATACTTTAATATTTAAATGATAGAATTTAATTTTAATGAATATAATAAATCCTAAAGTAAAAAAATTTGTATAAACTATATAAAAGAACGAAATTACGATAGGTATAAATATCTTTTTTTAGAATAGATATAGATATACATTTTATAAATAAATAAATATATATATATATATATATTCTACACTGAGAAAAGAGATTGGTTATTGCTGCAACAATTTAGATAGTAAAATATAGCATACTATTTTTATATGGCTGCAGCAATCAGTTTTTGGTTGTAGCGGCAAATTTTTAGTTGCGTTAGCTTATCGAAATCATATACATCGCAGATAAGCTAACACAACTAAAAATTTGTTGCTACAAAAATTGATTGCTGCAGCCACATAAAAATGCTCTGCCATATTTCACTATCTAAATTGTTGCAGCAATCAATCTTTTCTTTCAGTGTATTTCTATCTTTTTTTCTTCAGAAACGCCATAAAGTAAAGATGACGCAGAAAAAAATTATTAGCTATTCATTTGTTATTTTTCAAATTAACATTTACATTGTCATTAACAATAACAGTTACATTACGATGTATAAGTAGGTAACAATGATGCATATTGCATTGAAGATATGCAGTTTATACAAATCATACCATCTCCATCTAGGCAAGAAGTGACTTATCGCTCGTTATAATTATCACGCATAAATTATACAGAGTAGTCATCCTACGCTACGCATCAATATGTATTTGAAACTCTCAGTGAGTGAATTAATACCTGTCGACGATATGTCGGAGAGATACAAGCGCTTCCAAGGTACACCTTGTAACTTCGTGTACGATATCCTGGAAGTGGCAAAAAAGCTTCATCAGCCTACTTGATCGTAGCCAAAGTTTATGTTTCGAACGATATAACTGTTAACTATTTGCGCTGTTCTTCTACTAATTGCTACGCATTAAATCACTTCCATCTTTCGCGAACTTGACCGACATTGAAACATGGATGCTGTGTGATGAGACCCATGAATTAAAAAAAATAATAGCTTGTTATATCAGAGAAAAAGTAAAAGTTTTGCAACTATTAACAATAACAAGTTTAGTTATTACTTTGATTAAGGAAATAGAGAAAATATTCCTTTATCTGTAGAAATATTGTCATGACATTTTGTTGACATATTTGAAAAATATAATTAAAACTATTTATATTTTTTTATTATTAAAACAAAATAATTATTTGATAATATAATTATGGAACAAGAAAGAAAAAGTGTATTAATTAATTGCTTATCTGCGTAATCTTGATATAAGTTTTTAAGAAGTTGCGTAAATGATTTCTTTCAGTACTGAAAAAAATATTAAAACGCTTCAAATAACTAAAAGTATCAAAAGGTAAAAAGTAGCGATTAATTCTTTTCTATAGTTTTTTAAATTTTGCATTTCAAAATTCCAGTGCTCTGTTGGCGCGATGCCGACAGTTTTGTAAACCATTTAAATAGTATTTGCAAATTTATTCCTAGGCGTTGGTGAGAGCATTCCTGGCGTTGCGGATCCTAGCGCGGAATTTCTATCTCGTGAACGAACGCGCGCGCAAGGTATGGCAGATAAAGGGAGAAGTCGCGAGAAACATCGGCATGGTTACTTTAGGCCGGCGTTGCTGTATTTCGCTTTTTTTCTTCTCTTTCCTTTCTTTCTATTCAGGACCCGTCGTCGCGATGCAAATATGTTCGATGCAAATGCTGGAGAGCGGAGGTAACGGAAGTGGTAGCGCGTAGATTACGCACTCCGTTATATTTCCTGTCCGACGCGAGTCGTTCCGGTGTCTCCACACACGTGCGTTTATATCGATTCACGTGTTGTTCTCTCTATGTAAATTTCTCTCTATGTAAGTTCTCTCTATGTAAAATCGACCACCCGGGCCACTGCGCCATTTTTAAGCCCAGAATAAGACGCGTTTCTCGCTCGCGCGAACTTTATTGTGGCAAACCTCCGCTGAAGTGATCTAAGTCTCGATAGTTATTCATTTATTCTTACAACATTGCGTTAATGATATATGTTATATCCTCTGAATAAATTGATTACGATTGACCCAGTCATGAAATTTTTTAAATATTGTATTTCCTTATGCACAAGTTTAGTAACAGAGTTTATTCTCTTTTTTTAAACTTTTAAACAATGTCAAGCGACATTTTTATCTTACATATATATTACAAACGTAATTAAATTTATATCAATTGTGACGTTAAATTTCATTAGACTGTATATTTGGATTTCTTTTTTTAAAGGCAAAAATAATGGAATAAGCTTTGATATTTTTATACTTTTTATTTAATGAAGAATTGCATTATATATTTTACAATAATGAAAGATTAATACGATTTACAACTTTACAGTAAGCTATGTGAATGTATGTAAATGAAATCCGTTGGAAGTGCAAAGGAGAGGCCGGGATAGTTCGCTCTAATTTTAGATTCTGTTACCGAGCAAGCATATGTACCTTCAACGCATTTCGGCGTATTATGTTTGACGGTCCGGAAATAAAATCGCCTTTCAACGTTGCGCGAGCGAGCACCTACACGACGACTTCCGGCTGGCTCAACGTTTTGTTTATTTCTATGTTATCGCCGTAACTTGCACGTCGTAGCACGCAGAGAATCACAAAGTAGAAGCGTTTGGTTGTATGTACTCAATGCGAGGAAACTGTGTGAAAGGAATACTAATCCGTTACGCGTGACATTTATACATTCATATCATATTTCCCGTGCAAAGTTCCAACTGTAAAAGTGTTATTTTTATGTTAGAGTTAATTAACACTTCCCTCAGACCTTTATTATTCTTGTGCTCTTTTTGAAATTTTATCCAGCGGTCCTCTTTTGCATCATCAAACGAAAATATTTGATATGATTTTGTGCACAATTTCCCATTTTTTTAATAAAATGCGCCTCAACTGTATCATCGAGATATAACTTTATAAACTTTTTCTATTATATGGAATATGATTAACTAAAAATTATGTTTTAATTAGGGTTGAGTAAATTAATGTTTTTGTTTAATTGTGTTGAAGTTAAAGTTAATGGCTTTACAAAATTAATAAAATTAAATTAAAAGTTGAAGGAATAAAAAGTTAACTTAACGTAAGTTAAATCAATATTGAATTAACTTAAAGTGAAAAAAAAAGTTCATTTTGAAAAAAATTATTTTTTAAATCATTATGTCCTAATTTTTCTTAAAATGAAATTAAATAACTACAATATAGATTATTAAGTAAATTAAATTTTTAATTTTTTTATTCACATGTAATATAAGTATATAACACATAACGATATAATTATATAAGTTATATAACTTTAAAAAACAGCTAGCACATAGAGAAGATATAAGATCAGTGATTACTTTTTAATAAGTCTTAAGCCATAAGAAATTGACCAATTGCAATCGAATGCGAAAAGAATATTTGACTGTAATTGGTCAATTTCTTATGACATCTTATGACATGACTTAAAACATCTATTGTAGATCCGGACTAAGGCTTATGGCATAAGACATAACCGTATAAATCAATTAGAAGGCTGTATTAGCATCTTAAGAAAGTCTTAAAATATGAATTATAGATTACGAATATACGCCCTTAATCTCATTGTATCTTATTAGTTTTCTAAGATATTTAAAAGAGATAAAAAAGTTTTTTAACTTAAAAGAAAATGTTAAAAAGTTAACGTTTAAAAATAACTTAAGTTAAAATTTAATGCATTTAAAATTAACTAAGTTAAATTAAAAGTTATTAACTTTTTAACTTTTTTTTTAACATTTTAACTAGTTACCCAATCCTGGTTTTATCGCAAAAAGTCCATGTTAACATCCAAATGTTGAATGTCTCGAATCTTTTGAAGTAGGAGACTGTCAAAATGCTTATAACTCAAACAGGATGTGGTAGAAAAATCTCTTTTTTTTATTGTAAATTGCTGATATAATATTAGTTTGTTGTGTAAAATGATTTGCACTCCAAGTATTGTATATATTATTTATAACGATTTTTAAGAAAATGAAATTGGTGAGTAAATTTTTCTTATTACCTATTTTGTTATGACAAGTCTTTGGCATGATTTAATCATATCTTTGTATTCATAGTAGAAAATGACATAGTAGAAAATGACTTAGAAGATCTGTGCTATTAATTAAAATTAATCATTATCTTGAGAAAGTTTATGAAATACAATCTCTTTTATTAAAAATAGCTGTGTGGAGTAGATTGACCAAAATGAGACAAAGTTAGGACAATTAATTTTATTAGAGAACACATTTTTAGAGAATACAAATATATTATATTTCATACAGATATGTTTTTTCATTTTTTTACAGAAACTAAATACTGTACAAAAACAAATTACGTATTTTTTTAAAATAACTATTTTATTTGAATTATTACTATAATTATTATTATTTCTCAAAATGTAGAACTGATATTAAAATAAAAATTGTATTTTTTATATGTATTGTCCATAATAAATATGCAACTGCCAATCCTAGAACGTGCAACAATCAGCTCAAAACATGAGGTTAATTGTCACATTTTCCCAGCGTTATTTAAAATTAAATAACTTATTTTTGCGATTTGATGAATTCACGAGTAATATTTTTTTTAATACTTAAAAAATATAGATATATTATACCGTATACATAATATTTCAAAATCAGGCATCCACCTTTTTTTTAGATCACTAATTAAAAACTGTGACAATCGACCCCGATCTCCTCTTTATTATTTTCCGCGATGCTGATTGGTTCTCTTCATGCATTTACTTTGTAAACGGTTGTCGTTGTATTGATAATTGTTTATGTCGTTTTGACAAAAAAAAAGATTATTACAGTGGAGTTATAGTGTAGTTTAATAGTGTCAAATTCTAAATAGTGCCCACATAGCGCGCACCTGTTTTGTATTCGACTCATAAAAAAATTGCGTTAGTAAATATTATAATTTCTAATTTTAGTATTAAATGTAATATCTTGTAAATTTTTATCGCATAAATTAATATTTTTAAAATTATTATTATTTGCCAAATGAAAGCAAATTAAATTAGAGAAAGCATGTTTTATATAACGGTTTAAAAAATTTTAGTTTCACCATATCGAGATTAAATCATATTCGTTCTACTATTATACGATGCATAATATTGTAATCGTATAAAATACGCGAGCAATTGCGTCGAATGCATTCTGATAATAACAATTGCAATCGATAAACTGTGTCCGTACACAATCTTTTCGATTTGAATATTTTAAGAGAAATTTTTTTTTGTGATTTGATAAAAAATTTGATAATTTAACATTAGTTAATAATGGATGCTACTAATTTTGGTTTATATTTCTTTATATTTTGCTTTTTGAAATTACAATAATGATTACAAAATCTTGTCCATTATTATTTTTTAATGCGATAATGCTAAAATAAAATATATTTCGTAATATATTTGGCACCATTATCTGCAAATATATTAATCTTCGAAGTATGTTAAATAAAATTATATTTTTTCAAAATAATATAAAATATCCGTTACCTTTATAAAACTTTGATTGCAGCTATGTAAAACGCAGATATATATTTTATATTAAAAGATTACAGTATTTAATAATATTAATTAAAAATTAACAATTTATTAATATATCTTGGTGCATATAGGGTGTTTGATAAGTAATGATAAAACTCTTGCACAGGGGACTAAATAAAAAAGACTAAATAAAAGGTCCTATATCATTTTACAATATATATTTTTGTAATTGTTGATATTAAATATTAAAAATCGCCGAATATTGGTTTTCAATAATTTTTTAAGTACTTTCAAGTACTATCAACTTTACAGAAATAGTGACAAAACTTGTTTATTTTTTTTTCGTAGTGTTTCAAGAATTTTTTCTGAATTTTTTATTACCGCATTTTCTCCTATTGGTAAAAATAGTTAGATGTATAAGAAAATGCAATACAAAAAAATTGACAAAAAATTCTTAGGGCTCTATGACAAGGAAATAAACAATTTTTGTGTCTTGCTGTTTTTCTGTAAAGTTGAATAAAACTTGAATAAAAAATTATTGAAAACCATTATTCGGTTTTAGTAACTGATACCTTGCTATTGCAAAATGATAGAATAATTGCAAAATGATAGAGGACTATTCGATTCAGTTTAGTCCGCTCTACTCCTACGTGAGAGTTTTATCGTTACTTATCAAACACCCTATGACTGTTTTCCAATAATCGCAAACATAATTGTTTTTCTGTTTATTTTTTCTAAAATTCATTTTTAATTCTCTTGATTTTAAATATTACTCTACATACAACAAAAATTTAATTGAATCATTGATTCACCCATTCTTTTTTGATCTACGTTCTGTTTTCCTTTGCTGCACTTATCCAAAACGCGTTGCTGCTCCTCTCTTCTCAATATAGCTTGTACTAGCGGTGGAATACATTCGTCTTGAAGACCGTTTCTTTTGAGGCGACAAGTCTCGTATTTTTCCAATTGATAGATGGGAATGTCCTTTCCGTAACGCCTGAACAACTCTTGCGAGGTGGGCAAGTCCGATGTATACCCGGAAATCTCAGGCGTTAAGCAAGGACGTTTAGAGACTACCGCTGACTTCTGACACGCGGGTGCTTTGTCCGGCTTCGTGAATTCTATCTGCGCGACCTCAGTTTGTTGTATTTGCTTTGAAGGCAAACGTTTTTGTATCATACATTTTTCTATCGATGAAGACTTTGCATCTAATGCCAAAATTTTAATGGGAAAGAAATCGCTGTAAACATCCTTGGTTGCTGATCGGACTGAATGACAACTGGATGGAGATATTTGTTTTCTTGAGAGTTTCTTCAAGGAACTTGGTATTTCAAAAGGATGAAAACTGTCGCTCTTATATCTATCTGTTATAGGAGAAGGTGGATCCTTCATCTTTGGGAAGAACAAGATATCAATTTTCAAATTTGGATGTTTACAGTCTGGAAGAAAATGATGTACTTCCGGTTTCGGCTTTCTACATGAAACACTTCGTTTTGAAAAAGCTTTTTTACACGAATTCTTGCTTCTCGTGCTTTTAACAGAAACCTTAGAGGAATCAGTTGACTGACTAATTTTGTAAGTACTATCTTTTTTTTTGATTCTAAATGAATACAGTAATTAGTTTTATCTTTGTTTACATTTGAATACTGAATAATTCTAGCCAAAGGATTCTTGGGTGTTGGAATGCATTTGATAAAAACCATTGGCTTAGATGATTTGTCATCATCGTAATAAGATGCCTTTACAATATTTTTTGATGATGAACAATGCACTGTTTTAAAGCTGGGATTGTGTTGCTTGTCAGTTCTTAGAATTGCAGAGGAGGCAATTTCTATCGGTACTTTTATTTTATCAGTTAGAGCTGTTGCGTCATCAATGTGGTCATGAGATTTTAAAATATAAGTTGTTGGAAGTAAGACAAATTTATCATTACGTTGAGAAGTATCAATCAAGTTATCTTGTTGCTTTGTGTCTTTGTGTTGCGGTGTCACTCTGAAAATAAAAAAAATCGCAAATTTCGATAAAAATTTCCTTTGCGATGACTTTATGCTTAATTTATGCATTGTTTCGGATCAAGTCAAGCATATAATAGGTGTATGTATTATATCAAATATCTGTAGATACACATATTATTTGTTGCTATATACAAATTTGCTATATAAAGTATTACTATTTTGAATATTTTGAATATTTTCCGTTATTTCTTAGCTGTGATGTAGAAGGATTGAATATTATGAACGTCCTTTATATTTCTATAATAGTTGGTACTAGTAGTGCCAACTGTTGTAAAAAGATGCATCTGTCTTGGCGACATTCCAATATGCTACGAACTAAATTTATGTACTTCGGATATTTATTCATATTAAATGAGCAGTTATGTTTTTCTTTCTTACATTTTCTCCCTTAACTTCATAAGATAATCAATACATTGAGATAAGATATTTTATTCTGCATGTTAAGTAAACAATATGGAGCCATTCTAACCTCATAAAGTTCTGAGACCATTATTGCAATACTAGCAATATGCTAGCAAGGTGTTAGCAATACATAGCAGTACATAACAATATTGTGCACAATAAGTAACAATACATAGGAAAACAATATTAACAATACAATAGCAATGCTAACAAAATGTGTTGTATTGCCATAATTAGCAATCACTGTATATTTTATAGTAGTGGTTGATCCTTCGGAATTTGGTAATAGCTACTAAATGTATGATGATTTCATAATGTCAATTAAATGTTTGGTTAATATAACCAAAAATAATGTTACTTTTACCAAACTGTTATCATTTGGCAATATTTACTGTGTAAAAAAGAAATTTACTGTGTTACACTGTGTCATCTGTGTCTCTTGTTGAAAAACTCCCATAAGATGTTTCACTTACATGGCCAAACTTCGAGAGTATGGAAGGAATCGATAAACTAAGAAAAAAAATCTTTCATGAATATGCTTGTTTTTTTTTCTTCGTTTTTGAGAAAATTGCAAAAAAAATCGATAAGACGTAGTTTTCATTTTTGTATTTATTTATTACTTATTCATTTAAACTTACTGAAGAATACGATTTTATCATTATTTACTGATTTACTCGTTTTTCAAGATGTTAACTTTCGATTTTTTATTCGATCAATGTATCAATTACATTCACATGTTTTTTTACCTTGAGAATGAATCAAACGACTGTTTCATCTTCATGAAAGAAAAGACTGGCTGCAGCAAGATTTAGATAATAAAATATGGAATGGAAAAATAAATTTTTGATCATGATAGCTTATCCACAATGTCAATATATGTACAATACGATTTTGATAGATTAAAGCAACGAAAAATTAACTGCTGCAATGTCAATATTCAGTCAATATTTTCTTTCAGTGGCAATAAATTAAATACGAATTCCGAGCGGTTGTTATAGTGTCAGCGGACACCTGGACGATCTGGACCACCGGTCGATCGACTTCGACCTGGCACCCTAGCACAGTGTACTCCGGCGGATATTGCAAATTGTGGTGGTAAATGGGCAGAATATATTCAAGGCCGCGAGACTATCGAATCGAATAACATACAGCTCTTATCGCATGTTCGAACTTATGATGTCTTTATCTCGCGGTAGCCCGAATCTTTAGACATTTCTAGTTTAAATCCCTTAGTCACACCTTCTCTGATAAATTTCGCGTTAAATGTTGCGGTCTCCGATTGCGATCCCAATCGAGAAAGAAAAGAAAGACTCGGGACCTTTGCGGTACGTGGTAAAGTTTCTCAAGGTCGCGATGTTCGCTCAGGTTCGAATTACGCGTCTTGTATCGCTGGGCGATTTCAACCGCTGACTGTGCTCGTTGCCGGCTTGTTAACCGGTGGAGAGATATTTTTTCTACAGAATATCTGCATGCAATCACATCACGTTGAGTAGCTTTCATTTCGCACCGCTTCGACAAGCGATAATTCCAGTTTGCATTTACCGTCGCATAATTGAATAATGTAGCAACTATTTTTTATTATGGATAACATTCTATATTTTTTTACAAACAAAGTTTATCTTTAAGGTTTGTACAGATTTATATGTGTTTCACATTTATAATCGAAACTTTGCGTAATGTCGGAAATACAAAATAATTATATGTATACGAAATAATAAATAAAAATAATTGATAGCATCATCAATTTAAATGAAAAGTCTCTGTCCTTTAGTAAGTATATTAATAGTAACAATAAAAACACATGACCACAACTTAATTGCAATTGTGCAATACGTTGATATATTATATTGTCGGCTATATAGAAAATAATACATGACAAAGTGGTGGCTTCATGGTATTTACTCATGGTGTGCGTTAAAGGGTAGAAAAAAGTATACGCGATGAATAAAAAGCGTGGTAAAAGAGGCAGAATGAGGGAAATAAAAAAGGGAGGACGCAGCTGCTCGAAAGAAGAAGACTGTGCAAAAGACAGAAAAGTGGTAAAAAGACAGAAATATGGTAAAAAGGCAAAGAGAGCGTGGTAACGAGAGAGAAGCCTCCCTTTCATGATGACTCATTTACGGCTACGTACGTCATCTCGAATTAACGGAGACGAGTCTGTGACATTTCTTTTCCGACGATTTAGCCTGCAAGCGAAATACAGAGACGTCGTCCATCGTCCGGTCTTTTTTGTGGCATTGCCAAGAGAATGAAAGGAATCTCGTGATTCATAAAACGCTATTTCGGAATGAATGGCGCCATTCAACATTACTGTTTGAATATTTGTAACTGTCAAAATCTTACAAGTACCACATGCAATATGATGCAACTTTGTTTAATATTAGTACTTGAGTGATAATTGTGTATACAATTTTATCTTTTATGAATTTTTAAAGAAGACAAAGATTCTAAAATGTTATGTTAAATTCTATGAAATAATTACAATTAATTTTCTTACTCGAGATCGCGAAAGTTTCTTTCACCATTTACTAATCTTATCACAAATGTCAGACATAACTTTGATTTTCGGATCTTGCTTAAAATATATATTATAAATGAAAAAATCTTGGCAAAAAATAGATGTATGTAGATGAAATATTTAATTTTAAATGTTAATCGCGCGAGAAGCGAAAAATTCTATTAAACTAATGACTGAAAATGGCATGTACAATGATTATAATCGACATTGGAAGGTGTAAAGCCGGAATAATGCGTGACAATGCCAGTCACGAAAGTTGCTTCGCGGTACGTGATCACGAATGCGATTCTCATTGTCGAATGCTTACGAATTTTGCACCGGTCACTAAACTGGTCCGTCTGTCTGTCCGTCCGTCCATCTCTTCGTCCCGTCAATCGATTCAAATCCCAAAATAAGCATGCTACCCAATGCCCGGCAAGCATATGCAAATCACTCCACTACTCCCCTATGAAGAAAGAAGCTACCGACATTATGTTACAGCTGCCCTCATTCGGCTCTGTACAAATTTTTTCGCTCGATTTCATATGACTGCATCCCACTTTAGGGTCTAATAATGAATAATCATTTCTAACAAGGGGAACGACGATAACGTGCAATTTTTGTATAAGGCTATTATGAGTGTTGAACACTAATAGATCATTTATAATGTACGCTAAAATATTCATTATCATCACAAGGACGTACATCATTTTTTAACAATTCATAATTTTTCATCATTGGCTTGTCGTTCCACGATGATTTTACGACAATTTGTATAGATTTAACTTTGCGAAAATTCGCCATCGAGTAAAGAGTTTAATTTTCTGTTCCAATTTCATCTTTCTGTTTCTCTATAGTGAAAACTTTTAAGCAAAAATTATTACAACTACTAAACATACAGGTTAATGTGGGTAACTTTGCCGATCGTTTCGAGAACTTTTGTCATTTTGTAGAAATCTGTTGTTTTCACTTCTCCGTGTCCTTCGTTGAAGATTTCTTTTTTTGAAGATCTCTTTAAACCGTTAATTTATCTATTTTGTAACTCCTGAAATTTTGTGTATTGTAACTGGAATTTTGACAGTTCGTCGGAATTTTATTACTTGAAGTTAACCGAAATTAACAAAACGAGAACGTCTTTTCGAAATGAATGAAAATAAAATCGAGTTTATTTCCAAATTCGATTTACTTAAATTATCAGTTCTTTTTTCATCCGTTTTATATTCATCACTTTAATCTTTTTGCACTTAAATCTTTATGTATTGATCTTGATTCATAAAAAAATACTTTTTCGAACGCAAAAATACCTACTTTTTTCATTCTGCAGATAAATAGAAAACTATTCGACAAGTTTAAAGATAAGTTCGGCATCGACCGGGCAAGCTCGTGTTTAAATATTGCAGATAATATCAGCTTGTCGTGGCATTCGTTGTTCAAACAGCGCAATGGACAGCACCTATGTGGTTTCGTTCCGCTTGAACGGTAGAACAAGCATAAAAGCGACTTCGCATGCGACAAGCCGCAGGGCCTTTCGCTCTGCAGAAAACAGGAGGAAAATGGTCGATGTCGACGTCGACAAGTTTGTTCGCGATTCTTGCTCTTTTCTATCTGAATAACAATCTTTACCTGAATTGATTTAATTTTTATGCAAAGATCAAAGGATAGTTTAGAATGAATTATAAAATTTATAGTTCAATATCTGTATATTAACGAATTGTCATAAATTAACAGATTAAAACGCAGAATTTGCTGATTCAACTATGACCTTGTTTTATTCAATCATTTTCCATTATAATTTTTATAGGTACTAAGAAGAATTAATAGTAGTTAATAATATATATTTATTGGAATTTTAATTCAAAATTAGTAGGAAGACTATAATTCTATAACTACTATCTAGTACACGATATAGGAATTAAATTCGAGGTTTAGTCTCTGAACAAATTGATTCTGTCTCGCTTGTCTACATTCGCTATTATCACCTTAGCCTTAGTCTTCGTCATCATTCTTCTTTTGCCAGCATTGTCAAGACACGACAAGATGGCAACTGCAAAAAAAAATGAGGGATAAGAAAAACGAAGGATGTGGACGGTGACGCTCGTTGAGACTTCGCCTACACGCACTCCGCTAAAGTCCGCTTCCCACACGTAATTCATGTTCTTTCAATGCTCATCTCTCGCGCTCCTTAATCTCTTTTTCTCTTCTTTCCTTTCTCTCCTGCTTAATCTCGCCGTAAAATCCGACGTTTACTCTGTACTGCGTGCAGTCCAGGAACCGGAATTGAGATAGCGCCACGTTAATTGCTGCCGATAATAGAATGCGTAATGGAATGTACGGCCGGTCAATCGCGCCTGATCTTTGTACACAGCTAGTAATTATGATGCGCTAATTATGTATCTATATGTATGTATATGTTTTTACCAATCAGTGATGCAATAAACGTGACTTCGCATATTGCAGGTACCTCAAGAGTTATATAAGTTTCAATTGAAAATAAAAATTTTTGAATATATATAACTTTAGACTTGTGTGTGGTATAAATGTGGAAAAATTATTCTATATTTATTTGCAAAGATATTTTTATATCTCCATAATAGGGTAAAGTTGCCTAATATGAGATACCTTTTTTTAAAGACTTGTAATTTATTTAATTTGCAACCTTAATTCCTATTTTCGTGTCAATTTTATGGGAAATATTCAAGATTTATCATCAAAAGTTAGCGACCGATAGTAGCTATACTTTGTATGTGAAATTTTTTTATCGAAAGTGCCGATTTTGTTTATTCAAAAAAAGAATTCCTAATATGAGATACAAGGATTTTCTTGTATGAGATGGTATCTCATAACAGAAAACTAAGGAAAAAATAAAGGTAAGCTTTTTATACATGCTTTTATTATTACATACAAATAGGAACAAAGAATGTGAGTAATAATTAATCTTAATAATAAAATCATCATTTTTCGTTCAATAGTATGCTTTGAGATATTGAATTGTTTATGCTCTTATATTGTATTAGCTAGGAATATCCTAAGTCATCTCATATTACTTCCATGTCTTGTGGTTTCATGATCACCAAATGTAACTTTTATAGTTAAACAAATCATTATATCACGTATTTTCCTATTAATATGACCTTACTCTATCACTGCATGTAGACTTTATTATCAAATATTTATTTATTATATAATACAACAAGGTTGAAGACTAGCTCCAATAAAATTCGACAACATCCAATTTCAAGAATCTTTTTTCACAACTACTACACGCATGATTTAATAATGAGTTTTCTACTAAATATGTTTCACTCTATGAGTAATAAGTTCATAATAAAATCAACCACATGCGCTTATTAGTTTAGCAGAAATCCCGCTATCTCATATTGAGAACCTATCTCATAATAGGCGACCTTATTTTACACACACACACACACACACACACACACACACACACACACACACACAAATATTTGTAGTAAAAATTAAGAAATAAGGATTATAAGGAATAATAAGGATATTTCCAGAATAACAAGGATATATTCTATTAATTAGTCTACTGTTATAAAATATATACATCTATTAGCTCCGATCATCTAATAAGGTAACAAATCGGGTTTATAAGAAAGCAAGGAAATATCTTCACATATTAATGCATTTTTAGCACAAATATTGTATTGTTTGTCCATCGATATATTGTATATTATGTTACGCAGGTTTTCTTCCTTGTCTTCGATACTCGTGTACGCGTTTATTTTCAAATTATTGTCGATTATTAAATTAAATTGATAATTATAATAATTATATTCTATATATCCAAAAACGTACGCCACGTATAGTTCGTTAATTTCTTATACTTGCGTCGAGTTTCGCTGTATGAGAGGTTACCGTACGAGAAGTTATGCTTAACATTTAATCACTTCTGAGATCGAATGTAAGACCGCGATCTTGTAATTTCCTGCAAGCAATTACAATTTTTACGCCCACACTGATAATCACAAGATTCGAATCGTATAAAAAGTTTAACACAAATACACATTAACAGAAAAACGAATATTTTCTTCTCATCTACATTAGGTATATTTTTAGCTTGTTATGCAAATTATAATCTAATTTTAATGAAGCGTAAGCATCAAATAATATCAAATAATATTAAAAGAATATTTTATATTCAGTTGATTTGACTAATATTATCGGATAAGTTTTTATGTAAGAAATAAATATATTTATAATCTCCCCACTTTTATACTCTTCGCACGTTGTGATATTTTATCAATTAATAATCACGTGGTTACTGATATTATTACTTATGTTACACACAAAAGCGCAAAAAAGTAGATTAAAATATTTCTCAGTTCCATTGGTCGCATTTCTATTATAATCAGATTGCTTTACAATATATTACAATTACTTTTGTATTTATAAATAATATCACTATTTTTGTTATACATCTATCGCCATTGTTGTGATAATAATGAAAATTTTATTATGATAAACGAATATATATATATATATATTGCGACAATTTCGTAATTTATGTCAATTCATGTTCTTTCAATCATCATTTTCTCTAAGCGTTCTATTAGTCTCGTGATTAGAAAAAAAGTGTTTAATTGCCATATTATACTAGGATCAGTGCTGTCTAACTCGTTTAAGTACAGGTCGTTAAGATCCCTGTCGTGCATAGCGGATGTTGCGAACGTCAGCTTCAAAGGCACGTGCTTAGACGTCTGCTTTCGGTGCGAGGGAGATAAGTAGTGACGTCGAAAACGTGCTTGTAAATGCATTTCCCAGACAGCACTGTCATAAAATGCTAATTGCATTATGCACCTAATAAAAGGTTGAGAAATGGAAAGGGACGAACGTCCAATACTCGTCGTGCTTTTTCCAGAGTTTCCTACATTATAAATAAAGACCCAGTGCACACAAAGTTTCTGGTCATAAATTTTAATTCGTGGGAAACGATACGTTTCTTGTCAAAAAAGTGTTCGATTCCTGTTGCAGAAATTCCATGCATTCTCAATAACGAAATCGATTTTCTCGGTAATGAAATTTTCTAGAACTACCCTTATTCGTTACAATAAATCCGAAAGTACGAATCTGGTCGTAACATGTAAAATGAAATTTCCTGTGTGCTGTGTGTGGGCAGCGCAAAGAGAATCCGCAATCCACGAGATGTTCGCTTTGCTCGCTTTACAATCGCATCCGCACACCCGGCTCTGGGTCATTATTCATTTTAAGCGGCGGCGGCATAGCACGTCAATCTCCACGAAGGACGAGGAAAGCGCATTCAGCGCCAGCGCCGGATCTTGCGCATTATTACAATTAGTGATGTCGCAAACGACACGAACGATCGTGTCTCACGACACGCGGAAGTTGCATTGTGACTCGATGTAAAAATTTGGGACTTGAAAACTTTATGCAATAGACGGTATAAATCAAAGATGCAATAATGCAATTAAAAATCTCCGTTTGGTATTTGTAACTATAATTATATATATTACTATAATTATGATTATTATTGCTATAATAATAATAATAACAGTAACTATGTGTGTAGTTCTGGCAAACAAATGTATATAGTTGACAACCTAAAATGACTTAATAACTATAATTATTATAATCATAAAATAATTGAAATTACCATAAAAATGATTCAAGTGACTATAATTTTACAATTATATTTTGTGACAATCATAAATAGTAATATATAATTCTCTCAGTGCATATCTCTCATATTCTACGAATATTCTACGAAAAATTTTGTTCGGTTTTTATGATGAGAATACATTAAATTATACTTGTGTTATTTCTTTTTAATATTTAGAATTCATCGATCTATTTGAGTTCAATAAAATAATTTGGAGTTATGTTTTATATAATACGCGGTTATTAAATGTCAGCGAAACTGCGAATTTACTTTCTCGCAATTTACTTAGCTGATTATGAACGATAATTACAGTATTGATATATACGAACATATTCTTATTGATATTGCGACATCAATAAATCTATAATAAAAGTCAAACTGGCTTCAGTTACAAGAGTGAAAGGAGTTGCTTTAAAATATGTACAAAAGACATACTATGGAAACATAAACGACAATATATGTATATGCTAATCTATTTTTACATGGATTTAACAAAATAATTTATGCATATCGTACAAACATAAAAAAAGTTTTTTATCCAAAGATTAGACCATGATATTCCTATGTATTTTGACGCTCTAAAAGCGAATCTGATGTCCAAATTGCTTCATCGCGTTACAATTTTTTTTCTATTAACGGAACTATTAGTTAAATAAAAACACTCCAATATATTAGGAGTTTGATTTAGTTTTGAAGGTTTTGCAAGAGATTAATGTCAGTGTTGTCGAAGACAACGCAGCTATTATTTCTTAATGCTTTAATATTACTCCGCATGATATTTAGTCGTTTACTAATAATAGATGCAATAAATATCGTGTTTATACTATTTAAAAAAATGGAGCTTCCTATGGAGTTTTCTATTTTCAACATGCGTTGCATTTGTTTTTTAATCAAAAGAAAACAGCTGAAGGTCATAGAATCTGATAGAAACTTATGGTAATGTTGCTCCAATTAAGACGTGTGAATATTAGTTTTATCTTTTTCGTCGAAAAAAAAAAATGTGACTTGATGGAGCAATTTGGATATCGGGTTTGGTTTCAGAGTGTTAAAATACATAAGATTATCATAGTCTAATCTCCGGATTAAACATAAAATTTTGTTTTGTGTGCCCGTGTTATCAATAATTTATTACCAATGAGATATACATGAGATTGTAATTTTGTATATTGTTTTACAAAAAGTTATTGATGTTTTAATTTTTACAATTTAAATTCTCTTAAAAAAAATATTGCCAGATATAATTAATATTAATATATATATATATAGAATTTTAAATATAAACTAGTTACACAATTTTTATACATTTTTTTAGTTTACTTATTGAATTTTTTAAAAAAGTCATATAATGCGTGAGATTAAAAAGTTGAAATAAAATTTATATCTAACAATGAGATATAATGAACCATATATGCGACTTTATAATTTTATACGCGTTGTTTAGATCTCCCAAGCATTTATATGTGTAATTTTTATTTATCTCACGTAAGAAAATGAATTTTTTGGCTTATCTGACAAAATATAAAGAGAAAAAGATTAAGAAAATTGTACGAGTTAGAAGCGGATATTGAATGCGTAGAAGTGAAATTTTTACACGAGTTTACTTTCAACGAGCATTTCGAAGAATTATCGCGTGAACGCACACGTTTTCCCTGATTACGATTAGAATAAATGATAATTGTGGAAATAGAAAGAGAGACATTTGTGAAAGCAAACAAAAGCATTATCTTCTGAAACGCTATATGAACATGATTGAAAGGGCTTCTTATTTTTTAAACAACAGTTTCAAGCGAAAACAGATGATGAGATAAAGATCATGAAAACTTCATGTAATATTTTTATAAACGAAAGCGGTGTTATTGAAGTCGATCTCAAATCATGATAAATTCTTTATTTAATTTGTAAATGAATTTTAAACATCTCTCTCTCTCTCTCTCTCTCTCTCTCATATTTTGTCTCTCAACTGAAACTTGCATTTCGATCGGCAAGGATATCTGAAATTTGAGAGAACTTTTTGTCGACGAGCTGATCGTGACATATAAATCGTCCTAAGCCATCTCAGAGACTGGTTATCAAGGAACGAGAACATGGTTTTGAAATCCGAACGATTCACACTGAGCCGACGTTATTTATCGAGTCATATCCTTTCTCGATCCTTTTGATTGCTAGCCTTGAACGCATTTCTACGTCCATATAAATTCGGCAGTATGAATTTTTAAGCTAGCAAAAAGAACTTGAACTTTTTATTTTTTTTCTCAATTGAAATATTTGATAATTTTGTCCAATAATGATCGCTATGACATGATTGCTATGACAGAAATAGAAAAATTTAAATAAGAATTTGTGGAAATACGCGAGTCTCTCTCTCTCTCTCTCTCTCTCTCTCTCTCTTTCTCTTGCTCTCTCTTTTAAGAAAAATATAAATAAAGATATAAATAAAACAATTATTTTCAACAATTATTTGAAACTGAAAACCTATAAACGCTAATGTAAAAAAACAAGCAGTAAATATTAATGTACATAAATTTAAGATAAAATTGTCAATTATTAAAATTTGTAGTCTTTAAATAGTTACTAACTTTTTCTTAAAACAGCCTTGCAGAAAAAATGAAAATGATCGTAAATTATCGGTTTTACGTTGATTTTAAAATGGAGCGGCTTGGAAGAAGCAGTAAAATGGTGACGAAACACGATTACGAACGTGTGTTTGAGGGTTGAGTCATAGAAATTTTCTTAGATATATTTTATTTTTCTTTACTGAAGAAAATTGTTGCCGTTTTTTTAAGTATCATTCACGCTGTATCAATGATAGAACGGTCACTGCATTTCAAAGTTGATCAAGCGGAATCTAAGGGGAAAAAGAGGAAAAAATTTATTTGAAATGAAATAACATCGAGTGTAAAACTCAATGAAAAAAATCGTCTCACTATAAGTTTGTATCTCGCTCATACTTCTTATTTTATTATTTTTTTTTTTTTTTACAAGATATAGTATTATTATTGATGTTAGACATTACTTTTTCATATATACGTACAACAATACGAAAACGAGGCGCAAACAGTATTAATCTCCCAAGGTTGTAATCAGGGTTTCTATTTCAAATAGTGAAAACATTATAACATCGCACGCCCGCGTAACAATTAGTGCATCGTTACGTAAGACATCCCGTAATTGAAGTTACCTCCCTGGTTATCATTACGTCTTAATTATTACAGGCGATGCTCGTGATCCGTCCGCAAAACACTTTCACATTGTTGCAATATACTGATCACATGTAGAAAATAAATAGTATGCTTGTACATCTGTTCCAATTTATTGAAAATTGTGGAGAAATTTTTGTTGTGCAAAATCAGGTCGAAATGTAGGTATTTATGAGATAATGAGGTGATAGATTTGATTCACGATAACGGAGTTCACCTTAGTGGCATATTTCTATTTAATTTATTCTATAAAATTTATTCTAAAGTACTTTTAATAGTTTCCTCGCTGATCGTCAATTAAAACTGACGTCACTGTCAGAAGCGATTCTTGGTTTTTTCTCACGCAGCATTAAACGCCGTTTCAACTCTGATCTCTACCTCTCTTTTGTTTTTAACAAATTATAATATAAAAAATTAAAACCTACATATTACATTTGGATAAATTGGTATCGTAAAATGGAGTAACTTTGGGAACCAAATTGTGATAATGCATGTTAAAATTGAGATATAAGACTTAAAATCTTCTTAAAGACATATAAGAACGTATACGTCTTGTTATTAAAAGAATGATTTTGTTATAGAAACAAATCAAGGGAAAGCAAATGTGATATTTGTTAAAAACCAATCGATTTGTATGATTGCAAATTAATTCGTCAATGTAACAAATAATCAATAGCAAATAAGAGACTCTCACACACACACACACACACACACACACACACACACACACACACACACACACACACACACACACACATGTGTGTATATATAAAAGTCGTAGA
This sequence comes from Atta cephalotes, assembly GCF_000143395.1. NCBI lineage: Eukaryota > Metazoa > Arthropoda > Insecta > Hymenoptera > Formicidae > Atta > Atta cephalotes. The sequence continues at coordinate 298,643 of NW_012130109.1, read as the reverse complement.
CGATTGCAGGATCCCAAATCGTAAGAAATTGACCAATTCTAGTCAAATATAATTTTCCCTACATTTGACTGGTCGATTTCTTACGACTTAAGATTCCAAGATTATCTACGAATTCTATATAAACGAGTCTAAAGTCTATCCAAAAGATTAAATTATTAGATTTTATAGTTTTTTTCTATTACTAATAATTGGTTGGTATAGCAGACTAGCAGCAAATAACAATAAAATTTGTTGTCACATATTTACCGATTAAAGGTAGCTTGCTAAATTAACAAAATCTTTTCTCTCAGTGTGTGTCCTAATTTCGGACACGCGTGCTGTTTAAATTTTTTTTAAATTTGTAAAGTGACTGACTAGGTCAATGTTGTTCTGATTATGTCAAAGTTATCGTTTTACAGTACAAAGCGAAAGAATTTTACTTTTTTTATTTAAAAACTTTTGTTTCTTTGTAGTTTTTTTTTTCAAATAGAGAAAGAGAGAGAGAGAGAGAGAGAGAGAGAGAGAGAGAGAGAGAGAGAGAGAGA
>NW_012130109.1:291089-296608 GCF_000143395.1 Atta cephalotes | reverse complement strand
ACTAATAATAATAAAATAATAATATAATAAAGAAATAAAAGAATATATATATATATATATATATATATATATATATATGCATATACGAAGTATTGGAAGATTAGGAGGAGAAAGACGTATACACGAACGAACGTAAAACAAACTTAAATAAGACACAGATAAAAGGTAGCTCTTTGCGGAAGAAGCCGCCACGGAGAGAATACGACGAGGGTTCGCGCGTTCACAGTTCAACGCCTCGCGTCATCCGCGAGTATCGGCGTACAGAGATAACACAGCCAGCTGATATTCGTCTTCGTTTAACGACGCACGTGTTCTTTCTTTCTCTTTCACTCGTTTCGGCTATACGCTGTTCTATATGGCAATAGTCTATCTATATTTAGCACGAGTGTCGAGAGGGAAAGAGCGAGGAAGAAATATTCCAAAGGGACAAGTCAGCGCGACGAAAGTCCGTCACGAAAATCTAAGAGAGAAAGACACAAAGACCGAAGAAGAAGAAATGTAATCGTTGTTATTACCGCGATCCTGAAAACCCTCGTGTGTGACTTGGGTCCATCCGCGAGGACGAGAGGCAGATTATCGTAGTGTTGCCAGTATCTTGATAGTTGCGCCCTGCAGTCGACACTCGATACGCAAAAATGCGGTAGCGCGGAGTCGAAGAGCGAATTGGAGCCAATCGAGAGAGAACCGTTTGCAATCGAGACCTAGTATCGCTGTATGGCGCGATAGCCGACGCAATGCGTGTGGCTATCTACTTACTACGAACAATGCGCCACAAGATAAAATAAACGTCAACACAAACGTGACAGATAAAAAGCGCAGAGCTCGACTGACAATTTAGCATCGACATCCTTTCGATGCGTGTGAAAAGAAACTGAAACGCACTGATAATTCGTGCCAGATAAGCATGATAGCTTCTCACGATAACCGGACGCAATTTGCGCCGTGAACTACACGTGGATCCCACATCGTTTCGAGGAGATTTGGGAAATGCAAAGACATGCTGACCACTGAGAATCCTGAAGAGTCGCCAAAGCGGCGATCTACGTTCTACGTGCCATTGGACGGCAGCGAGCCGGTGCGGCAACCGATTGCAAAGCTGACTAAAGGCCACTCAACAGATGGCAGTTCTGAAAAATTTGCCTGCAACACCTTTCCCATCGGCAGTACGTCGAAGACGCCGACGTCCGGCTCGCTTACGCGCACTTTGAGCAACAATGATGGCTTTACATCGAGGAGAAATGCAGATGAGACGTTACCCGAGGTGAGAGGGAAGGTGCAGTCGTTGACGAGAATCTTCGAGACGTCCAAGTGCGAACGGCTGCCCGCGACGTCCAGTGGTCAAACGGAGCAGAGGAAGAAAGTCGAGAGAACGAGGTCGTTCAAGACTATCGAGCGATTCCAAAGCCGGTTCACCGGTAGGAAGGACTCCAGCAATAGGAAGGACAATCGTTTGAACAACACCATTGCCTGCTTCGAGGTGGAGAACGATGTTGCCGGATGTAGAAAGAAGCCGACGAATACCGAAGAGAAACCCACGGCGAGAATCGTCATCGAGTCAGCTCCGAAGTCGGCCGGATCCAGCCGCGAGCATAGAATCAGCCATCAGGAGCCCAGGATCAAGCAGAACACGACTCTCACGAATCTTCTGATCCGTAGGACTCACAGCACCAAGTTGGCGAGGAGCAACAGCACGTTGGTACGGCTTGGAAGGCACGCTTCCGTCGATAGTCCTTGCACCGTCGAGAAAACGGATGCTCGTGCAAATAACGATAGGTTCAAGAACGAAGAGGCCACCGAGGATCCCGCTGTCGCTGATGATGAATGCATCGAGTCGTCCGTCTTCGAGGACGCCGATATCGATGGCGGAATACACTCAGGTAAACAAACGAGCCTTTTCGGTTTATTAACACGCCGCATGTAAATTCTCAATTCGGATCGTATCAATGTAATAAATTAAATATGTGATAAAGATATTGTTTGGTATAATTATGCTGAACATTATGTTGATTATCATGCTAATATGATTCCAGATTGACGTTGATTTGTGTAATGAAAGTAGTTTATTGATTCACTGGAGCAATTTTATAGGTCGTCATATATCTATTAAATATTTCAATAGAAATAGTGAGCAGCTAAACTATGATCATTTAAAATCATATTTATATGAATATCTTTTGTCTTAAATTTGAAAGAAGTATTCTTTTTTGGTTTTAGTACAAAAAGTTTAAATGGATTTTATCAAGATAATCTTATTGATAAAAAAAATTTATGTATACGATAGGTCAGTCAAGAAGTAACTTTAATTTAGCTCTCGACAATCAAGGTTATAAAAATTAAGTTAGTTATTAACTCACTCATGTATATCTTTACGAATATATGTAAAGAAATCCTTTTTTTATCGTGAATGTTATATTAAAAGTAACTAAAGTTAGAACCATGAAGAAATTTAATTGACTTTATACACACCTGATATTTTAATTATCCTATATTGCAACATCATGTTATTATAATGAGTCGAAGCGCAAAACGATATGAGAGCTAGTGAGTGGATAGTAAGATATTTAATAATAACCTACTCGCGAGATCAATCATATCGGTACTTAAAATCGCCGGAATGATCTTCAAATAAATCAGCCGAATGTACCGGTTTACACGAGTAAGCAACGAGTGTTAATTAGCCACTTCCGCACGATTTCTTACGTCAGCCTCAGCCCCTAAACGATTTTTGTTTTCGACTTGATAATTATGCAATAATTACACGTTTCGCTGTTCCCAAAGCTGCATTTAGGAGCATAGCAAGATTTACGAGGGGATCGAAAGTTCTACCAGTAACAGATTCTGAAGGTTCGCTTAATAAGATCTTAGATAAACACTGCAAACCTGCTATTCACCTCTGAAAATGCTTTATAACTGTCTAAACATTATACCATACCTTATTCCAGGATTATCAAAGAAATCCTTTTTACATGTCTGCAATAAAATTAAAAATTATTTCAATTGTGAATAGTATAAAAATTATGGTATACACTTAAACTAATTAATTTATTTTTTCTAACATGAATAGACGTTGATAGACGAGTTGCATTTTTAAATTGAAAATTTCACGAAAACTTACGTGCGTAAATAATGTAATTCTGTTGCTTTTTTCTAAATAAACTATAACAAAATCTTTTTCTTGCATTATCTCTAACAATTATAAAAACAATGTAAAATCGAGAAGAAAAAGATTAATTATTCTTGTTTGTGGAAGATTGTATATACTATGTTGCACTCAGTTTTAAGTGTACTCACTCTGTATTATACTCTGAAAGTCTAAACATGGCGATTGAAAGTATACAACTTTTACGAGCCATAGTGTACTAATCATAATTACAAAGCACAAAATTACAGAGTGTGCGTTCATCGCCGAAAGAGTCGCGGGACTTTTAAGGGAAGTATATGTGCGTAATGATTATACACGCAAGCGAAACGACGTTACGCATTGTCATATCTTTCTCGATAATGTATCAGCTTTCTGCAAGCGATGATAATATTTACGGAAACATTGTAGTCATCTCAACATTCACATACTAATATATTTTCAGTATATTTCTTATTTCATTTGTCATCATCTACGTAAACAAAATTATCTTTTTTTATCTTAAAATTAGACGGAGATAAATATTATATGTTTCTAAACAATTAAATCGTTTATTAAATCATTCTTAAAATTATTATTTAAATTTTAGTACTTTTATTTTAGAGCGTTTTTAAAATATATTAAAATAACAATAATTAACGAGTGTTAAATTATCTGTCGAAACATATTCATTATAAGTAAACTTTTTTTTTCAATTTTTTTCATCATTAGTGGAATATAATACATATTCGTAGAAAAGAAGGTTGATCGCGAAAGGATTTAATTTGATTCACTGCAAATCTCTGTTCCAAGAAATATGCTTCGTTCGAGCAATCCAAATTATAGATTACGTTTCGCGTTATAAATAAAGCAAGAGTCTTATATGTTAAATAATTCACGGTTTAGAGATCAAAAGAGTTAAAGTACAAGCGACAAGACCTTATCTAATTTAAACTACGGCGAATGAATCGTCGCGTTTCACATCAGCATCGGTCTTCCTTCCTTCGAGTTAATTATGAAGAATGCAAAGCATACACAGCTAAACACAGTTATCGGAATAAGTACACACAAGTCGCGCGTATTAAATCTTCCCTCGAATACTCTGGTACCGCAGATGATGGAGCGTCTACTCGTATTTTCTTCTTCGCTCTGTAAAATCTTATCTTGATATATTGGCGAAACTTAACAGGGCTGATCTAATGCTTCCGAGAATCTTATTATGGTACAGCGAAAAGAAAATGCATACACAAAGTGTCCCAGATCTGGCTTTGGATTCGATGTCATTTTGTGATTAGAATTTTTTAAAATTTAATATTAAGTATTTTATTGATTTTTTGAATTCGAATTGTAAATCTATTAATTTAAATATTAAATGGATTAACATCAATTTTATCTTGTATTTGAAAAAGAGCTCTTTTTTTTCCTTCATTTTAATCGCTTATAACTTTTTAGATTATTTATATTTCTGCTAAAAAAATCAATTTCAGACTGATTAACGAATGTAATAATATATGTTTAAAAGATGATTCATTGATTCATATCTAGGGCACCTTCGTACATCTCGTTTATTTTTATTCCGAGAAGACCACGTGTGCATTACGTTGCTTTTTACGTGCTCTATAACCGAATAGTGTCATTGGAAATATTCAGGATAATAAGAACAAAATCTTTCCTTATCTTCTTGCCTTCTAAAAGAGGATCTTAGTTTGTATGATGAGCTAGGGAAGAATTATCTTTATTTTCAATTATGTTATCTTCAGATAATAAAGCATTCGCATATATTAGATATCAATACTTACGTCTATAATTTATTATTCACTATTCTATCTTTTAAAGAGAATTCCTAAAATGGTTTATTTAAATATAAATCTCGCGCGGAATGCAAGAGATCCGGGTTCGACTCCCGGCCGAGGTAATATTTTTCGCAATAAGAATTAATTATTTATAGATTTTAATATGTTATTCAACATTATTAAGATTCTTTCGAAGATTCGAATAAGCATAAAAAATTTGTTAAATTGCTAGCCAATTTAACTCGTGATATTACTGCGGTAGTTTAATAGAGTTAATATTTTTTAAGACTGAAAAATCATTTCGATGCGCGTTTCTGGGGACTACATGCGTAGTATATAAATTCACACAAGAACCATACAAGCATTTAAAATCCAGCTAGACTATTTAAGGCTTCGATCTCTATAGTTTGTGTTATCACACGTATACGGTCCTATAATATATTATATTGTTTATTTAAATATATTTAGTCTAAAAAAACACGTTCATGATATAAAAAATTCATAATATAACAAAAGAAATAAAACTATAGTTTATACATACATATAAAAAACAAAAAATTGTATCTAAACAGATAATTGAACGGTTCCAAGAGTTCGTATATATATAT
>NW_012130109.1:288797-291069 GCF_000143395.1 Atta cephalotes | reverse complement strand
AGAGAGAGAGAGAGAAGGAGGGGGGCGGGATTGTCATATTTTTAATATTCAGTTTTATTCCTTGGAAAATGATATGTTTTACGGTTTAAAAATTAAACAATAATGAAAAACAGACAATTAAGAACCCGATAAGCACTTAATGTAAACGATAAGCACTTAATATAATCTTGGAACAGAGTCTTTGAAATTATAAAATTTATATGAAATCTCTATGTATAATCGATCCGATAATTACATATGCATGAGAAATCATTGTATAATATTAAATAAAATCATATATTTTACCAAATGACTTCATATGTGATAAAAAATTATTTGTAATCAGATGAAATTATATAAAATCAAATGTAATCTATTATAATATTTCAGCTAGTGATTACCTCCTCGTACGAGCCTAAATTCGCAGTAATAGATTGTGATTATATCAACATATATTTCTCAGTACTACATATATATAATAAATACCGAACGGTTCGGCTTAATTCAAGCCATCTTCAGCAATCTAGTATAATAAAATCTCTTGATGAATAAATCCAAACATCTTGATAGTCTCGTATAATACCACTTCTTTAATACAAGTCGCAATCCCAGATTACCAAATATACGGTTTAAGTCGGTTTTTCTAGTACATTTACTTTCATTTATCGGAGCATATCGCTGCACTTCACCGTGGATCGTTCTGACCAAGCGGCCACTTCTGGAAGTCTGGTTGAGTGCAGCGTAGAGTCGACGCGCGTGCATTCGTCGCCGACAGGTCGGCTGTCTCTCTCTCTCACCCTCTCTTTCTTTCTTTCACGCGCGTCGAAGAGACTGCCGCCGATAGAGGCGCTCATGGCACGCTCGGATTAAGTCCGGCTCGCCGAGCCAGATAGCCGTGAGTCCGTCCGCGGTGCGGACTGATCGCGCCGCGCGCTACGTTGTTGTACGCGCTTCTCGCACAGAAGAAACGCGTTTGTTCTGTCGAGGGTCGACAATAGACGGTATAAGAAACAAACGCACTCCCACTCGCGCGGGTGGATTGCATTACGAGGCGATCGGTGAGAAAAAGAGAGAAGGGCAATCGTCATTCGCGAAACTCGCGTAAGAAAAGCGATTGTGACAACAGGATCGCCACAACTCGCGAGAACACCTCTTACTTTTCTTTCTTGGCGCAGCAGCCGTGCGACTCACGACTGTCGCTCGAGGACGGAGTTGCGTCGCTTCGGTGCTCCGCACGCAGTAAATCATATCATCGCGGATAGTTCGAGCGTAAATTCAGTGCCAAGTGTATATATGTGTGTGTGTGTGTGTGTGTGTGTGTGTGCGTGTGTGTATCTCGAAAGGTATGCAATCGTATCTCGGTGAGAAAAGAGTTTTATCTCTGTGATGTGTGACGCGACGCGGATGTGTATCTCGGAGTGAACCGAGATGACCGATCACTCTTCCTTCTGCCCGAACGTGGAATGCACTACATATCGGAATGCATGGAACTCAAAGGAATCGCCGTGAGCTGTGGCATGAATAAACTTTCGGTGAATAATCGACGACAGGTTTGTCCCCCATGATCGACGGATTACTCGATCGTAATCCGGAGTCGCGTTACGACGCGCGTTACTCCGTTACGTTTTTCCTTCTTTTCAGTGAATTTAATGGATTATAATCAGACTTCTATAAATCGTCCCCATCCTCCCCCCTTCTCGACAGACTCGGAGTGCTCACTGCGATCGTAAATCTCGACCGGCTTTGCCAACAATTCCAACGGCATACATCCTATCTACACCGACGGCAATTCTCTACGATCGTCGCAGATTCTTCGACCAGTTCCACCTGCAATCTGCAGCTGCATCTCCTCTTCCATCGGTTTCTTCTGCAGCGAATCTTCTTCGCTATAGACCCATCCGATTTTGCTGAGCCTACCTTGTTTCTTCTGACGTGAGCTACGATTTTCTTTCGGAGCAGATATATTGAGAGACTTGTTTTAACAGAACTTTTAAGTAGAAAATAAGAAATAGTGTTTTAGACAAAAAAAAATTTTTTTTCTATACAAATTTAGCACATTTCGAGACAGCAAAAAGTAACAGGAAATCTTATTACGTGATAAGATAATCGATAAATGCCCCTCCAACGACAAATGATAAATATATACATGTTTCGGTAAAAAAATCGCATTTTCAATTAGAAATTACATAATAAACAGCATAAAAAAGTTACATACCTAATAAATATTAAAAAATATATAATAAAGAAATAAAAAAGGATATATATATATATATATATATATATATATATATAT
>NW_012130109.1:283773-286789 GCF_000143395.1 Atta cephalotes | reverse complement strand
ATATAGTACGTACGTACGTAGTAGTATATATATATATATATATATATATATATATATATATATATACTATTACATATAATATTTTAATTCAGAAATTTTTAAGCAATATTTTTTTACGTTTTCTAAATGTTTTGATATAAAGAATAATAAATTGCTTAGGTCACACTTAGGTGACACTCGCGTGTCACGAGCTCTCAAATGAAGGCAGAAATTGTTTTCATCCGATCGTAACGTAACGAGGTGTAAGAGGTATAAGAGGTGTTTCATATAGACATAAATAAGGTGTGAGACATTTCACGTGGACATTTCATAACAATCTTACGTTATCTAAATCCACAATCTATTTTACCAGAGCTTATTGCATTATCGGTTCTAAACTTATGAAATTATTCCGACGTGCCGATAAAATGAAATCAAGCGAATCTGCCGCTTTCAAGCGCTGTTTTCTCGATGCCATTTACTGCTTCATGACTGTTTCACCTTCTTTCCAGCGTCACGATCTCTCTATGCTAATTTTGTCGGGAAGTAGGAAATGGTAGGAAATGCAGCGCAATAGATTTACCGAAAGAATGGTAAAGTGGTAAATTACGTTTACGTTACCACACGAATGAAATAAACGCGATGGACGTAGCGAAGATTTTATTGCCAAGTTTAGAATGATTTATACTACGACTAGTAAATTGCAAACTGTATTCAACAAAATTCTACTCAGCTCTACTTATTTTTATGGCTTTATATTGAGATCGGAGTAGGCGCTATTTTTTTTATCATATAACGAACATTATCGCATTGAAAAAAATAAAAAAATATATCAATTTTAATAAATATTTTATTGAATATTGCCAACTAAATATTTATTAAAATTAAACTATATTTTTTTTCTCAGTGAATATTATATATTTTATATAATATAAAATTCAATTTATTGTATTAGAAGATAATATTAATAACGCAATGTGTTTTGAGGAAAAAGTCGATTTATGTTCCAATGGAATCAAATTTACGCAGTGTTTAAAATTTGAAAATAAAGTCTTTGGGTATATCGTTTCATGTTTATTGAATATGAATTCATCTGATACTTAAAAGTTTAGAGTTGACAGTTTTATTTTGTGACCATGAAATTTCTATATTTTCAACTCATAAAACATAATTTGTACAATTTAAAGAGAACTAGGAACGTCAATCGCTAGTAGATCCTATCCATCTAGTTGTATGTTGAAAATTGTGTATGTGGTAAATTAGACGGGTTGAGTGACAGAAATGAACGAGAAGATTTTTGCGGTGGCCTCGTAAATCAGGCCGATACAAAGAGGAGAGAAAGAGCAGAAGATCGAATTCGTGATTCTGTCGACGAATTCGTCGGTACCGTTAGGACGGCAGAAATTGCATCGCGACGCCCGCCACCGCACACCTTTTATTTCTCGTCGGCCGAAGATCATCTTAATTAAAGAACCGGAGGATTATACTCGTTGACTCATAAGTTGTTCAAACGAGTCATTACTTTCCGTTCATCTCCCGCTATATGTCGTAGCTAAGCAAGTAAGAACAAGAGTTTATACTATACTAGTAAACGAATGCAAGAAGTATAAACGTAGCTAATAAATATTACAGTTCTCATTGCTTTGTAAATTTTACTCGTAAGAAACCATTTCTAATTATATTTTTAAGTATTCTGTAAAATATGTATTAAGATGTAATTATTAAGATTTTTATTAGTTACATTTTAATGTCGCCAAATTAATTTACGATATATTTAAAAAAATAAAAGAATCGGAAAAAAGATTTACTTTATTTTTAATGCAATATTTTTTTAAGTTACAGTTAGAGCATTTTATTTTATTTTATTTTTTCTAATTGTCTTCTAATTATCTTCTTAATATTTGTAATAAATTGTGCATTTGATTGTTATGATATCGTCAAGATAATGTAAAGTGTATGTTATTTTTAATGAAGGTTGACAAGATTAATAAACCTGACAGGAATGTGGTCCTCGAGATTTTTGTTACTAACTAGTTGGAACACGTGACCGAACAACAGAAGATCCCCACCGTTTGCAAATCGCGTTGATTGCAATCCAGGGACCTGCATCGACATTTTTGAGAATCTACTTGTATAGTGGCCTTTCGTTCAACCACCTGCCCTCCTCGAGTTGCAAATCGAAAGAAAAAGTCGCTGTGATTATAGTTCGCTCGACCAAACTTCTCTGGCATACAACATTGTGTCTCTTTATACATGTATATATACTTTCGATATTTTCTTTGCTGTCTTTTGTTAAGTATGTTCATCACTATTTATGATTAATTTAAAGAAATTAGAAAATTCAATAATAACAATGATTTTATAAATCAATCAATCTTTTAAAAATTGGCAAGACTTTAATTAATATTTTCGTGTTGGTAAAAAATAGGTTAAAAGTTACTGTTTATTTTTCTGAATTTTTTAAATAATTAAATCTCATTATATACATATTTTTTTTGGCGTGCGAAATGCAAATTTTTATTTTAAAAAACCATTTAAAATAAAATCTTTGTTACATAACAAATGAAATAGATTTCTCATGAATTTGCTTCTCTATACAACTTACGACGTATATGATAAGTGTACTTTATAAAAACACCATAAGGTCGGTATCGCACGATATTACTGTATGGACCATATTGCATCGCGTTCGTAGAAAAAGTATAGATATCGCGCCGTCACTTCGAAATCGTTTATTCTCTGAACTTTCAGGATTTCGTTGCGTTTCGCACAATGTGATGATACGAGTGTGATTTTTTTTTTATATTTATTCTGACGCTCTCTCTGAGTTTTCACGTAAAGAAAGTTTATTCCATTAATCGATCTTGCAAATGCATATTTAAGAGATTAGATCATTTTTTCTTCGGTTCATGTTCTATTTCCACCGCTTATCTTGTCTCTACGAATAATTAAGATGACGTCACAAATGGTAACTTTATTTTGGCAATCACGAGAGAAAATTCCGTTCTAATCTCTTTTTCTTTCTCTCTCTCTCTCT
>NW_012130109.1:270681-283753 GCF_000143395.1 Atta cephalotes | reverse complement strand
CTTCTTTCTTTCTTCTCTCTCTCTCTCTCTCTCTCTCTCTCTCTCTCTCTCTCTCTCTCTCCATTTTTACATAAATGGGGAACTCATTGAATCACTCGCTCGAAAGAGATGGGATTTAACGGAAGTAACACGCAAATGTTTTCTGTTGCGAAAATGTTCATGCAAGAATACTAACGATGCACTCACGAAAATAGCGCTTCTTCAATCTATTTTCTAAAAAGCTTCCCAAATAAATACAATAAATTTTTTTAAAAAACATTTAATATTATAAGAATTTTTATTGATAAAAAAGAGATCATTCAAAATTGCAAAATGTTTTAACATTTTAAGTTTAACATTTTAAGTTGTACTTTATTCAAAACAGTATTTCCTTTCTCTAGATTTCTGTTTGTGATTGAATTTGTCATTTTGAAATTAATATTCCATGTTAATTTAGTTGTGATAACAGACGACACATCAATGATATTGGAGATAATGACGTCCATTATATGAACTCGCAAAATGCCATTGCACTGATCTCATGATAGATATTAATCTCATTGACGAAAAGTTTCGTTTGCGAGACTGAATCAGATTTCTTCAAGGCGTATTGCTCAATGTGAGTTTCGTTGTAAATTTTGACACAATGTTACTTAATTACAACTGATACCAGTTTAACTCATGGCTTTTCATACCGTCCTGCAGTTTATACATCACCAATTAAACTTTCAATCATTGATTACGATTTGTTTGATGGTATCTAATTCAAATGTTACGTTTGTCGTAGACAATACAAGTTACGGTATCAATGCATGCCGATTAAGATTATATTCAAGTATCAAAAATATATGAAAATAAAATTGTGCCTTTATATGTATGTTAGCGTTATTATTTTAAAACACAATATACAGTAAATAAAATATTACATGGATGAGAAATGAAGATATTTCGAGAAATTTATGTGTCACTGTCCATTATTAACAAGAATGGACTGAATTCACGAGCGGGAAAGAGTGTCTTCCGCGAACGACCGAACGTGAGAATATGCTGGAAATTTATTCCCATCAGATTTCCTAGTATGGCGAGATTCTTCGATTCTGTTTTCAGAAAAGAAGTTAGAGATTTTTTTAGCGACTCATTCTCGTTTTCTCACGATCGATTTCGCGATTGACTCGTTCTCGATTTCATTTATAGTTTTCACAAGAAAGCTTGAATTTGTCAATTTTTTTTTATCAATTCGTAAATCTTTTTAATCCACGTATAGAATAACGAATATTAAAAAATTATACTTAATGTGGAAGTTGGACATAAAATGTTGTACTAAAGATTTTTAACAATATTGCAAAAAAAGTAGGTAAAAATAATAATGTCCAGAAAAAGTTTTCATTTTTTATTGATATCCAATTGCTTATGAGTTTTACATATCTTTACATTTTTTACTTTTTATCGATAGATATCAACAACACACTGGAATTTCGTTATATGTATTTATATAATTTATAACCGATTCACATCGCAACTCAATGTTAGAGCAAAATTCTGTTAGTCAAGGCAAGCTAACAGTCGACAGACCGTAATTACACGAAGTGAGCGGATTTCTTTCCTTTCGCCTCGCGGCGGTGGTGGTTGGTGCGTGAGAACAACGAGTGATCGAAAATACTGCTGCGCATGTCAAAAGTCGGTAACGAAACCTGTTATTTTTTAATACCCGATTATTTGCCAATTTTTTATCGCAGTTATCGTTTAGTTCCCAAGGAACTAAACGAAAGAATTTCTTGTACAATAGAAAAATTACCACGAACGGTACAGAACAATAGTAGCATTCTTCTTTCATCGAAAGTTTGTTATCTGGATTATGATGGATGTTTACCAATCTTATGTATCAATTCCTTTTATTGAGACTTTAAATGTCTTCAAAGCTTTTCTTTGGAAGGAAAATAACATATTATTAATTATTTATATTATATAATAAAAGTACGTAAGCAAAAATATGATGTCTATAGGAATCTAAAATGTAAAAGCGTGACTGCTGACGTGAGATGGACATGCATTATTTAAATTGACGGTAGATAAAATCAACTGGGGAGAAATATGTGATAGTCACGATCGATTTAGTTCGATTCATTGAGCAAATCTTAAATCAAGCGCTATACTGAAGGATTTCGCTAACGTCGTGGAAATAGGGCGTGGTTAAAACAGTTATCGAGAAAGGTCACGGATTAAAACAGCTCTCTTTATTTCAGGTGAGAAAACGATGCTTGTAAATTATCGATATACCGCAGAGATATATTTCTGTTCCCTATGTATCGCGGCGCGAATCGATACCTGCAACAATCGATTGAACTCCACATAGCTCGACTTCATTATCATCCAGCTATCAAATTTATTTTTACAAGATTATATTTTTACATTTATATATAAAAAATTAATTTAATTGTGGTGATGTCATTAATTTATGAAACTGTAATGGTAAGCATAACTATATTTATTGTATTCCTATTTTTTAACATCATATTATTTTATTATTTATCAAATTTATCTGTGTTATTTGTATATGGTATTTTGATACGTCTCAGTCGTTCTAGCAAATCTTGTAAATATGAAAGTGTAGGGGAGATCGGGGTTAATAGATTCATTTTTTAGTTCCGAATTTTTATAGAAGAAATTAAGAGATTTATCGAAAAAATAAATTTTATACCAGTTACTATATATTTGATTACTTAATAATATTTTAATAATAAGGGGTAACTAATATGAAAAAAAAAATGTATTTTTCTAATACATTCTATCTGATTCAATTAATCCCGGAACAGGGGTAATTCAACTAAGATTATTAAAATAAAAAGATTAATTTTAAGCTACATCTTTGGCTGCATATTAATAAAACTTTTATAAAAATATAATTTAAACATAAACGCTTTGCTTCGATTTTGTGCAAAAACACGTCGAATAAGTCTAATTTCGAGATTGGACATGAAGAAATTAAATTTATAACATTTACCACTCAGATAAATCTCTTTAAAGAAATAAAATTTTGAGTAAGTACTATAAAAGTCGTCACTAAAAAAGTCTTACAATTCCATGCTGTGATTAATCTACTATCTCCATCCATTTATTTTTTAAGAATAACAATACACGACATAACAAGGACATGTAAACAAAACAATCTGTTGTACTTTATTAAGTAAGAACTACACTTACTATATAAATAGAAATTAAATATTTCAGACAATCATACGATTGTAAAACGAAAATTTTAAGAATAAAGATATTTATTTAGGTATACGATTTTTTAAAATTGTAGCGTAACTTCTATCATAGATGTGTTCGCAACGAGATGTTACAGCAAACTGAGCGGCAATCGCTGCGTTCTCAGACACGTTTACGCGTGATTCGCGTGTTTTGTTTTTAATGTAGCCTCGCTTATTCTACTTACCCTTATAGTCAACTGACTCCGGTTTCCCCTATGCGGTAAATACGCATATTCGAACGTCACTCAAGCTGATCATTTCGCTACACATGTTCTCTCCGAGACGCGATTTTCCGTACATTCGATACTGCAATCGGTTTACTGAACTCTGATCGGCACAGCGAATCAACATGTGCCAGTTGTATTTAGCGTCTTGTTTATCGATTGCACATACAAACATTAAAGATCAAAGTTGGCTAATTAATGTTGAATGACTGTCAAGAAAGCATCACCCGCTATAAACGTTTTCCGTATAGGACGTCTCCCACGTGGAGACAGAAAATGATTGACAGAGGCGTGAAAACGAGGTTGACATATGCAAATGTAACTATTCCTTTCCCTTGGAAGATAGAGATCCCGTGACGCGTAGTAGAATCCCTCGTTTACTCTTACGTCTAACCCATACAACTCGACAATAAATATGCTAATTTCCCAGTTGCTGCACTCTAGTTTTCCAACGTCAATAGGGGAAGATAGACGCATTGCAACGCAGACAAATAAAAAAAGTGATCTAAAAGTCAATCGTCGCATTGTTTATTTAATAAATTTCTTTTAACTTACAATTTATTTAATAATTATATAATATTTTTTATTTAAAAATAACAAATATATCCTTTTAGTGAATGATTTATAAGAATTATACTACATAAGAATAAAAATGAAGCCTAGAAACAAGCAAAAATTAATTTAAATTAACTTTGTATCAATGTAACTTCCTTCTTTTTTTGTAAAATATTATTCATTGTTGTGAAATTTACAGTTTATTATTTTTGCAATATTAGTCCACAAAATTTTGAAAACTTGCTACATGAAGTAATTAATTTAATATATCTAGTGTCTGTGACATGTGTCAGTGAACTGAAGCATTAGTCGCACTGGAAAGAGGATCACACTAAAACATATCGCCGGCGATATGATGCGATTGCATGTATCTGCGACACATTTTTCTATCTCGTTTCTAAATGATCCACTTTGCATTTCATGGAGCAGCAATTAACATTATCAAGTTCAAAGCGGTTTACCGGACATGACGCAACGATAGGCGTCAGTAATCTGGGAAACATTGTAATGACTGATGTACTGCATTATTAATTAATTTTGCTTGGTATTAAAAAAACAGAATTTATATAAAATGGATCAATTGAGATATTGAATACTTGAAAAATGATCGTGAAAAAGATATGTATATACACGCATGTTATTTAAAAATTGATTTCTTTAGAGAGAAGTGAACCGAACTGTTTTATAAAACAGTTTATTTTATTGCTCCGAAATATTGACAAGCCGTATCCAATCGGTGTAATTGGCAAGAACCTTCCTCATTTCCTTGCGTGGTTTGAATGGAGCTGCCGGAAGTGACATCAGGCAAATGCGTGACGGGCGTACGTCAGGTTGCAGTGGATTCCGCAGAAAAGTGCCGATACACATGTCCTACAATGCAGTCAAATGCCATTAAGTAACGGTCGGCACAAATGCATTGTCGAGGACACGATCAATTGAGATAGCAATTTGCTACGAGGTTAGCGGCAGAATTGAGCGTTAAATTGCGCGGGGGTGAAACTGGTAAAATTTACATGTCGCCTTGACTGAAAAGGAAGTACGGTTCACTAGAAAAAAAATCTGCAGGCATTACGAAATCTGATTACAATGAGAGATTACAGAATTAATTAACTATTCTCATTTATTGAATTTGTAATAGTGCTTACCTTTTTTGTTGTTATGTCATCATTTGTTTTAAAAATAGTAATTGCAAGAAAAACTTTTCAAATGATGACTTATTTGTTTTTCTTTACTTACAATTAAACAATAGCTACAGCTTTTTATAGTGTCTTAACTTTGACAAATAATTTTTTAATATAAAAAATAGTTGAAAATTATACATAGTCTTTTTTTGTGAGTCTATAATTATTATTATTTTCATATTTTGATTGCGCAAAGCCATATTCCGAATGATGTACGCGAAACAACATAAAATAAAACATGTGCGTCACTGTCAAAGGAATAATAGCAACTCAATTCTTTAAGTTAAATAACATTTTGTTACTTTTAATTTTCATATATGCAAAATGTATTAATCTATTTCTGTAGTTAATTTCAAAATAAATCATATTAATCTATGCACTTAGTAAATAATAAGCTAAAGAGAAAATTTAATACATTTTTTCAAGTTAAATTGTTTAACTTATTTTTTTCAGTTTTAATGGTTTAAATTAAGGACATATATGCTGTGAACAATAAAATTTTTTATACAAAAATGTTAATTTTAACATTTTTGCATGTCTCAGGAAGCCCAATACATCTTTAAGTTTAACATTTTATTTATAACACTGCAATGCATCGAAAAAGAGCAGTGATAAGCTGTAGAAATAAATTATCATTGCTTAAAAACAATTCTATTTTGTTTTTTTGGATATAATTTGACATTATGAATTTAAGTCAGATTAACATGTATATATACTAGAAACACGTGAATTTACTTACATAGAGCAACGAACTCGCCGATTAATTACAACAGCTGATTAGCGATGCGTATGCGTGCGCGATAACTTATTATTAGCGCAATTAATCACATGATTGTCATTAATTAACGCGTCATACTTTCTACTTTCGCGATCATCGCATTACACAATGCCGTCATCATTTTTTTCAAGTGAGTCATGACCTCCGAATCGACACGCAATATCATGAGAATTGTAATTATTCGAAACGTTATCACTTTTTTTTGGAGAATATTTTAACTTAACCACGTTTTTAGGTCAATATCATCAATCACTATTCACCGTTTAATTTTTTCGTTAAGGATTTTATATAATTTACAAACTTACTTTTTATTTTTCTTTCTCTTACACACACATACACACACACACGCACACAGGCGCGCGCGCACAAAAGCTACACTGTTAGAAATGTAAACATGAACTTCCTTTACATGTAAATGAAGTTCGTGATTGTGAACGAAATTAAAAGTAATGAATGATTTAACTGAAAATTAAGTTACAATAGTTACTTAAATGAAATGAACGTGTACATTAAATTTATGAAATTTTAATATACTCTTAATAAAATTTTATGAAAAGTACATGAAATTTCATAAATTTTCATGAAAAATACATTAAATTTAATGTAATGTCATGAAATTAAATTCAAATTGTGTAGCTTAAATGTTAATAAAATTTAAGAACATTTCTAACAGTATAAGACGTATTAATTAAACATTCACTATAAATATTTCATTACAATAAAAATTATGTAATTTCCAATTTCTGTATAGTATATCTCATAAGGTATATCTCATAAAATTATAGTTTTCTCTTATAATCTCTTAATAGAAGATAAATAATATGCACACACACTTAAATCTAGTGTCAAATTTAATCTAAAGTAAATCGCCATTGTTCCTACTAAATATATCGTTATTTTATATTAATTAAATTTGAACAGTGCATAAAACATATGCTGTTATACGGAATTGCTACTAGTGAAAAATTTTGTATAACCTATTTTCAACAATGAGAGAATCATAATTTGATACATGAACGTAGTTATTGATAGTTAATTAAGTTTGCGGTTGAATTTTTCAGCCGTTGTTATCGTACGGTTTGCTTTTTCACATTCGAGAACGTTGCAGCACAACGTTTCATCTCGTCGTGAGAATTGCAAACCGCAGAAGCGACGAGACGAATGTTTCCGTCTTGGCAAAACCATGGAATTTCCATTCCTGCCAAATGTGGCAGAATTAATATCATTATTTGACAATTTGTAAGATAATTACATCGTTTGTCCGAATACCGCTTTCTTCATTATTATCTATTATCAATGATTCTAATCAATGAATGTTCAGTTTAATTAATTTAATTATTAAGTGTATTCTCCATTCATTTAGAAAGAGCTTCTTTTTTGAAAATGACAAAATATTTCTTAGGGAAATTATAACAATATATAAATTTCTGAAAAAAATTAAAACTTATACATATTTTCAATTAGTTAGAATTTAAGAATCATCAATAAGAAACGATTTTTATTATAAAGTATGCTAAATTGAAACATCGGTAGACAAAGGGAGGGAGAAGAGAGAGAGAGAGAGAGAGAGAGAGAGAGAGAGAGACAGAGAGAGAACGTTTATTATTTTTAATTATAACTGAAATATGATGTAACAAAAGTATGAAGCAAGATGAATATAGTTTTGACAAAGTATTTCAATAATTTTTTATTTAATAATGAAAGATCTAATCTCCATTGATTATTAAAAAAAGAAGAAACGTATAAAAATGTAAAATACCCACTGTCGATTTCTGTAACTTCTGGAAAGCTTATTGTCGCGAGATATGAGAAACGTGACATTTTACACCTTTGTCTGCTTCAAATCACACCATCTGACTTGTCTGAAATTTGCGGCTCGAAAAGATCCTCCGCATTAATTTGCATAATTACGTTACTCGATAAGGATCAACCTCCATTGTTGGGATTTTCATTCACGGAAAAGAGTTGCGCGACCTACATAATTGCCTTCGTCACCTATGTGTACGCACAGAGATGGCTGGGCGTGATTTGTGAACAATGAGCACATAAAAAGCGCCTTAATCCGCAAAAATGTATCCCATTGTGACAGCACAACTGCACCGCCCTTCCGATCTCCCTTTCGATCACTTTAAAAGCTACTTTATGGCCACGGGTCATGACTAGATGAATGTCCCTATAGTTCTGTGGCTCACTACCGTTAGAGTTAAACTTTTTTCGAGCTTTGTCGCACCTTGTTTATGCGAGCGTCATCCTATCGATGCTGCATCCTATCAACCACTCCCCTTTCTCGTTGCATCTGCATAATTCATCCGAATCGATCCGATGTGCCCTTCTGATAGTTTATTTAGAAAGATGATGCTATTGAATCTCAGAAATAGCATGATATAGTTGATTTATATCACGTTATTGCTTTGATTGTGATTTTCATGATTTTCAATATATGTAGCATTATAAAATGCGGCTAGATCTCGAATATTATAATGATAAAACATATTAAATTAAAGATTACTCTTAAGATATGTACTAACGTTTTATTCAAAGTTTGATACACAGAAGTTAAAATAAAATTTTTATACACTATTAAATTTATAATATCAATTTATATAGTTTGATTTATTTTATTTCTATGATCTACCTCTATTCAGTATAGCGTTAATTTAACTAAAACAATGGAGTTAAACAATTATTTAACTTAAAATGTATTAAATTTGATTCAAATTTATTAATTTGTTATTTGCTAAATGCATACATGTTAATATAGACGTTATTTGCTTTGAAACTAACTACGGAATGGCTTGATTTACATTCTGATTTACATACATCATGGAAGTTAAACAGAATGTTATTTAATTTAAAGTATTGTACATACACTGCTTCTTTGATATCTTTTAGTATATCTGCACTAAAAAGAGAGTTATAGTTACCATGTTGAGTGAAATAATTTCAATCAAATGTTCAGATAATATAACTAAATACATAATTTTATTTTTACATGTATTTAGTAAATGTTATACCAAACGGTAATATTACTAATAATTTCAATCGAATATTCAGATAATATAAACGTAATTTTACCTTTACAAATATTTAGTGAGTAATATTTACTAATATTACTATATTACTAATATTTATTTACTAATATTTATTAATATTAGTCACTAAATATTTGTAAAGGTAAAATTACGTTTATATTATCTGAACATTCGGTTGAAATTATTTCACTCAACGTTTAGTGGCTATAATCAGACTCTTTTTTTAATGCGAGTTTTACCAATTTTATCACAAATTTCACTGACAGGAAAATATAAATCCATCAGGAATCCGTGTATTTCATTATGTACAGGATGTTGAAAACACCTGGTGTATTTCGTTTACAGTAATTCTCGCAGTATCGAAGATACTACGCGAAACGAAACACTCGATTTGCCATGATCATGTTCTTACCGTGAGCGGTAATAATCCAAGAGCGTGAATCGATTTTCGCGTCCGGATGTACTCTCGAGTCAGCTTCGACATAGAGAACATTGCTTTCCTCCTCACTACGTTTCTTAGTTCCCTCCTTAGGGCGCACGGATGAGTCACGTTTACTCCGACGAAGACCCGTGAACTCCTGCCTCGTCATCCGCCGAGAGTAACGACCCTGACTGTCCCTTTTTCTCCGTCACAAACCAGAAACCGATCCTTCGATGTCATCTAGCTGGGACTTTATTAGAGAGAAACTTAATTAGGTCAGAAACGCCGTGATTTTCTAGAAAACACTTATCGCAACGTCCTGATTTAAATTCCTCGCAAATAAAATTCTTCTAATATATAAATATTAAAAAGAAAATGACAGTATTTTTAAATATGTATATTATTAATACTAGAGGTTTAATATTTTAATATAGATGTCGACTTTAATCGAATTTTTTTTCTACTTTATATTTCAATTATTCCTTAATTGTATTAATTACTTTGCCGACAGTACACAAAGAGAATTTTCTAGAATTTTCTGGAATTTACCTGAAAATTGTGATAGTTGTTGTGGTGATAATTGTGGATAACACAATGTTTCAAAAAATTTTATATAATTCTTTTTGATTTATTAATATTTCCACAATAAAATACAAAATATGCTTAATTTATGTTACTAAAGGCGTAATAAAATTGCAATGATTTAAAAATATGTTAAACAATTATGATTCTTTATTGTTTTAAATAGAATAGATGCCAAGTAGTGATAAAATATCTCGTATAAAATATTTCATAGAAAGCTTACAGCATAGCTTCAACCTGATCTGATCGTTTATGATAATTTTATCAAGCAGCGTGACAATTGATCAGCTAAGATGACGTATTTATCTTTACTAAAACATTATTAAAGTCGTTCACCAGCGAACAATATTCTGTGGATGGACGCAATGGAGTTTAATTTCTTGCATTTAAAAAACCACCCAGAATAAAAGGCGTAGCATTATGAGCTTATTCACTCTGATCCTAAAAATATATTTGACGAAGAATGTAACTGAAAGATATACTTTAACAATACAGTTTTTAATTGCACTAGTTGTATGCAAAAATAGTTTAGGAATCTTAATAATAATAGTTCCAAGAAGTTATATTCTAAAATATTATAATATAATAGCAGCTAATCTGTATTAAAATGTAATGTGTAAATTTTACGAAGTGTAAATATTTTATATTAAAACAATTTACAATTTGCTTGATAAGTTTTATTACGTAGTTTATAAAATATTGTGTATGTTTCAGAAATTCCTATCATTGCGATGATATTTAACAGATTATCAAATTGTCTCACATTTATCATCACTAAACATGATAAAATTTCTAGTGAATTTTTTAGTAAATGTAATAAAAAATTCTCCCCGTATGTCAGTTTATTTTATGTTAATAGGTTTAAGAGCAGAAAACAATTTCCACTTTTATTAATGAAAATTAACATATTTGAGGTAATGATTAAGAGACAATCATATTTGAATACCCAGATCCACTATTAGGTAGGAATAGTGTAGGTAACCTAATCTGACAATTGTATTTGTATATTTACATAAACATTATTGACAAAGTACCTTTGTTACCAAAACTGACTTTGACTAAAAATCCGACTAGAATTAATAGTATTTTTCTCTCTTATTTGTATTTAAGTATGTATTTTTTGGTCTATCTTCATTAATTTGATTAAAACATGCATCTGCAATAATTAAGTTTTCGATTTATATGCTTATGCCATATATCTGCGTTTCTGTAAAAATAAACTTTCTTTATCTATATTCTTGCCATTCTTTTCCATCAAGCATTATATCAAGCTCTTGGAGGCTTATTTAAAGTTCTTCCCCTAACGCAATTTTCGGAGTTTCCCCAAAGCCAATATTTTTTTCTTCGTACCCTCACAAACATCTCGGAGAAGATTTATCATCAATATGCAATTTTCAAAGAAATATTTGCCTCTGTTTTCTGACAGGAAATAGTAAGGAATCATATGTGTATTGTAAACTGTAGTCTTCTTTGTAATTTAAATTACTCCTAATGACAAATCCTATTAAAAACGTTCATCATTAAGCTAATACTTAAAAGTAAAAAAAAAAGTAATGTTATATTTAAAAATAACATGTTTATTCTTGTACTTTTAAATCATGGAACTGCGTTCTTATTGTATGTTATCTCTGTAATCTCATATAATATTTTCGATCGAGGAAAAAATTATGTTAAAAATTATGCATTACTCGTGCATCCGTGAATGAAACTGCACAGCGACATGCAAACGTGCAACAGTAGCAACAAAAGTGGGACATCCGGTAAAAGCAGCGCGTGAACGTTGTAAAAGTGGCGATGAATGAATAATACACGTATACAGCGAGATTAGCGTTATTAAATTATATCGGGTTTCCCTCGTAAAAAGTTCGGCGGTGCGTTCAGTTGGGAAAGTGGATCGTCATACGCATCTAGGAAAAGTCGCATTAAAAAATTTTTGCAGTCTCTCACTCTGTCTGTTTATTCGTTACCGGAACGAGCCTCTATTAATTACGAATCTAATTAACTGGCTGTTAAACTTAGCCTTCTTAGATTCTTCACGGTCGCGTAACGAGATTGCCAGCTGCGATGTTTTGTGGCACATTCACGATTAAATGACTAGACATGAGAGACATCACGAATTAAATTTCTTCGTTCGCGTTTATGACGTCGCATCATGATATTGAAAAATCTGTGATGAAGCAAACTAATTTATTATTTGTGAACATTTACTAT
This sequence comes from Atta cephalotes, assembly GCF_000143395.1. Classification (NCBI taxonomy): domain Eukaryota; kingdom Metazoa; phylum Arthropoda; class Insecta; order Hymenoptera; family Formicidae; genus Atta; species Atta cephalotes. Next base: position 271,539 of record NW_012130109.1, on the reverse strand, counting down.
ATATAATAATTATAATTTTTAATCTTGCAATTCCTATATTAATTTTCCAAATGTTTCCAAGTTTCAAAGTAAAGCGAGCATTAGTTATAGTTTTCAAAACAAATTTTCTGTACAGCAAGGAGGTTTGGAGGTCAAATCAATCTTAAAAATTATATTAAAATAGTAAATAAACATATCAATGCATAAATATAATCCAACGCCATTTATTCTTATTTATATCGATATAATATTTTTTAATTGTAATTATAATAATGAAACAGTTATTACAATTCTTGTATATTCTACTTCTTGTTATTGCACAATTCTTCAATTTCTGCAAATAACTTGAATTAACTTATTAAATTTATATTAATTTTTTAATAATAAATAAAAGTTAAATCTTTAAATCTTTAGTTATAAAGTAATATTTCCAAGAGGGACTAATGGTTCGCCCCGAATAAATAAGTTATACATTTTTATGCTAATTGTATATATTGTACATTTATTTGTCTCACAACAGACAAAAAACTTGTAATTAAAAATTAATCATAAAAATCTATTGTACAAAAATTACCAGAATTTTCTGACAGAATTATTCTGAAAAGATCATTTATAGGGCTCATTTGTGGGAGTTGAAAAGTTAAAAAAATCGCTGTAAAAGATCCGTTTGATAATATTCCATTGCAGAGTAATGTCATCGTTAGAGATAGAGACTGAATATTTCGTGAATTGACACGATCACGAATATGACGATAATAAATTGTTATTTCACGCCAAAAAATCATATGGCATACATACATACACACACACACACACACACACACACACACACACACACACACACACACACACACACATATATATATATATATATATATA
>NW_012130109.1:264782-268934 GCF_000143395.1 Atta cephalotes | reverse complement strand
ACACACACACACACACACACACACACACACACACACACACACACACACACACACATATATATATATATATATATATATGGGGCTAAGAACATTCATTATGTACTGCCAACAAGGTCAGCAAAAGTAACGGTGACGATAATAAAGTGCCTTATATCGATATTATTTGTTCTAGGAGCTTACGATCAAACGCCTTTCTCCTTACTTGTATACCGGTTCCGCTCCTCTTCGGAGGGAGCCTTCATATCCCTTATGCGTGCGTCATGCGATAGAAAACGAGACGATAAGAAATAGAGCGTGCACTTGCACGTATTACCCAGTCCGACGAATAAATGGCGGCATATACAACGGTGAACCAAATAAACGATGAATCATGCATGGTGCGATCGTAACTCTTGAAATGCTGTTTCTCCCTCCGTGGCAAAATACATAATTAAAGCGGTGTCGGGCTAAAAGCTGTCCCTCTGAATCAACTTAGAAATAGGGGCTATCCTGCTGTCTCAGGGAATTCTCTTAGTCATATGTGTGGCGAGATTGTTTAAATGCGCACATTTAACGCTTTAGACTAACAATAACTATTCGAAATAATTACACTGAAAGAAAAATTTGACTGAATATGGCATAGCATTTTTCGATATAGGCTAATGCAACCAAAAATTAGCTGCTACAGCCAATTAAAAATGCTATATTTAACCATCTAAATTGTTGCAGCAGCCAATCTGTATTGAGTTTCTATCAAACTTTATGATACTTCGGAAAAATTCGATATATTATGTAATAATAAAATATGTGTACCTCAAATTATTTATATATTAGTGCGCGAAAAAATTCGTATTTTATTTTGTGTCACAAAAAATAATCACAAAAAATAAGCATTAGATACATAAGTATTAATACCTATGTAACAAAGTAGATCAAGAATTATGATTGTTTAACATAGTTATTATAATTTACTATTTCCTTTTCTCCGAAACATATATTTTCTACGAATAATAGCAAGAAAAATATGTTTATGCATGCGTAAGTGCACATGATAATTCTCGCGCGTCGAGTCACTTTCGCTCGTAGAACTCGATCTGGGTTCTCCAACTACTAATCCAGGGTATATCCCGTAACCGTTCTTTTACTCTTTCTTTCCACACGTTCTAACAAGCGCGATATCTGCGTGTGTTAATATTCGATAAACAATGTGGAGCCCCTCGAAAAACGAGTAAGCGACTGAAAATCCTGAATAAAAACCTTTCAAGATATATTACAGACTAAATTCCCACCACTCGCGACGTTTGACTTTCTCGAGAAGTCATTTTTTTTGACACGCCGTATTTCTTGTCAGCTTCTCATTTATCACTGTCTTTCGCTCTAAAAATCTAACACTTGGTTTCGTCTCGAGTCACGACTGAATGGCCTCTTTTTTTCGCCTGAGAAACACCACAGTAGTACCTTGAACGAGCTAACAAATAATGTAGGTAATAAAGATGGACGCCAACGAAACATATCTCTTAGTATTTAATTAGTAATTGATACACTCTTGGCTGAGGTCTTGTAAATTGATCAAACGTTAATATACTTCTTTGAGAAATGATTCACATTTTTAAATTCATTAGTCATTGCAAATAAAATGCGTAACATAAAAAACAAATTTTTGGAAATGGTTATAATTTTGATGTATAATCATTGCAGATTATATTCGCGAATTTTGTATGTGAGTAATAAGGATATAAGAAACATCTAAAATAGATTTTTATTCAAATCATTAACTCTGTTGTACATATGTATTGGGTTGTCCGAAAAGTTCGTGCCGCAAAAGATTTAAATTTAATAAATGTATACTAAAATTTAAATCTGCGTTTCAATTTTCCTTCAAAATCGGCACGAACTTTCCGGACAATCCGATACATTGAAAATATTAAATACGAATAATGATTTATTTATTCAAGAAGAACGTGAAATTTATAACGAAAAGTAATAATCAATGCTTTTTTAAAATTTTGTAATTAAAAAAAAATTTCTGATCATATTTTTACGATGGTTTAATTAATTAGTAACAATTTGATATTTTGATACTGGAACGTAATACTGATCTATCCCTTTCTTTTCTGTTTCAGGTGAGTTTAAAGAGAGGATTTTTACAAAAGCGACAATGGAATATCTATTTCAGGAAGTATACGCCTCTATTTCTTTTTCATTTTGTTTTTTTTCGAAACAGGCATATCTACGATGAACAATAGTTTTCATGGAATAGCCATGGAAATGCATTACCACAATTGCTTGCGCTTTATATCACCGTGGTAGGAAATATTATTTTTGCGCATTCCCTTGTGAAACCAAGTATTATTACGCGGCGATAATACAGACAGAAAATCAATTAAATCCACTGTTTATTTTCGCACTTCCTATTATACGTTGGAACAGAACGCCTGAAATAGCGAATAATGCATTCTATTTCGAAGAGGGTAATGCACTTCTGCAGCCAGTTTAACAGCCTTAAATTATTGTTGAAATTCGCAAATGAGATCATCTGAGTCCATGAAAAAATTAAACTCGATCTTATTTAATCTTAATCTTTCTTTTTATAAAACGAAAAAAGATTATTATTAATGATACTTAATTGTATAAAAAAATTAAATGTTTTTAGATTTCATATATATATAGGTACTTTTGTGAGATCGAGATTTATAAAATTTTTATAATGCTTATATTTGAAACTTAGTAATTTGGATTATGTGTGTGTAACTTATTCGCGAGAACTTTATTGCGGCTTCAATACGGCAAAAGAAATCAGTGCGAAATCGGCGCGTATTTAGAATGAATTCTCAAAGCTGCTTCACAGCTGCATTTCTTGCGTCGACATGGTTTTATTCGAGACTCGATACTTTTATATCTCATGAGAATATACGTACGCATACGAGCGAGTGTATCGCATCTGATCCACGCCTCTTCGTGCGTTATCGCGAGGAAGCAGATGCACGAATAATGAATTGAGTCTGTCGTAATAACTGATGCTCCCGGTTCACCAATTGAGGAATATATAATGCTTATATGTAGTTTTTAAAATAAGAACATGTATCAATAATGTGTAATAATCTAATTAAATTTATAATAAAAATGCTAAATATATGATATGTTGGGTTGTCCGGAAAGTTCGTGCCGATTTTGAAGGAAAATTGAAACGCAGAAGATTTAAATTTTTAATTTCATTTATTAAATTTAAATCTTTTGCGGCACGAACTTTCCGGACAACCCAATATTTATGATTTATAAAGAATTTAAGAAAACACATTTGACATTTTTTACTAATAATTTAAAAATAATTATGAATTTGATAATTATTTATTTTAGTTCTTTATTATGACATCTATTTTATCTATTTAGATATCACACATTTTATATTATATATCTGTATATTTTGTATATTGTATATTTGCATTTTTATACATATATTTCATATATTTTTTGTATATTTGTATATATTTGCACATTGTATATAGACATTAATATAGAAGTTGAAATTCTAAATAGTAACTTCAACATTGTTTTCGAATTTCAAATAAATGAAAGAAAAAAATAAAAATTTAATATTGTTACAAATAAAATGAAAATGAAAATATACCTAATATTATTTTATAACATATATATCGAATAATATTGTATTAAAATATATGCTATTGGAAGGTAAAGCCTTGCGAATCAATTTTACGAGAAGTAACAACTATGTATAATACTCTTGACTTTAATATACTTTCTGCTTCTTTTTACTACGTCGTACTTTGCACTGCCATGATTTAAGACGTCATCGACTTATCCAGGACACGGTGAATTTTCTTTATACAGTACGTTCTTTGTAGCTCTCAACAAGTAATCGGCGAGAACAACGTTACGCGTTTTTGTCGAAGTTGCGAACGAGAAGTATAGGCGACGTAAATACGGGCAGAAAAAATTGCATGAGAGGCATAAAAGACGAAGAAGTCGCAAAGAAAAGAGAAGAAAGGAAATGGCGTGACGAGAGAGATAAGACATCGACGAGGGAAAGTATTATAACCATAAGTGTCGATGATCTCAGCCTCGCATGTGCGCCGAGTACAACTGGGTTCGTGACTTATTGCTTAGGCATTTAGAGGGGAAGTTAATATGTAGAAAAAAGGAGAGAGAGAGAGA
>NW_012130109.1:252067-263441 GCF_000143395.1 Atta cephalotes | reverse complement strand
TAATGTAGAAAAAGGAAGAGAGAGAGAGAGGAGGGGGGAGAGGGATAGAGAGAGGATCAAGTTTAGAGAAACAGAGATGGAAGAGAAAATGTGTACGTCACTCTCTAAGTGTGTGGTCGCCATTGCTTAATTACGCTCAACTCTGAAGTACTCGGGAGTACTCGAAGGAATGCGTGAACGCGTCTGTAGTTGTAGAAATTGAACTAATTATCGCTATCGCATAGTGAATCGTATATCTTTTGAATTGTCTTTCGAGAGCGTGGTTGAGCTCTCGTTTGTAGCAAAGATCAAGGAATATCGATTCATATTTTCAAGACAATTAATTTAGGATATCTTATGAATTCTGCACGGCAATTAATTTCTTTCTAGATTTGCGAACGAAATTAATGTATATTGAATCTTTCAAAGAGATATCTACACGAGAAGAAACGCTTTTCACAATAAATCGTGCGATATAAATATTGATTCTACTATTGACATTTAAAATTGTCAGCTTTTATATTACTTTCCTCTTATTAGAATTTAATGATTTAACTACATTAATTCCATTCTAAAATTCATTAAAATAGAAAAACATTTTAAAACTTAATTTAATTTACGATACTATAAGATTGGAATAAGACCGTTTATATTAAATACATTACTTTAAATACGAAGCGCCTATTTAAATGAATTAGTTTATTACAGTTTTTTAAGATTAAATTTGGGAAATTTGAGAGGGTTATTAATATTTCAGATTAATTGGGTTGAAAGTCCAACAATATTAATATTTAAAGTGAGATTTACTCTTTTGAATTGAGATTCACTTCAAAGGAGTGAAATCTTAATTCTTTCCTGTAATACCAGAATAGATGGAATCTCCAAAAAAAAGGATTTTTTCAATAAAAAAAAAGGAGATTTCACTCCTTCGTTTCGGAGTGAATTTCATTCTAAAAGAGTAAATCTCACTTTAAAAAAATGAAAATCTGCCACTCTTGAACAAGAGTAGTCGTATTTTCATTCCTTTTTCAGGCAATTTTCAGTCTCTTCGAGAGAGATTTCACTCCATAGATTTTTAGAAAGTAACATAAGGTGCATGCAAATCTTATTTTAAATATAGAAAAATTTTTTTTATACATAATTGTATTATATATAATATTGTATTTATATACCTGCTATATAATAGTATTATTTCAAAATATATGAAAATTTAAAAATTACAATAAATAGTTTTGTGTTATACTTATATAGTTAAACTTTTAGAAATATAATTTTTTATTTGTTATATATCTTGCATGCATTCTCATTAGAATGCACTTCACAAATGTATGCAACATTGCAATACCGTAATACATCTAATAATATCTGTGCTCGTTGCATATTTATATTATATGCACCTATATTTATATTACTGCACCTATAGATTAATACTATTATTTTTCTTTGAAGGGAGGGGGATAAATTTTAACGCGGGAAAGCAGATATTTTAATATAAAAATTGATACATCTTTTTTGAACATGTGCAGAATATCATTTTTATTATTTAGTTATTGATATATGATAATTTAATTCTAATAATATTATTAGATCAATTAGATTATCAACATATGATAGATGTTGCTCGAAATTATTTCTAGATTAATTATTACTACACGATGTTTTTCGCATTCATGTGCATTCATGTTGCGATAATTAAATTGCAAACAAAATCATGTACTCACGATGTGTTTTCCAGAATACGTTTAAAGTATTTCATTCATATTCGAACTCGTGCTTCTTTACACGTTTTTATATGCAACAGGCGCAATTTTTCTGATCTTCTAATTTGTGTCTATGACAAAAGCGCATCGTGTTTGCAATTAAAATTTTAAAGATTACAACATTCAATCAATTATATATAACTATGTTAATATTCTTGAGACTTCCACGAGTGCTTCCTAGATTATGCGTTTCGCGGGTTTTCTTTGTGTTTAGATCCATTCTTGGAATGCCAAACGTTTCGTGAACCTTGGAGTCTACTTCATCAGGGCGAGGAGCAGCTTCATACTGAGCTGCTCCTCTAGATCGTTCCTTTTTTATATATTATGCTACTTGTTGGAGTGGTGGGGAGAAAGAAGAGAATTGTGGGTGGGGAGAGGAGGGAAATCGGTCAATCCTCAATAAAGGAGAATAAGTTTTCATATTTTATTTATGTTGTAGCCATTATCTCTATTTAGATTGTTAAGATTTTTGTATCTCTATGGCTTTTGCTTCTCTACTTTCTTGGAAAGTATGATGAATGTTGGCTATTGTGGTCGTTTTGTCAAACAGTATTTGATATCCTGTTTCGATGTTGTGTTCTAACAATGCTGATTGTGTGACGTGTTTTAACCTGACATCACGTTGGTGTTCTTTTATCCATAGGTTGACCATTCTCCCAGTTTCTCCAATGTATACTTGCTCTCAGGAACAAAGTATTTTGTACACTCCTGCGGAACTGAGTGGAGGTCTTTGATCTTTAGGATTTTTTAAGATTTGTCCCATCTTTTTGGATGGTTTAAAGATAGCTTGGATATTGTGTTTGTTTAATATCCTGCCAATCCGATCTGTTGTTCCTTTTACATGTGGGAGAATGGATAGGATTCTTTCGTCTAATTGTCAGAGACCACTGTCTTGTTTGCATTACTGATTATTTTAATTATGTTTCTTTTTGTTGTTTTTCTGTAAGGCTATTTTTAAGTGATTGAGTTCTGTCTATAGATGTTCTTTGTCAGAGATGGTGAAAGCTCTGTGTACAAATGAATTGATTGCAGACTGTTTTTGTGCTGGTGATGTACTCGGCATGTAGGTATCTATCTATGTGTGTTGGTTTTCTGTACACTTGATGGCCTAAGATACTGTCAGCTTTCTTAGAGACAAGAATATCTAGAAAAAGGAGTTTTCCATTTTTCTCTATGTCTATAATGAAGTGGATATTTGGATGTTTGATTGTTGAGGAAAATAAGAAAATAAGAAATTCGACTCTGCCGTGTTTCCATATCACGAATATGTCGTTTACATAACGGAACTAAACTTTAGTTTTTTGAGTGTTTTTCTCAGGATCTCTTTCTCAAAATGCTTCATGAAAATGTTGGTGATTACAGGAAGGCCTATTGCCGCTCCTGAAGTTTGTTCATAAAATTGATTGTTATAGGAGAAGTAAGTGATTGTTAAGCAATGCTTTATTAGCGGGATGAGGTCGAAGGGGACTTTATGTGAGTCCTTTATTTATGTTTAATGTGTCTTTTAACTTGTGAGACTTATGTGAAAAGGTTTCGACTACGTCGAAACTTACAAGCAGGTCTGTGGGACGTAGTCGGACTTTTTGGATCTTTTGTATGAAGTCCGTTGACTTAGTTATGTATGATTCGAATTTTCCAGTGAGGGATTATAGTGTTTGTGTTTGGAAGCGGGATAAATTGTATGTCGGAGAGTGTATGGCGCTAACAATCTGAGAGGGATGTTTGATTTGTGTACTTTTGGTAATCCGTATAATCTTGGTGGGAGAGGATTAGTAGGTTTTAATGTTGATTTGGTTTTACTGGGAATATTGCTTTTTTCCACCAGGATCTTAGTGTTCTGCGCGATGATTGAATTAGTTGGATCTTTGTCAAGCTTTTTGTATGTTTTTTTTGTTTGCAATTACTATGTTATTTGCATTGAACATTATATCTTTGGTGATCACTAATTATATCTCTCACATCGATGAATCTAAACGCTCGATTGATCGTTTCAGACAATTATATAAATTAACTCAATTTGTTTTGATCTTATCGGAATCCTGATAAGCTATCTCCAAATATTCGAGTTGAATTTAGTTTCGCATTGTTGTTTCGTCTCTTTATAATAATTGTGCCATTTTTTCTTTTTTTTTGCACTTGGAATCAGCAATGTGTTCGCGCACCTGCAGCGGCTCTCTCATCCGGAGAAGAATACAAGGACGACATTTATAATCGCAATGTGCTTCTCTCGGGAAAGGCGGAACGCATCTGCTTAAGAACGACGATGGTCGCGTGCCTCGCTGCGTTCCAATTACACTTAATTATTATCGCGATAATCGACATTACCGAAGCGGGATGTCGTGATCGACGGTATAGATAAGTGGTTCGTCCCGATCTTTTAATTTTTTTGATGTTCCTTTCGCCAGCGTAACGATTCATGACACAAGATAATTGGAGAAGCGATATGAATAATGGAAAAAAGTATAAATGATTAGCGCCATTCGCGTCAATTAGACAAGGCGCAAGACTGGAAGATGGCACTTTGACCATTTAATTACCATTTACGACACCTGCGTCATATACTTATACTTAAAGTATTTAGAAAATTGGTGAAATTGTTTGCGTGCTTTCGCACATAAAAATGAAAATGGGAAAATTTTTAAATAAATAACATTTAGTAAGTACGAAAATTTTATCGTTATTAGTAAAATTTTGAAAGTAATAAAATATATATATGTAGAACAGTGAAGTAAGTATCAAAGTATAATACGTCATGCAATTTGACTGAATGTAAATATTAAAATGATTTTAAAAAATCTTGTAATCTAATAAATCAAGACAAATTATCATTATAAAAAGAGATAAGATATGTCGCATTTGCTGAGGTAGCCATCAGAATGAATAATCTGCCTTAAAGTATACTGTTTGAAGAAGAATAATGGTAAAAGTGATTACGGATTGCAAGCATCACTTGACAAGCTTATTTCCGGTCGTTTACTACCAGGCTTGGTAGATGATTTTCCAGGATTCTATGATCATATTCCATGCCCTAACTTAAATTTATCCTCGATGAATTATAAAGTGGAGGAAACTATAATAACTCTATCTGGACATCCTATGTACATTATTCATTCCTTCTAAAAGCTGGCCAGACATGTACTTATATTGCGTGCGTAGATAGGTCGCACAAGCTTGGCAATTTTATCTCCGTGTTTGCGCATATTCCTGAATAAACGATTATGAATTTTTTTCATATTCATCTTTGAATTGATCGACTTGATTTGAGGATTTGATGCAACAAATACTTAACTAAGGATTTGATGCAACAACTTAACTTTTCCTAGAACTTGGAAAAAAATCTTACTTGATTGATGTACAATTTTAATAAAAAATTTAGAAAAATTAAATCTAAATTCAACTGGCTCTCGGCCTAACTATTACCTTTATCAGTTTCGCTTTAAATTATCATTGCACTTAATTCTTCGATTAACATCGTTCGGCATAAATCTTTCGACACTCGCCGCGCTTTTTCACGAGTGCGAGCTCGCTGACACGGAAATAAAATGTATGGAACCCTCGTAGCGTTAACGACGGTGATTTATTGCGAACTGTGAACGATTGTTAGAGCCCAGTGCACCCGTCGAACAACGAGTATTCGGAGTATAGTTCATTAAAGTTGATCTCACGCCATAAGGACAATCGCCATTTTTCATGAAACGTGGGAGGTTTTAGATTTAGATAATATTCGGTCCAATTTAGAATATCGAAAGAAAATTACGATTTTTAATGTTTTTAATATTACAATGTTTTGATAATTAAGTATAATCTAAATTCTGAACAAATAAAGTTCTTTTCTTTGATAAACAATAAGAATATTTTATTTTATTATGTTATTTGATTGTTACAAAGAAAATTAGGGGATTGTATTTTATTATTTATAGTTCAAAAATTATTTGATAAATTAAACATTAAACGAAATATTTTCTGTTAATTGAGGGAAATTTTTTGGTATGTACAACTATAGTTCTTGTAATTAGTTATAGTTGATATGTAATTAACAAAAACTTTCTTACTTTTTCATTAAAAAATTGTATTGTTCTAATAATAATCTTGGAATAATCAAAATTGCGTTATTAATTAACCAAATTTTGCTTAGAACAACACAATTTTTAAATGAAAAAATAAGAAAGCTTTTTTGTTAGTCACATATCAACAAAATTGTATATGGTTGTACGTATCAAAACATTGTTTTTAATGTGAATTGACTAATTACAGAGACTATTTTTGAAATTAAGATCACATACAATTTTTTAATCCTTAATAAGTCTTCAAACATGAAATGTTTGTATTTTAAATTAAATGCTGTTTTCTTATCCTAATTAGCTTCCTTTATTAATGAAATAAATGCTGATTCCAATATTTATCTTCTCTATTTCCGACGTGGAGAATCGCTACGTTTTTAAAGGGGGCTTTATTAATTTATTAATGCACGCCCTCGGACATGCGTTAATGCAGAGATATCAGTTGGCACGCTCTATTTGCGGCCCAAAAGGGCTTACGCTAGCCTAATTTATCCGCGTATCATTCAATTCGAGCTTAGTGGTACGAATGGCGAGTACGCTCCACGAAATGCACAACAGCGCACGAGGGTCCTTGCTTTCTTTCTCTTCATTCACAGGGACACCGGCACTAAACCGAGTGCTCACAAAAGCCCTATCGAACAGTCTCAACTGACCACGAAGGGGGAAAGAACGAGAGAAAGCCCTTTCTATTAGAAGTATTACAAAGCACATGTACTTTGTCTCTAGCTCTGTTAAGCGAACACACGAGCCGCATAAAACGAGCGTTTTGTTTCTCAATGCATAAAAAAATCATATGGTTCTTTAATTTACATAGTGAATGCTCCAGATATTCGATAGAAATGCTGCAAGATCTATATTCACCGTTTTGTCCATTTTTTAAATAATAACCTATTTTGTGATTACTATTTTTAAATAATGATAAAAACATTTAAGTATCTCTGTTACTTTATGCCGAATATAAAATGCCGAATAAAGAAATAATATCTTGTTTATGTACTATTTTGTTGATGTAAGGTAATCCTAAATAAGGTACATCTAACAAGGTTCTCATCAGATTTGAGTATGATTTGTAAAGATCTGGTTTGGTTGACCTAAAATAATCTGAATAAGGAAAATAATCCTGAATATTTTACTTAGAAGATTTTCGTTAAGTTTGAGTATAGTTGACTTCGTTTCTAGTCACGCAGCCACGCCACGAGATGGACGAGTTGCTCGTAAGAAGAAATCCATCCACAAACTCCACAAGAAGGTGTATACAAGTTGATTTGAATAATCTCTTAGAGATAGGTTGACCTAACTAGGACTAATTTATTATCAGATGAGAATTCTGATGAGGATTTTATCAGGTTCTGATAAGGACCTTATCAGATCCTCAGGACCTGATGAAGCTATCCGGATGAGGATTCGACTACTGTGCTGCATTACATTACTGATCAGGTCCCGATGAACTTATCTTATCAGGATCAACCTGATTAGAACTTGCTAAATTCTTTGAATAAATTTCTAGTCGGATTTAATGTCTAAAGCCCAATCTACACAGCAATCTGCAACTCGCGTTCTGCATCTTATTTAAATCGGACTTATATAAATGGAGTGAATTTTATTCAGAAGTTATCTTATAAAAAAAGATTTACAGGTATAAAGTTATTTTCTGGGGATTATACAATTTAAATTACTTAATTTTTTTAATTAGACAAATTCAGACAAAAGCGATAAGGAAAAATAGATCTACCGGATTCTACATGCCGATAGTTGCATCGGAAACATAGTAGTCATCGCTGTGAATCAGAGATGCGCGGAACTGTAGTTATTCGTTGGACCTACATAGAGTGAGATAAAGCACGTTTATTTGGAAGGGAATAATTATTTGGCGCAAACCAGTTTTGCGGACACGACGCTTATATACAAAGGAGGAGGGCCTCCGCTTCGAAAATACCATCGTGTTCGAGCCGTGGGACATGGCATTTCTGTTGGGTGGAGGGTCGATTCCGTTTTAATTAAACGTCGGCTTACACCGCGCGCCGTAAATCGCCGACGCCGGTTCTCCTCGTTGCGCGTTTTCGAATTAATCTCGATTTTCGCCCGAAGGTGCGCAACGCGTTTCGCGCGTCGCGCGCGTAAAACGAGCCTTCGTTCGCGACGTCGGAAACGATAAATTCCCCGAGGGTCTTCTAATAATTCGCACGCGCATCTCGTCCCGTGCGTACCCGCATCTTAAGATATATTCAGGCCACTAGGCTACAGATATTTCCATCTTTTTTTTGAGAATCGAAAATAAATCGGAGTAAACATATACCAAATACTGCTACAAAATTATTATTTAATCTTTCTGTTTATTTAAGATGCTACTGCTGCTTTTTGTCAAATATAGTTAATTTGCAAAATTAATTCTTAATTACTTTTTAAATAGAGTTTAAATTTTTTAGTAGACTTGATTAAAAAAAAAAATAAAGAAAAACGTTAAAATTACACAGAAAAAAAGTGATTTTAAATCGACAATATTGTATTATATTCGTATATAAGTAACAATATTGCAAACTTGCTTCAAAGATAGTTTTAATTTGATTAAATTTATAATGATGCAGGATTTTTTAATCTTAAATTGAGGATAAAACATTTACATCAATATAAATCAAATCAAGACTAAAATTTTTTAATCAAGATTACAATATTATTGCTTATATGTGAACATAACAGTGTCGATTTAAGATTAATGTTTTTTTCTAATCATAAATATAGAATGATAAAAGACATCAAATACAAGATGTTAATACATTTACTTAAATAACATTTGTTCTCGTAAATTATACACAACTATACGTATAAATTTTAAGAGATAACGCAAAAATATGCACGTTTAACTCCTTTCTTGTTTAATGAAATTCTTTATCTATGCAATTAAGTCATCGAGAAACACGTGGCACGAGTTTGCCGGTTAATAATTGGTTGTGATGTCCGTTCGTAAACTACTGTTCTCGTAACAGCTGGCCATTACGGTAATTAAGGCACGTGAGGAAAGATGCCGACTATTTTAATTCCCATATATAAAATAGTCGTATATTCGAATGGAGCTTAGCTTCGGACAATAAGTACATAATTGTCTGTAACTAATGAATATAATCGTTCTGCTTTACAAATCGATCCTTTTGTTATTAAAATCTATAATAAGAATGAACATGTAATATCATGAAGTGCAAGACGTGTACCTACATATGAAATAAGACATAATTATTATATGCTTATTTTTATAAAATGAGTTTTTATAATACAAATGAGTACCGAACCTAAATAAAAAATATATTGAATAAGTTTTTATGTCTAGACTCTATAAAATCTATCAATCAATATTAAATCAACGTTTTCGGAAGATTGCTGGAAAATTAATATTCATATTCTTTGTGATTATATTGTTTTGTATGTCTTTTGATACTTTAATTGAACCTTAGAATTTAAGAATTTTCGGCATTTCGGATATATCTATCAAAGACATATACTATGTACATCTAGGATCCATTTTTATCGGATTTTTTGCATGGTTTATGGTCACTGCAGCTATTATAAAATATGTTGTTTATCTTTTTTGCCACAGGAGCTTTTGTTATTGAATTTTTTGCATAGTTTATGGTCACTTCAGCTATTATATCGGCTCTTATAGAATATGATAGATTATCTTTCTTTGCCGTCATATATTTCATTATTCTATTTTATGATTTAAAATGTTTTATTTGAATATCTATATATTTATATATCTTATTTTGGAGATTCAAGAAAGTGCTTTGTTAGTGTTTTTCATTTTTATATCTTATATTATCTCACAATCAAAAGAATTAAAGCTTGAGTAATCTCTATGCGTGTTGTAAATTTCTTTTGTTTTCCTTTAGTTTTCTTATGTATTTGATTGCTTTATGTTGCAAGATTTTTCCTTAAAGTTTATATTTTTTTTACGAATTTCTCTCTTCCTGAAAAATTAAGTCTCCGGTATTTCGTCCTATACTTTTATCTTTAAAAAAGATTAAAGAAGTTATTGTAATCTCCTTCTCTAAGTAGTTATTCAACATTTCTATTTCCCGTGTTCTAGAGCAGCACTTCAGATTGCGTGAACAAAAACAATCAAGAAGTTCACAGAACGTAATAAGATAATATGAGATAAATTACTTATTTATTATTCTAAGTAATTATTATTATTCTCTTGAAAGTGTCACTTTTCAACAAAGAAAATAAATACGATAAAATATAAGTCATTATGTGAAACTTTCACATTAATTAGCATAAAATAATTAAATTCTTGAACCATATTTATTTTTCGGTCGAATAAGCTTAGAACTATTTCGATCTATCCAGTAGATAACAATTTCCATACCGTCAATTATAACGTCGAAAGCGATTAAACGACGTATGATATGAAGAGAAAGTTTCTTATCCGGTTTCTAATTATACTAAAATCTTTGTCTTTGTTTTATTCAATTTCTCCTAGCGATAACGTTCGTTTGCTGTGATAGCACTCGCAACACTTTCACTATAATTTCTTTTCTCAGGACAATATTTGTAAGTAAAATTATAAGTACTTTACAATAATCTTACAGGTGTATATATTAGATGTACAACTTTGCTTCCGCCGTTTTTTTCCGAAATTCGAGGCTTTATTGTAAAAAACTGGTTATACATTTATGATTCAAAGTATTGTCCATCGCTGGCCACTACTTTCTCCCATCTTTCGGGTAGCGTACGAATCCCGCGTCGAAAAAACTGGTCATCTTTTGAGGCTATCCACGAATCGATCCAATTTTTTACTTCTTCATAAGACCGGAAGTGCTGGTCAGCCAGGCCGTGTGCCATCGAAACAAGTGATAGTCAGAGGGAGCAACGTCTGGAGAATACGGCGAGTGGGGTAGGACTTCCCATTTCAACGTTTCCAAGTATGTCTTGACCACTTTCGCAACATGGGGTCGAGCATTGTCATGCTGCAAAATCATTTTATCGTGTCTCTCGTTGTATTGCGGCCGTTTGTCTTTCAATGCTCGGCTCAAACGCATCAATTGCGTTTGATACCGATCGCCTGTGATTGTTTCAGTCGGTTTTAACAGTTCATAATACATTACGCCGAGCTGGACCCACTAAATAGAGCCTTCTAAATTGACCCACTAAATTGACCTTCAACGACGTCAAAATCACAATTCTTGAAACATTGAAACCACTCACGACACGTTCTTTCACTAATAGCGGCCTCACCATAAGTATTTGAGAGCATTCGATGAGCCTCAGCCGCAGATTTCTTCATATTGAAGCAAAAAATTAAAACGTCCCGCAAATGACGAGAATTTGGCTCGTAAACTGACATTTTCAATCGAGAATAACTTTATGATGCAGATATATATCGACTAATGTTTCTATGGGGTTATGTTGACAGATGCTCAAGTTTATTGTATGACGTCTATGATCTATTTATTTCGACCACCACTTACCGCTAAAGCCATCTATAGGAAAACGGCGGAAGCATAGTTGTACACCAAATATATGTGTGTGTGTGTGTGTGTGTGTGTGTGTGTGTGTGTGTGTGTGTGTGTGTGTGTAGTA
>NW_012130109.1:247452-251383 GCF_000143395.1 Atta cephalotes | reverse complement strand
GTTATGACGTCTATGATCTATTTATTTCGTACACCACTACCGCTAACGACCACTACTATAGGAAACGGACGGAAGACGATAGTTGTTACTACCAATATATGTGTGTGTGTGTGTGTGTGTGTGTGTGTGTGTGTGTGTGTGTGTGTGTGTGTGTAGGTATAATATTGTTGCATAAGCAAGCACATACTATATATAATAATTATAATCTGCATATTTTGTATGAAAAATGCTCGTTTTTTTTTTTCAGTTTTATTATAATTGCGCGAATATTATATTATCGCAAAAACGTAGTAATTATCTTATACTCTTGTATTCTCTCTTGAACTATATTATATTCTAAAGGAGGAGAAGAAAACAAGAATTATATAAAGATCCTTTTTTTAATATCAGCGCTTTTTCCTGATGAAGGGAACGGCAAAGTTCACGAAACGTTGGCAATGAACAAAAACATGGTGATAATCCGCAAATCTTATATAGTATCTTTATTTTGTTATTAATATGATTATTTCTTTTCAACAAAATATGTTTTGTGTTATGTTATGAACATAATTGTATGGTAAAAGTCATTTTCAAGTGAACACTTGCAAATTAACTGTGTTACTTGAATTCTAGCAACTTACAATTAGAAGTTAAGTTTCCCAGCACCTCTGCAACCGGTGAAATATCGTAATACTTTTTATAAGAATATTGCGTGCAGTGCAGCGTATTGCTAGCATTTTAAAAATACGTCAAGCATTTCCTGGGTGTTGCGTGCGGTTTCGCAATCATACTATATGAATGTTCCAGAATTATGTCTCAACCTCTTTTTTATTCGTGGGTTTTCTGATCTCAGCATCGATATTTCTCTCTTTCTTATATAAGTAAGAAGAATTTTTCTTTGGAATTTAATCTCAAATATTTTTAAATCAGATTAAAGTCTTTGCAAATTAAATGAGGAGCAAATTTCTGCTGTCTATTGTCATTCATAAATCTAGAAGTCAGTAAAAACCCATTAATATATTTCTCACCGTTTATGGCTACACAAAGAAAAGGTTACTTCGATTTACAAAAATTTTTTTTTGCTATACAGTTAAAGAAAAAAATTTTTTTGATTTGAACATTTTTTAAAATCAAATAAAATTTATTTGATTTGAAGAAATTATATTTAAATCTGAAAAATGATGTTCAAATCATGATTTCTTGGATTTGAACATAATTTCTTTAAATCAAATACATTTTATTTGATTTAAAAAATTTTTTAGAAATTTTTTCTCTCTTCAGTCTCATTGCCCATAACCGAGCGTGGTTTCTTCTCTCATGTGACTGTGGTGCGCACATTGATTACATACGCGATTATATGGGATTATTATTTAACATTGATTCCGAACGATGATTTTTGTTAGAAAAGTTCTCTTGGCAAAGATACTCTCGATTGTTTGCATTACCTGCCGAGAGGAGCTACGAGTTCAAAAAATTTTACGGTTCTGTCTGGAATCGAACCCGAAATCTCTGGCAGCAGTCTCACATTCCTTTAACCTTATATCAAAGAAAATTTCTTTAAATCGAAGCTATTTTTTTTCTATAAAAGACTTGGTTCCTCGATTCTCAATTCAATTTTGGAAAGATTTTTATTAACTTTAGATGAAGAAATATTCCAAATAAACAGAAAATGATTTTACAAGCGTGAACACATGCAACTCCAGGAAATATTTCAGAATTATTATTCCAGTGGAACTTTACGCGCACGACGCGCTCCCGTAACCAGGCGATCGCCGCCGATCCCACGCTCCTTGCATAACGTGTCTGACCTACCGTACAGTCGGTAGTACAACATATATAGTATCTAATATCTGGTCGAAGCTCTGATGCGCGGCGAATGTTGAAGCCGAGCTAAAAGGAAGTACGCGCAAACGTAAAAAAGAAGTTATTGTGCATGGCATTTGACCTGCCCATAAAGTGGCGTCATAATTTTCATCAGCTTAACAAATGCAATTAACACAGTTAACACCGTTTTAAATGTTTTAACAGCGTTTTCTGATGGCCAAATAATCGTGAATTTTTATATTTTTACACTTAATATCGCTTATACGGGCATTATATATTGTATAGCAAAAATATTGAGATAGGATTTAATAGAATAAAAACTTTTTAAAACGTGTGTTTTATGGGATACAAATTGACAATTTTATCAAGCGAGGGCTGACGTAGTAAATCTCTTCCATAAAGAAATATCATCAATTCAACTTTATGGTTGGATTGTTTCTCCTTTTAATAAATCTTCGCTTTCTTGTTCTCTCCTCTCTTTTCTCTTGTTCTTTTTTTTATCCATTAGATAATTTACCGCAGGTGGAACAATTGACCCTGTATCGATTTTATTTCATATTATTTTATTTTTGTAAAAGTTTTATAGTGCGAATATTTGCATTTCTTGTTTCTATTATGATGCTGCAACGTGTTATATTATGAACTATAATGCAACACGATATAATAATCCAATGATATATGCTTTTGCATAAACATAAGGATTTTTAAAGGATTAATGGTTTTGCCTCACATATAATACGGAATGCTTTCTGTAACTGCAGCCTTACAGCGAATCGTTAAACAGGTTTGATAACCTATTTCATATCAACTGCGAAGCCAATTAAATAATTCCAGTTTTTGCACTTATCTTTCTATTAGCGCTTTCTTTAATGTTTCTTGTCTAATATCATTAATCAACTACATATTCGCTTTGATATCTTTATCATTGTCATATATAAAGAAAGAGGGGAGAGGAATTTTCACATAAATATAGTTTGAAGAAAAATTATCCATTTCCGACAGCTATCGCAATACTTACTTCCTTCCCAGAATTCTTCAAGCAGGAATGGGAAACCTTAATGTACTTACGATCGGACTTGCCGAACGAAACAAACAAAAAATCCGGCAGGTCGTCGAATACGAACAGGAAGTCTCATCATAAGGACAGGAAGGACATGTACATCATTAGGAGAAAGAAGTCTCATGCGATTCCTTTAGATTCTTTTTTTTTCGATATGACGGAAATCGATATGACGGAGGAAATTTATTGTGGACAATGCGAAAGTTTGATGCTTTCTCGGTTTTCCCGTGTGTCTGCGGAACGAGATTCACGAGATTTAGCCGAACGGCAATCAATTAATTTTACGGTATCAATACGAACGAATGCTAATTACGTAGTAATATCGATGTCTGGAGAATTATACAGCCGCATGATAATTTCTAGAAAAAGTAGATTACTAACGTCTGAATGAATTTAATTAAAGAATTCGAATGGTTCAGTTTAATTGAGACTATAAGAGAATAATTGTCCTAAATATTGTGAAACATGTTCCTTTAACTCTCTGAAAAAAAAAAACAGATTGGACTAACGTTATATTGAATATCATACGCTATAAAGATTATTTTCGTGCACCTGTAGAAATTGGAATTTAAAACATTTATGTCGATTTCAATCACCACAGGAAATGTTTTAACTAGCATCCGGAACATAGATCCGGAAATCCGAGGTACATTAATACGAGATAAAACGGTAATGTTGGAGTTTACGTAACCGTGTCGCGATTTCCTGTAAACGCTGCAATTAATTACTTATGCATGCTTGCCTTGAATACTTGCTCCACCGAAGATCCTTGAAATATTATAATTAGCGGTAGTCAATGAAGCTTTACTTCAGTTTTTTTTACGTAAATTTTTACTGAGAGTTACAGTTATCTTTTTTATTAAGAATATTAGAAAATTTCATTGCATTCTGATTAAAGATAATGTTAACGATAACGGTACAACTTCTTATAATTATGATTTTTCTTACGATGTAAAATAGAAAAAGAAATATATAAACGTTGTAAATTGATGCTTTAGATGCCATTAAATGCATTCCCAGCGGATTGAAAGTCTTGTTGGTATACGCTAATCCGGATTCTCTCTCTCT
>NW_012130109.1:245620-246488 GCF_000143395.1 Atta cephalotes | reverse complement strand
GTACATTTTATTGGTAACTATATTAACTTTTAATTTGGATCTTTTTGTTAAACCTCAGACATAATGCGAGGTGATAATGAAATATCTATATATAATTTAGTAATTTTGTATCTTTATATTGTATATTCGTTAATTGTGAATAAAATAACAGTAATTTTTAATGAGTATGTTGTGAAAAAGGAAAAGATACAAAAAATTGTGTAAATTAAAAAACTTAAAATTAAAATTATAAAACGATCAAATTTTTTCTTTTTTTTTTTGATTGTTTGTTCGGACCAAATTTAACTTTTAATTATTTTCAATTATTTTTTTTTATTAACTTAACTTCTTTAATTTAATTATTTTTATTATGAATTAACTTGTATCTTAACTATTGTAAGTTAAATTTTCAAGACTTAACTTTAACTTAATTTAGTTTTAAAAAAAAGTTAACCTATCCAACTTTGTATTTATTAATAATGTAATCTTTTTACGGACTCTCCTAAATTCAACAACAAAAAATCCAAAAATCAGGGCGGATAAGAGTCAACGTGATAGTTAATACGCAATCTTAAATCTTTATTCCAAAAATAGAATCTTTATTTCAAAAAATAGAAAATAATACGTTTCAGTTCACTTTGGAATTATCCTCAGCAATTTCAAAATATCAATCCCTTCAAGTCCAAGAAAAAAAATCACCATGAGATTAACAGATTTTATATTGTAATTCCATGACAGAAGAAATTCGTCTCGACATTGGATCAAAACTTATAATTAAAATTTATAATCACTAAAGAGTATCAAATTAGAAAACGCATGTTGATGATAGTCTTGTTTCGTTCGAGCTGCGATCAATATGCGTTTTCTAATTTGATATTCTTTAGTGATT
>NW_012130109.1:225146-245600 GCF_000143395.1 Atta cephalotes | reverse complement strand
ATTCTTTAGTGATTANAATTTTAATTGGTTTTGATCCAATGTTGAGATGAATTTCTTCTATGTCATGGAATTACAATATCAAATCTGTTAATCTAACGTGATTTTTTTCTTGGACATGAAGGGATTGATATTTTGAAAATGCTGAGAATGGTTCCAAAGTGAAATGAAATGTATTATTTTCTATTTTTTTTGAAATAAAAATTTAAGATTGCGTATTAAATACCACACTGACTCTCTTTCGCCCTGATTTTTAGATTTTTTTTTGTTTGTATTTATTGTTATAATTTTATCACAATAATATTTTATAATTATATAATTTCTCAACTTAATTTTATCTTATTAGATAATCGAAATTCGATTATCAAGATATTTGTTATTAGAAACTCGTTAATAATCACAAAATTTTTCATAAACAAAAATTAATCTTCTCGAATTTGTTATTCTACGACTAAAAACGCATTCGATAGGGTTGAGATATCGTATCAATGTTACAAGCAAAACATTATATTTCAAACGTAACGATTAGGGTAATCAGAGAACATCCCAAGCTTGCAATTGAATCCGCGCCGTCACGATTTTACTCTTCATACCTCGAGAATCGGCAATCGGAGACCAGGATTGTTCGTGCAACTATGTCTTTGCGAGTCGCGTATACTATGTATATGCATTGTATGGAGAAACGCAACGAGACCGTACACACATACCCACATACACACGTATATACACAACAGAAATGCGAGAATTGACGTTTACGGCGACGCGCACAATGGGACCACACCGCCGCTCATTTTGCGACGCGTAGTCGCCGATGTAAATTGTGTTTGGTCATCCTCCGCCTATAAATAATTCTGCAATGGACAATGGTGCAATGGACAGATGAAAACGCCCTTAAAACCATCCCATTTCGCAATGAGCGATCGAGCCTGAGATGATTTCTCGATGAAAAGTTATTGCAATGAAAAATTATGGAGGCGAAAAAGGACTTGTGGAAGACATGAAAATACCGGTCCTCGATCCGGCTCATGAAGATGTATATCGAAATGCGTTGCATCCAAAGCAATCGATGGCATCCACTTCATTGGAAGCGAATGTCAACGAACCAAAAAAATTAAAACGCGATGATTGAGAGGGAGACTTTTGTATAGCGCAAATATATATGCTATGAATTGTAAAATACGCAATTTTATTAAATTACACTGAAAAAAAGATTGGCTGTTACAGCAAATTAGATGGTAAAATATGACGTAGCACTTTTAATTGGCTGCAGCAGCTAATTTTTGATTGCAGCAACCAATTTTTAATTGCAATCTAGCCTATCCACAATGTTAGTATAGGATAGGCTAACGCAACTAAAAATTGACTGCTGCAACCAATTAAAAATGCTATGCCATATTTTATCATCTAATTTGCTGCAGCAGCCAATTTTTTTTGAATATATATAATTATATTATACATATATATAGAATGAAAACACTAAATGCGGATCAGACATTAGTTCACATATTATATTATATTTAATAATTATATTTAATAATTATAGTATTTTCCATCAAATGATGCGTATCACAAGATTCTTTAGCATTTGTTTTATTTTTTTCGAATGTTAGTTTGTTTTTTATTTTTATTAGTAACAGCGCTACACATTTTATTAATGTCGTTAATTAATAAAACGTAACAGATAAACTAAAGTTACTAAGGTATATATTTTAAAAAATTTATTCAAAGTGTAATACCATAAGAATTACCTTATGACTTTTACAGGAAGTAAATAGATTTAGATTTCATGAAGAAAATTAATTTAAAAATTAATATGACCAGTTGAAATTAAATCCAAAAAGGATAAAGCATTTGGTGAACTGCAATTAGTATATGGGATCTAAATATGAATAATAGTCATTGTACTTGATTTAATTAAATTTAAAATATAAAACGGTATTGAAATGAAATAAAATCATTCATAATGTAATCTTTATGATCGATTATAATTATTAATTGTTCAGTATTGTTCTGGATAAAAATACAAATTTTTTAAAAGTGATCCACAACTAGGTACCTTTATATTCATGAAAATACAAAAAGTATACAAACAACAAATTTATAAAGTAATGTAAAGATAAAATAATTATGCTATAGAATACATTATAAAAGAGAGGCGTATATTGCCGTCAGAGAAAATTGAAATTTTTTATCTAGATACATAACTTTTTAGCGAATTTATTTTAAAGTTTTATTCCTATATATGAATTCTTTTAAATTAAAAGACTGGCTGAATAAATGTATACTTCGTGTATCTTTTTATTTAATTAATGATTCATTAATTATGTGAATCAGTAAAAATAGCAATTTAAAGAAGAGAGAATATTTAATTGAACGATTTCCAATCCGAGCAACCTAGCTACAATCAAAGCACGATGTATAAAACATGATTCTAGGATTATCGACATTTATTCGCAATAGCAGAAAGTTTACTCCTAACGAGACTCGTAAACGTATGGCCGGACGATCTTTAATGTCATCCGCGAGTAACGAGATTTGCATACGAGGTCGCGCGCACGAACGTGTAAATCTTCATGAACTGAATCCTGTGCCGGTATGCTAAATCATGCACAATAGCATTACATTGTATTTATGGCTGTTAATGACCAGGGTAGTGTGAGATCCCCCGCGAGGTATGAGTAGTACATAATAAAGCGATAAATTAAAAGTGCCAACCCTACGTTCACTGGCCTGGCTTTTTTTCGCCGGGTTAGCAATTGTCCTAGAGTTAATGGCGTGTGAATCTCATGAATCGGGTTGATTGGTAGCGGTACCTGTAAGTCTCGCTAACCTTCTCGTCCACATGGTCCACTTAAGCCCAAACCATACTTCGATTTTTTAAAATCATTTACTACTATTATTTATTATTATTACACTACTACTATTTACTATTATTAGTTAGTCAATGATAAATTTCTTAACCATATATATTTCTGAAAGTCGAATTTTAAATTCAAATTATCAAAAATTTGCATAAAACCTTTTGTGTTAAAATTTTAAAAAATTGATGTTTTTGGAAATTCTCCTTAATCTTATTGAATTAATCATCTTTTTAATGATCATTTTTTTTTTTAATCAAATTCTCTCAAATTCTCTATTTCTATAAGAGAGATAAATGTAAAAATTGTGCAATGGGGCCTTATGCTGCACAAAATCAACTGGTCTTTTTGCGAGATGGAACCAATCAACTGGTCGCACCATCACAAGGCCCCGTAGTCATTCAGCTTACGACGAGGACCCGCTATGCCCGCAGGGTCCTTACGCACGACAAGATACACACGTCCTGCTTTCAAGCGGCCAGTGCCCCGTACCATGTCTATTTTTTTTATTCTTTTTCTCCCCTCTCCCTCTCCCTCTTATCTCTCCCCGCGCATTTAGTCATGGAGCCTCATTTCGTCTCGTTCCTTCACCCCGCGGCGGTTTCAGTGTCATATGCTTTGGATGCGTTCGGCTCATAGGACCAACTGGGCCCTTGGCTCTGAGAAACCGAGCGAGCATGTCTCGTGTGAAAGTTCCGTTCGCGTGAGTGAGAATGAAGAAACGTGTTATGCATGTGCTGCCGCGGCTAATGTTTATGCTGACGCGATTGATACGTCTCTTTACAGCTAACGACGCACTGATCTTCCGTCGCCGTCAGAGAATATTGAAATTTTTTTACCTAGGTACACAACTTTAGCGAATTTATTTTAAAGTTTTATTCCTACACATGAATTCTTCTAAACCACTTTTAAATCGATTTTCATAGAAATATGTTAAAACTTTTTTTTAAATTCAATTCAATGGTATTTTAAGTAATTCATATTAAAAATTCAATTTTTTCAAAATTTTGATTATTTTTTTAATCTGTATTATACAGAGTGATTTTAACATATTTCGTCATCCATTATAAGCAGGTAGAGTGAATCGAACTGAGTCGAAAAATCATCTATCATTTTGTAGTTTATGCAATAGTTAACGAGATATTAATTACTAAAAATTGTCAAATATTGGTCTTGAATAATTTTTTACTCAAATACTATCAAAAAACTGCAAGAGACAAAAAGAAAATTAATTTTCTTCTCATAGAACTCTAAAAATTTTTTCAGAATTTTTTATCAACTTTTTAGTACTGCATTTTCTTATTTTTACCAACATGAGAAAATACGGTATTCAAAAATTTTGAAAAAATTCTGAAAAAATTTTCAGAACTTTATGAGAAGGAAATAAATGATTTTTGTCTCTTGCAGCTTTTCTATAAAGTTGATAGTATTTGAGTAAAAAATTATTCAAGATCAATATTTGGCAATTTTTGCGAAAATTGCAAAATGGTACAGGATTTTTCGACTCAATTTGATTCACTCTATCTACTCATGATGAGTGATGAAATATGTTAAAATCACCCTGTATATATCTGATCTCAGATGATGTTGATAGAACTAAATAATTTTAATGGATAATGTCGTGAAATTTGATGTACAAAATCTGAAGGAGTCCATAATTAAACTGAAAGAAATTTTTTATGTCTAAATATCCAGTAATCGTCTTGATTTATTTAATAACATTGCAGCATGGAGATCAATTTTATTTTGTTCGATGTAACCTTAAATAATATTTACTTTATTTAATATGTAAAAGTATGTAATGTAAAGTGCATCTTAATCTCTTTGCTGTAACATTGGCGTCTCTATTTCGCGGATGCAAAAAACAAAATTTTTTTTTATGATCCATTAAGAGAAATTCAACAAGAGAATGATTGGATAGTGCATTGCTTGGGTGCATTGTCCTCCGAATAGCTCTCTCATCTATTCAGGAGAAATTCTTGGCCAAGTGCCGGAGTGCCAAGCGTTGAACAGACTAGAAGCAGTCCGAGACGTTTCTGAAGAACGTCGAGATTCTTCTTAAATTGTGAATGATCCATTATTTTTATCAATATTACGAATTATCACATATTCCTAAATACAATTTTCTCTTGCAATTCAAAATTAATACACTATTTATTTAGAAGAAATAATGAGATTTACATTCTTCTCGTTGTAAAAAGGATAACAATCTGATAATTAATACCTGTGAAATTTTCCTGACTATTTTATCTTTTATGAGAGATGTGACAAGACGAATTTAATTATCTGTAACAGAGATGAATTAACTCGAGGATCTTTGTTTCTCAATTAGAGCAGATTATCGTAGAGATTATCCTTATAGTAAGTAACTTTCAATAACTGCTTGAAGATTCTCTGTTCATTATTTAAAGTCGAATGATTAGCCACTACCAAGCGTCGATGTGCCGCGGGCGTATTGTAAGGTGCGAATCATCTTGTGCCTGGAATATACTCGAGCGCGTAGAGATAACGATAAAACATCGCTCATTCATCCGACATATAATCTTGCGATTAACCGGAAAATATCGACTGTCAATTCGCTGTATCGCGACAAAGCGAACGTTACGTTACGCAAGAACGTGTGCGAGAACACACAAAAGGATGCATATAACATTCCTCGGATGAGACGCGGGTGCAAGATATAACACATGAAAGACCTCTCGAGAGGTGTAGATACTCGTAATAAGCGTCAATGACGAGGCGGAACGTTCATTACAGCGTTACTCGCGCGTGTGCTGAATCGAGGCACATTTCGAGGATCGGGGCAGCAAAACATGTGTTGCTCGAGCACATTAGTCACGCAGAATGAAAAGATTGTAATAAAAAAATTGATTTAAAAAAAATATATTTCACATTATACAGAATATTTCATAATCTTGGGGACAAATTTCAGGGCAAACAGAATTAAACTTCGTGAATTGCAAAATATACATATGTATCTATATATTATGCCGTGTTTCAAAACCTTACACAGTAAAAAATTTGTGTTAAATTCAACACGTTTCACATTGTCCCAAACAGTCCACTCAAATTTTTGTGTTAATTTAACATAAGAGGATATATTAAAAAGTAACACAAATATTATGTAAAAAAATTAACACAAGAAGCGTAATACTTTGACATAATTTAAAAACAAATTTTATGTTATATTGACACATTTATAATATTAAATTTAATTGAAA
Source organism: Atta cephalotes (assembly GCF_000143395.1). NCBI lineage: Eukaryota > Metazoa > Arthropoda > Insecta > Hymenoptera > Formicidae > Atta > Atta cephalotes. Next base: position 239,524 of record NW_012130109.1, on the reverse strand, counting down.
TTAGATGCTATTTTTACATTTTTAGTTTAGACAATGCCTCTGTGATATTTAATATATGCAATATATAGATTTAACAGATATTTATAAAGAGAAAATAACACAAAATACCTTTTTACATATAAAATATGTAACTAGTTGTACAAAACATATTGTATTTCTTCAATAAAATTAACATTTACAATATATTAAATCAACACACATTCTTTCATTTATTCTTAGAATTTATGTTTTAAAACATTATTTTTATGTTATTTATTTATTTACCTATATATTGTGTTATTTTAACACTGAGAAATGTTAAATTTTAATTTAGCATAAAATATTCAAATAATACAATCATTATTATGTTAAATTCTCGTATAAAAAACTCGAATATGTTAAACACAAAAATTTTAACAAAGCTTTGAATGAACTGTTTCTAATACAAATACAAAATCTTTTTACTGTTTTTTACTTTTTATTTACTAGGGACAAACTTCAAGAGATGGTAAAATATGAAAGAAATGATCGGCTGCTGCAACAATTTAGATGATAAAATATGGCATAGTATTTTTAATTGCAGCCAATTTATGGTTGCGTTAGCCAACCATAAATTCGCAATGTCAATATTAAGATTTCAATGTCAAATAGGGTAACATAACCAAAAATTGGCTGATGCAACCGATTAAAAATGCTATGCCATATTCAGCCAATCTTTTCTTTCAATGTAAATCTCATTAAAAGAACTAACTTTCTTTAAGGAATTTGTGTCCTTCGATGCATTCTTTAAAGAGCTACTCGTCCGATTGCGTGTTACGTTTGATTTAGATTAATCCAGAGTACTAATTCACATTTTCGACTTTTTTCGATTTTGTTTTTGCAAGAAGATAATAAAAAATTTGGATTAATATTGTCAGATGACACGCGCAATGCTATCGTATCGGTCGATTGCATACCTTACGGCCAGTCCGAACAAGGCGTGAAGGCATTATAATACCACGTAAAAGTTTTAGTCGTAATTGTAAGATCGTAAAAAGATATAATTGATTGGCTACCATGTCAAAGCAAGTGTTACTGCGTTCTGTGCGTCAGGAATAACACGATTGGCAAACCCGTGATCATAGTCACAAGATTTCTATCGAAATATTATATGATTAATGTTTTATGATCAATCACCGGGAAAACAAACACAAACTTATCGCTTGCCCCACAATAATCAATCAATTCGTCGTTTATGATTATACTTTATGATTATGACTAAACTTCTACGCGCAGTGGCCTTAACTCTTTAAAAATGTTCCATAAGAAAATATTATTATAAAATAATAAAATTTGTAACATTAACTATTGCAATAGGCATTAAAAATAATAAATACATGAACCAGAAAGAACCGCTTCTCTGAAGTATTTAGAAATTTAGCTAGATACAGAACTGAAAATAATTTTGTAGAATTTTTGTTTAAGCTTTGATGATATGTTATAAAATGTTGTAAAAAGTTTTAACATTCTAGTAATTTAAGCGTCTTACACACTCTAAAAAATAGCGGTATATTTATATAATTCTTACTGTATTGGTTATATGTTAATGATATGGATAATATAATTATTATATATTTTTCTCTCCAGGAAGAAAGAAGAGGAAGAAAGATGAACTGCAAAAGTACAGCTAAAAAGAACAGACCCAATATATAATATGGATTTAACACATAGGGTTGATATAAACATCAGAGATTTGAAATCCATGTAGATGTTATTAATACCAATATAGTGCGAATTATATATATAGACCGCATGAATATTAAATATTGAAGGCCCCAGTGTGGGTCAGTCTGGCCAATATTGGCTATTCATTGGCATTCCGATATTCGGCCAATATTGGCTATACATTGGCGTTCCAATATTCGATCAATATTGAAGGCCCCAATGTCTGACCAATATTGGTTATACATTGGCATTCCAATATTCGGCCAATATTGGTTATACATTGGCTTTTCAACATTTAGCCAATATTGAAGGCCCCAATTTCTGACATATTGATTGGGGCCAATATTAAACTATAAGCAATAATATACTTGTAGGTAATATATAATGTAAACAAATGTAACTCCAGTTCTAAAATTTTTATTTCTGTGCATAAATGCATATAGGCAGTCGAGCAATAATTTTTATGCGCAATGTATTTGTAGATAAACTATTCTATTCGTAAAGGATCTACTTATAAACCTCGATACAATAAATGTAATCGAAATCTTTTTATGGGAATAAAGATAAACACAAAAAGTAAAATTTTCAGGAAAATTAATTGTCACAATTATATCTATTTCTGCAAAAATTAATTAAAAGCGGAGTTTATAATTTTAAAACCACAAAGAAATCTATATCTTATATTATTTTTCTCAGTATTATTTGCTTATAATTTACAAGAAAACAACATAAATGTCAGTTCGCATAGAAATCAAGATAAAAGCAAAAATTAAAATTCTAGGAAATTTAGAAAAAATAATTTTTCAATAATATCTATAATACTTATCTACAAAAATGATATGAAAACAAAGTCGAAGGTTTAAAAATTTTTTAAAAAAGGAAAATTTTATTACTTTTCTAGATACTATCCATTCATAATTTGTAAGAAATGCAGAATAAATGTCAATTAAAAGCTTTGAGTGAGAATCAAGATGAAACTGAAAAAATGAAAATTCTAGGAAATTTCCAGAAAGATTACATTCAATAGCTACTTAGGGCAAAAATGTGATAAAAAATAAAGTTGAAAATTTAAACTTTAAAAAGAGAAAAATTATTTATATTTTTTTTAATATCAGCTCATAAGTTGCAGAAAATGTAGATTAAATATTAATTAAAATCGTTTTATTACTACGTTTTGTTACTGTGTTTTTTACTTTTTTGAATATCTGAAGATTATGATGATCAAAACATGTTATGTAATATAATATTACCAAATATTTTATAGTATTAGTAAATATATAGTAAGTATGTAGTATAGTATAGTATAATATAGTATAGTATATGGTAGGGGAAATCGGGGTTAATAGACTCATTTTTCAATTTCGAATTTTTACCAACGAAATTAAAACTTATCGAAAAAATGATTTCTACAACATTTCGAATTTTTACCAACGAAATTAAAACTTATCGAAAAAATGATTTCTACACCAGTTACTACAAACATTTAACTACCTAATAATATTTTAATAATAAAGGAGAACTAATATGAAAAAAATAACTAATATGAAAAAAAATGCATTTTTCTAATGTATATTCCATCTGATTCAACTGGACCGGGATAATTTGACTAAGATTATTAAAATAAAAATTAATGTATTATATTTTAAGCTACATCTGTAGCTACATATTAATAAAAATTTTATAAAAATATATTTTAAACACAAGCATTCGCTTCGCAAAGCAAAACAATGCTTCTTTTTGTAAAATTTGTTCACTTTGTGCAAAAACACAAGTAATTTTCGAAATTGGACATAAGGGAATTAAATATATTTACCACTGAGGAAAATATCTTTAAAGGAATAAAATTTTGAGTAAATCCTGTAAGAGTCGTCATTAAATGATACAGTTCCATGCTGTGGTTAGTCTATTATCCTCCATTCATTTTTTAAAAACATTAATATACGATAACAAAGGCATATAAACAAAAAATCTTATTAAGTAAGAACTACACTTACTATCTAAGCAGAAATCACATATCGCAGACAATCATATACGATTGTAAAACAAAAATTTTTTAAATAAAAATATTTATTTAGGTGTACAATTTTTTTAAATTGTGCATAACTTCTATTATAGATGTGTTCGCAATAAGATGTTACAGCAGATTGAGCGATAGTTGCTGCTTAGACACATTTACGCGTGTCTCACGTGTTTGTAGCCTCGATTATTCTATCCTTATAGCCAATTGACCCCAGTCTCCCCTATAGTATAGCATAATATCAATAGTATGGTATAGTACATAGTATTTATAGTATATATATATATATATACATATATATATATATATATATATATAAATAATATATATATAGTTTTTTTTGATCGCTGAACACGATGTAATAATTCATTTAACTCTACGATATATTGCTTAAGAAATATAGTCCTATTAGTGTGAAAAAATAACCAAAATTCGAATTCAAAGTCGATTTTAGTATGATTCCAAGCATTCAAATGAGTCATACTCCTCTCAAATTGTAGTCTATTCATTCAGAACAAGATCCAGTTGAATTTTCCCGAGATCTCTTACAGAGCTTTTAAAAGTTACATTTAACTGAATTATAAAACATTTTTAAGGATAGAAAAATTTTTTTTACAAATTCTAAAGTATATCACTTTGTAATTTTGATATCTCAAATCAAATTCCAGTTGTGGAATTTTTCCGGGACCTCCTATAGGACCTTTAAAAGTTGCATTTAACTGGATATATTATAAAATATTTTTGAGAACAGAAAAAAATTTTTTACAAGTTCTAAGGTATATCGCTTTGTGGTTTTAACATTCTCAAATGAAATATCGTTATTACCTTAATTAACTTTTATACGTTAAATAATTGAAACTATCATGAAATATGTGAAAGGATTAATGCAATATTATAATGTTTTTATAATCATATCTTTTATGAGAATCAATTATGAATGCCGATCTTAGATTTACATTAAATTAAATATGTAAACGTATCATAATATTCGCAAATTAAATTTCCAAAATCTACACTTCAAATTTATAAATGTATAAAAATTTAATAAATTTTGAATTTGATATAAATTTTGGAAATCTGTGTTTTACGATATGTTTATATATTTAAATTGAAAGTAATATCAGTAATCTAGGATTACATTCTTTATTTTTTTTTTCACATATCTGTCTTGATTTCTATAAGCTTTTTTTAACTTATTTATTAAAATTCTATAAATCCTATCTTATATAATCTATCTATATGTCACAGTTAAAGTATTGACTTTAATAAATTTATACATTTATTATATTTACATAATAATGTAATTATAAGATATAAGAAAGATATAAATACAAAACTGCGTTATTCACTGAATATTGAAGACTTAAGGCTCACAACTCATGATTAACTCTTAATTCAGATTTAACTTTTTTCTTATCTCTCTTTCTAATTCTAGATGAGAAATAAATTGAACCTTGAATTAAGAGTTACAACCATATTTTTATCTGCCCGACGGCAATAACGATAACGATATATCTTACCTGGACACTTAATTCTTCAGCAAATACTTGGACACTTAGTTCCTCGATGGCGAATATACAAACAACACCTAGACATTTAATTTTTCGAATATCTAACATAGTTCCTCGATGATGATCTTGATGTTTTATCTTGCATAATTTGCGCTGTGCGCGTCACAGCCGTGCTATCATGTGCAACGTTGCCAATAGTGCCAACGCTGATCTGCTGGTTAGATAGAATATAAAATCAAAAGCTATTATCGAAAAAACGAATCATATACATTTCTCCTCTGATCGACGACGTTAATAATAGCAAACGTATCTTAAAAATCAAAGATTTAGATTTTGCATCGTAATATCTCCGCTCGTGCCCCGTAGGGCACATAGAGAAAAAAGAAAACTTTCATTATACATTCAGAGTGGATGCATCAATTGAGCACACTTAGAACTTGATCGGTTCAGCCTTTATTGAGATCCAATCTATTTCGATCCCTCATAACTTGTCGGTGCTCGCGTAAAGGAGACACAGTAGTGTCGTTGTGCTTGGCTTAGCGCCGAGACATTACCATCCAATCTCCAAATATACTTCAGAGATAATCCAGAGTTAAGCCATATCAATATTTTTTAGAGTGCGTAATTATTTTAATGATCCAAACAAAATTATTTTCAGATTCTGTATCTATACCTATAGCTAAATTTTTAGATACTTTAACAACTATTCTTTCCGTGTACTATTAATATTAATACGCTAGTAATTACAGTTTCGTAAGATTTCTCTGGTAATGTGTGTTCATATTGAATCTAATTTAATTATCATCATTTTTTGACATTTTTTTTTGGAGTCGTATTTTTTCGTCTGAGACAAATGTTCGGCAAACTTAAGGACAGCAATAGTGAAAAGAAGCTCGTAAATTCACGATTACTTCCTCACACGGTCGACCAACGAGTTCAGCATCACGATCTTATCTATGGGCGCACATCTAATGACTGATGGACGGACTGCGTTGGTGTATAGACGCGATATGCACACACGAATGATCATTTCATACAACGGCCAGTTTATCGAGTGACAATAATGCCATAAAGCCAGCACGGTGTATCGCGATGCATCCGCAAACGTCATTCATTGAAATCGCAACGTGCGACTACGTCGCTAGGATGAATTTCGAAGAGGACATGCAAACAAAGATAAGATATTTTTTATTCTAAAAGAGAGATATTTGGAAAGATATTAAAATATTACATATAAAAAATAAGACACGAATCTAATAAAAAATTCTAATAAAAAATCTAATAAAAAAAACATGAAATTAGATAAAAATTATATTAAAGAACTATTTTGCTGCTTCCTTCATTTACTTTTCGTTTTTATAAAATATTAAAATTTTATAAAATATTTTATATGTTTCTGCAAGGATTATTCTATTTAATAATTAAAATTAATCGCAAAAAATTGTCGGACGTTCTTATGAAAAGAAAATATTTTCCGTGGAAATCTGGACACATTCATCTCACCCTCCGGTCCAAATTACGTCTGTTATCTGCATATGACGTTTGCGATAAACTCTCGCGTGTTACAACGATGAATGTCAATTCGAAACGCGTTCTCGTTGTCGCATTGCCACGAACGAATCATTCGATTACTGAGAGAATTGCTTTATTTGATGTAGGTTTCCAACCGAAAAACCAATCAACAAAAGCGGTTTATTTACAATTACGCCATGGTGTAGAATTCAGAGGATTTCCGATTTTACGAGTATTATAATCACGCCAACTTCCGAATAATCTCTGTTTTACTTACAATTATATTAAACGACGTAAGATATATTTTTTTATTGGAGATTTTTTAAATAAAATTTATTGAACTAGATTACATTTAGTAAATTTATTTATATCAGCATATATTATTTATATTATATTAATAACATATTGTTATATAATTTTATTGAAAAATTAGAAATTTTAAAATTAGAAATTGAGTAAAAATAAACAAATTTTAATACAGTGTTACAAGAAAATGACTCATAGATTGAATACAGGAACTGTAAAATAAAATAAAGCGAGGTAATTTGGAGAGATGAAAAGAAATTTTCACATTTTATATAATAAAAGATCGCATAGCATACCGAATTAAATATACAAAACATACACTATTGCATCAATAGAATATGTTTTGTATGTTTGATTGAATATGCAAGCTCAATCTTTTATTATAATTTGAAAATTTCTATTAATCTATCCAAATTATTCTGCTTTTCCCCTGTATAAAGTTCTTAATTTGCGTTTATGGAAAATTATGAAATAAAAGTAGTTTTAAAAACATGTCTAACAGATCTATTCTTAAAACGTAACGTATGTATGATTTGCACCCAAGACAAACTGTATTACGAATACAAATCGATCTAGGAACATTTGTTCCGCGCTCGTCGATTTCGCAACAAGTCATTTGTCGCGAAACGAGATCCCAAATGGTGCGCATTTCGCTCATAACAATTACGTCGACCTCGTCTACATGATTTATCTGACCCTCGTGATAAGCACTACGTCATATCAATTCATAAATATCCGCGAGTCGGCTTGGCGACTGCTATTGTTACAGTTCCGTATACATCTCGTTAATGACCAGTCGTGCGATGAAAAATCGCAGTCGCCCCTTTTAGTCGTCGATAGCGAACTAATGAGTCTCCCCGTGCGTAAGGTATAATAGATGAAATAAGAAACGTACGAATAAACGGGGTGAGATCGCATAACTCCTTTCTAGGCGTGTCTGTGCCAGATGTGCGTAATTGACGAGTTTTGTAATTATTCGTCCAATATATTTCAATTATTTGTACTTTGAAATAATGCAATTAAAAATTTGGTAGCATTTATTTTAAAATTACAATTAAAAATATTTGTTTCTCCAATTAAATTTTTACTTTTCTAACATAATATTGAGAGACTAATTATTAAATAATTTATTTATTTACGTGTCTATATTTTGAGAAAACAGTGATACCACTTTTAATTTTGAATTATATTTTTCATCAGCCTGGGATTTTATTGTGTGCTGAATAATAGTAAAATACAATAATATAAATCAAGTTTAATTATTTTATAATGTTCTTGAGGCTTCCACCGGTGCTTTCTATATAAAGATTGTGCATTTCGCGGGTTTTCTCCGTGTCCAGATCCATTCTTGGAACGTTTCGTGAACCTTGCAGTCCACCTCATCAGGATGAGGAGCAGCCTGATACTGAGCTACTCCTCCAGGCCGTTCCTTTTATATTACGCTTGGTGGTGGTAGGGGGGAGGGGGAGGGGGGAGAGGGAGAGGTGGTGGAATTGATCGGTCTTCAATAAAAAAAATGCAGTATATTATAAATAATTAATGTCAGCTATTAACTCTATTGAAAGTCGATAAGTAAGTATCATTCTGATTACAATAATTAAGTCTTTACCACAATGATTGGCAAGGTCAGTCTTCTCCAATCTGGAAGATTGGAACGCAGAAACGCCTCTTTTCTACAAGTCATATTACACCGTTTTATGACATTGCCCTCATTGTCACTGAAACGGCTCAGCTTATGAAAAATAGTCGCACGATTTCGACTTCTTGATAAGGAATTCGACTGACTAGGTTCCAGAACACAATGCTCGAAAAATGTGTCTAAGATCGATCTACTTCGAGGTTGATCGCGATCACTCACTTTCACTCGCACAATCGACTCGCTCGTTGCTCGATCATTAATAACCGTTGACTTATGCTGCGATTGTTAGCGCTAAATCACGAAAGGCGAAAGGATTGCCGAGGTGAAGAGTAAATTCACTCCTGCCATTACGCTCGATTTCGTTCCGTCGTCGCCGCATTTCGATTTCGATTCGAGTTCTCTTTGTGTCGTCTCCTCCTCAGGCTACTCGAGGCGCACACAAAGGATGCGTTTCTCCCCATGTTGCACCAGGTCGATGCAACCGGTGCAGCTGCAAGGCCACGAGGAAAAAAGGGCGAAATCACTAAAGAAAGAGGGAGAGATTGCTTCATCGTGAGCTTAATTAACATTCACTGGCGACTAGAGCAGAATAATTTTGCGATTGTGATATATTTTTAATTATATTTTCAATAATTCGATTTGGTTTAATTTTAATGAAATTAACTTTAATAAATATTTTATTATTATACTTTATTCAACGAAATTTTATTTTGTTTTTATAAGACTTTAATAAAAGTTAGCTACACAAAATGTAGAATTTTATCTGTGTAATGATTATTTTGCCGTATGAACTAATACCTGTAGTATAATAACGTCAAATGTTGATTTATTCGTGTCCTTGAAATATTATTAAAGTCGCTCTAAACTATCGTGAGTTTCCGCGGCATTTTCTTTGTGCCGATGAGCCGTATAAACCAGAAATTAATTAGCAGGTAGCATGCCAGAGCAGAGAACCTTGTACGATGATCGTAAAAAGTTGATTCTGGATTCGCCTCGCACGACCAGCGATATGTCGGCCGTCTTGTTTCTCCAATACTTCGCGATAAAGACGCAATCTGTCTATTAATAAAGATAACACGACCTACATATTTTAAAGTAGTATTGCATTTAATGCGATGAGTTATATATGGTATCAGTATGACAATAATATATAATAGAGAAAATATATAATTGTAGAACTGTTATATTATGCAAATAATAAGTAACTAGATATGATATTGAAAAGAATAAACAGGAACAATTACTATATAAAATTTCCAAAATTCTCGCTCAAATATTTGAAAATTTCACGATTTTATTATTGTGAGAATACCACAATGTTTTCGATTCAACTCTTATAATTTTACGTGTGGTTCAATGCAAAATAATTTATTTGTGAAATAATTTGTTCGAAAGATATATAACACATGAGTTTTCCTTTAAGTAATTTCCGTGTGTTTGAGACAAGACTCATAAGCACGCGATACATGTACGCGTAACATCTTTACTCGGCTTTTACGCCAGTTTTTATGCCTTAACCGGAATTGCTCTAATTGGCCAGGCATTTATTTCCGAACATCTTTATCTTTTAAGTTGCATCGTAACAAGAGCAATACATTCGCATTAAAGTTTTACAGCTAGGCTCCATATGTAATGTATATGATGGAAGGAATCGTGTGTGCGCAAAATTTTTATCGTCATAACCCGCACAAACGCGTAGTACATAATCAGTTATGGCATATTTAATCTTTATTCGCTTAGCATCAAGTTTTACTTTAATAAAGTACTGTTAAAAAATTGTGTGACTGTTAAGTTTATTCGGAAAAAATTTCGGGCATCTCAAAAACGAAAAAATTCGTTTTTTATTCTTATCTTAAAAAGAATGTTTTTTTTGGAAATCTGATAAAAAAATCATACAATAAAACATGATTTAATCACATGCAAGATATTTTAATCTGTGTTTTCCTATTAAATATATAAATATTATGTTTACATATTTTGACAATGGAAACTAGAAACCAGATCTGGTTTCACTTTACACGATTCTTCAAGATATTCTATTTCTGTTATCAGTGACATATAAACACACATACGTTATATACGAGCCATTATCACAATTTCCGATCAAAAAACATTTACATATTTAAAATGTGTCCATTTGATTTTTAATTATGATTTTTAATTATTGAATATGCGCATCATTTTAATTTGGATTGTAATATTTATCTTGTAATTATGTAATTATATACACAGGTAGATATATGTATATTCGAGCGTATGTTGCCGTGTGTTTTTGTACGCGTACACGTATTATACAATCGCTGATGTTTTCGCTTATCCAACGTAATTGTGTAAAAAGAATGTACACAGAGTATCACTTAACATAAAACTGATTGATTAAATAATTTCAACTATAATAGTTCCAAATCGATTTAATATTAACTATTTTGATAATATCTCTAAAATTATTTATTTGTAATAAAATTTATTAGCATTTAAGTGAGCAATTTGTTTAATTCTTCTCCATATTCAATTATCTGGAGATAAAAATGCTGTCTCTCGGTCTTATTTCCTTATAATAATTTGGTAATAGACGCTTTGTCGATTCACGTATGACAAATGGATTAAAAAGGCTAATTTTAAATAAGATTTTAATTTTAAAATCTTTAAAAAAGAATATTTTTAATTAAGATTAAGAACACGAATGTGAGAAACACTTTGTACATAGCTTTGTACATAGAACCCTTTACATAGAAACGCGAGTAATCTGAAACTCTTGTGCGAGGTAATCGTTTAAACCACTGACCGTAAACAGAGAAGCTCGGGAGAAAGGCTTAGAAGGTATCCCAGGTTCTTGTAAGGGCGTTAATTACGGGGCTGCTTTCTTCTCCCTCAACCGATTTCTGTTATCCGAGAGCAACCCCTTTCTGGAGCAAAAGACTAAACGCGAACACCGTGAACGTCAAGGTTCAAGTATGCGACCATTTATTTATAATACACTTAGTGTACTGAAGTGGTTAATACAAGCAAAATACCAGATTTTTAATAACTAATATTTTTCTTCTTAGAAGAACTCTGCTGTTTTTTAATCCATTAAGAATGAATATTTTTAGGTAAGCCCAGGCAAGCTGAGCTCTAATCTAACACATTTCTCCTAATTTACAATGATATAGTAAAGCAGTTTTAAGTATAATTGAAGGATAATTTATTTCATAATGATTTAAATCATTTTTTAAAGAATTTAAGAATATTCACTTCATGTCTAACAAAAATTAATCTAAAATTTGATTTCATATTTCTAAAATAGTAAATCGAATTATTTTTACGTCCTTCTGCAATGTAAAATATATCAGGTACAATGTAGAAGATTAACTGCAAAGAGTTAATTTTGTAGAAATAGTAAATAAAGGAAAGGAAGGACTAACTATCTTAAATCAATGGCTCAGTGAAGCGGAAGTGAAAATATGTAATAAATGGAAGTCTAAAGAAAAGTGAATGGAAGCGAAAGATGATAAAATATTTTGTTGATAATACCGATAGACTATCTTCTGTTACTCTAGATTTATTTAAGTGTTTTGAGGTTGATTTCTGATTTCAATTATTTGAGATTTTATGTTCATCCAAAATTAACTGTAGTTTCGTGCAGTAAAGCGCTCTTGAGTCGATTGAACGAATATATCGCGTTACTAGCTCAACGACAGAGCCAGTGAGACTAATTATTGGCGCAGACTATGTAATCATCGCCGCAACGTGGTTTCAGCTTACTTCAATTGTGCGCGGCTGAATTACTACCGCGGGTATATATTGCGTATACGAAACATGACACGCCAATTACTATTATTGAGTTTAAGCGTCTAAGCACACGCTCACGCGAGTGGTTCGATTCTGTTTCAGACACATCGTATGAGAAGGCTTGTCGAAGGGGTAGCGCGCCCGCCACTCCCGTACTTGGCGCACGACCCCTGGATGTCACCCCAAACAGGATTGTTGTAAGTAAATTTTATTGCTTGCGCATAATTAGTTAAAAAAAGCGGATGCTTCATCCAATAATGTCATAATCTATTAGCGTTTTCTCTTGGGATACACTGAGTATAATCTCGCACTACCCCAGTTGCGTGTAAGTGCTGCATCAGTGTTGCAGTACAAAAGTGTACACTTCATGCTATGTTTAATTCTGCTGCCGATTAACTTTCATTTTCAAATTTTTAATGTCACACTGTCTCTCTGAGATCGTGTAGCAAAATCCCACTTCGTGCATAAAATTTGCACTACACTATAGCACTACGGAAACACGTTATAATGAATGAATTCGCTTACCACCAGCCAAGGAAACACGCTAGGCTTGTCGCGTTACATGCTCCAACATGCTCCAACATATTTCTGCCATAGTTCCCACTCATTCTAATGAGTACATTGGAGTGAATAGGAACTATGATAGGAGCACATTGATCATGTTGAACATGCGACGCAAACAAACCTACTGTCTGAGTGTTGCACTGGTGGCCGATAGTGCAGCCAAGAGAAAACGCTATATGATTCTATTGACGCTATATGATTCAACACATGACACTCCATATCGATTGAAATTATCATTCTTGTATACCTTATTTATAAAATTGAAATGTAGATAACAATTATACTTAAATTTTTAAACTTTATAACAAATAAAGAAATTCAAGGTTAATGAGAGTACAGCGAAATAGAGAGAGTAATAAAAGTTTGTGATGTCAAAATTTTTATTACTTTATGAAAAGGATGATATCATCATTATTTCAAATTGATTGTGCGGTTGGCTCTCTTCAGCTACATATATTTGAAAGATTATGTTTATTTATAAATATTTATAAATATTTGTAACCGAGAAGAGTAATAAACATATTACCATCGGAAAATGTTAATTTTCATTCCTTTCGATTTCTTTTTTTATTAATATTTTGTTTATTAACACATATTTCGCGATACTTTACCTAGCTAACAAGTACGAATTCGCATCGTGCAATTTTTTGACGGTTCATAACTCCGCTTATAATAAAGATAATTTAATTTTCAGTTTGAGCATTTTTTTCAGTTTGAAAGAAGAAAGATAAGAAATAATTTCATTTCAGTTACATAACTGAAAATTATTATAGTAGTCAAAGATTTGTTAAATTGAAATCCTGGAAAAAATATGTCGAAAAAATTACATTTCTTTTAGATGGTTTTTTTTAGTAAAGTGCTGAAAATTTGGGCTGCCCACACAAAATTATAAATATCTGCATAAAATATTAAAACAATGTGTATATCTTAATAAAATAATATAAAACACACTATATTGTGCATCAAAATGATGTAACAAAATGATGTAACAAAAAAAATTTATTTCTTGTACAATTTGTTCTTGTGATGATTTTCGTCCCAAGAACAAATTGTACAAGAAATGACAATGCAACGTTGCATTCTTCGTCTTTCTTTTTCTTCACCCCTCGTCTACTTTTTTTATCTTATAATTCACGCCGTTCACGGTTTTTGTTATTCCATGTGGCAATGAATGAAAACGAGAATAAGAACATGAATTATAATATACATATATTGCAAGCGAGGTTTTAAAGGAAAATTTATAAAAAAGAAAGTTGAGGAGATATTGTTCAAGTTGGCAATGAAATCTCTCTCTCTCTCTCNTNTCTNTNTCTCTNTNTNTNTNTCTCTCTCTCTNTCTNTCTNTACTAGTTACGTTACGTTACGTTACGTTACG
>NW_012130109.1:210176-225126 GCF_000143395.1 Atta cephalotes | reverse complement strand
TATATATAGTAGTAAGTAAGTAAGTAAGTAAAGTAAGTAAGTAAGTAAGTAGTAGTACGTAGTAGTACGTTACGTACGTACTACTACTACTACTCTCTCTCTCTCTCTCTCTCTCTCTCTCTCTCTCTCTCTCTCTCTCTCTCTCTCTCTTAAGAACGGCATTTTCACCAAACGAAAAGAAAATAAGATGAAGTTATTTTTCGAGGTTAAATTTGTATGCAAGTTTATACACAATGTAAATAAAATAATACATTAATTAAGAATATAAATTCTTTTTTTACAATATCAAGTATTTTCTAGCGATGTTTGCCAGATTTATCTGTCAATGTTGCCATTACATTTCACTCGATATTTTGTCATTTCAATATTAAATATCTTTTCAACCGACAAACCTTTTACTTTTTTGTGACTATTAAAATCGTAATTTTTTAAACTCTTATAATCTCATTTTTGAGGGGAACATCTATGATAAGATTTGTGTGCACTTAATTAAAGAAGTCTGCGAACCTTATCTGTCACTAAGTTACATGTGAAAAGTTTCATTTTCAATATTTTTTTCTCTCTTATTTCATCGATAACCTATCGTAGAATTTTGGTACTTCAACTTCATTATATAAAAAAGTTAGACATTTCTATGATAACTTGATTTACTAAAGTACTACCTTAAATGATCACTTTTCTTTTTAACTTTTAAAAGGTCACTTTTTTAATTATCAGAATTTAAAACTTCAAAATGCATTTCGAAAAAGGAGAATAGTACTTTAAGATGTATAGAGGATATTAAAGATTTTTATGGGAAATACAGTAGTGAGTCTTTTTTTTTACGGACAAGTGATAACTTGGCCGTAAATATAGAATTTGTTTTAGGATTAGTTCTATATAATATAAAAAATAATATAAAAAAAATGCTGATGCGAATTCGCATCTGAATGCCAACAAATGTTAATATTATATCAATCAGATTATGAATTGAAGAAGATTCTGTGCCCTCGAAATATATTACACATGTTTCGAATATCATTGAACATTAAATATCTTTTCAAAGATATGTATTTTGCTGTCAAAATCAAATATATTTAACAAAGGATCTGTCATATTTGTACAGAACCCATTCAATGTTGTTAAACACAAAAAGAGACACGTATTTTTTTGTAACTAATTTGAGATTTAAGAGATATGAAACAAATCCTCAAAACTTAACGATGATAGATATTTTTAAAAAAATTAAATTTTTGAAAAATTATACTATTGTAAAGTAGATAAAAGTTTTGTCTAAAACATAACGACGATAAACGGCTACAATCGCCAAATATTCGACCAAAAGTCATTCATTAAAACATTTTTTTGATTATAAGAATTATAATACAATTGTGCCATAACCGTACGATAGTTATGGCTGTTAAGATATATCCATCTTACGGTTATCATAACCAAATGTATTGATGGACGAAAATTATCATTATTACTGGCAAGCGTAGCGTTTTTTTCCGTGTCACACATCTCACTTTCGTTTGTAATTAATTAGAATTAAATATAAACATTAATTTTAAAGAGTTGTTTTGTTAAATCTCAAAAAGGGCGGATATAAAAAAATACGGACCTCTACATTTTTGTGTTTAATAACATATTTCAGAAAAATCGAATTGGTTTTGTTCTAACAGAGCTTTTATAAATGTTTAAAGAAGAGAAAAGCATGAATTATCAAAAAGGTGTTTACTTGAAATCGAATTCGATTACGTAACTTTTATCTCTGTTTCATTTGTTACACAGTTTAACATACAATATCCTCTTGTTAAATTAAAATGGACCATTTTGTATGTATCATGGATTGGCTGCTCATGAATGAGAATTGATTCTCCAGGATGAAAGAGCCGGGATGAAGAGCTTTCCTCGGATAGCCGAGAACGTATATAGTTTACATCGGATCGTCGGCTAACTTAATGCCCGGCGCGTTGAATATTCACGAGATCCCGCCGAAATGCCCATGTCTCTGGATTCGCACACACGATACGTTGTAATTAGTTCGTTATACCGTCCCGGTACTCCATATATAGACTGCCTCGTCGCGACGACGACGACACGGTGGTGGGTTCAGCGATCTCATTTTCCATGAGCGCCTGACGTTAACCGATTCACGGCTATATTTAACATCGCCTTCACCGCGCGAGAGGGAGTCGCTTTCGTCTGACAATTTCACGTTAATTTAATTTAATCGAACGGGGGGATGGGGCCATATTCGTCGTCATAGTGATTATCTATCTGTCTCTCACTGTCGATATTATCGAGCTGACAATCGATATAATGATGGAGTGATTCGCGCCTGATGCAACGAATAGGATTTTCTCCAGCGCGAAACGTTCACGTGATATCGCAAAGTTTGTCATTACTACATCCAGAGAAAAGGTTGCTTCGATTTAAAGAAATGTTTCTTTGCTATACGGTTAAAGAAAAAATTTATTTGATTTAAAAAAATAAATCAATGAAACTTTTTTACAAATTAAAGAAATTTTTTTTTAACTGTATAACAAAGAAACATTTCTTTAAATCGAAACACCTTTTCTCTGTATTCATATTATCCATTCGGATCATTATTGGGAGCAGAAGTGACTTCGCACGAAACATTTCTGATGCGCCAACCGTACGCTCACCGCATATTTAGCGCTAAATTTAGCGTTCTAATTCCTACTTTATTAACGTGAAAGTAGCAGTCGTTTAAATGTAATAATTAAATTACATAAAACATCTTAATTCTTATTTGTTTAACGTAAATGTAATCTAAAATCAATGTTAAAGTGTAAAGGTATTATATACATCCAGAGAAAGGTTTCTTCGATTTAAAGAAATATTTCTTTGCTATACGGTTAAAGAAAAAATTTCTTTGATTTGAATATAATTTCTTTAAATCAAATAAATAATTTTTTATTTGATTTCAAAAAATAATGTTAAATAAGAAAATTTTTTCTTTAACCATATATAGCAAAGAAACATTTCTTTAAATCGAAAAAACCTTTCTCTGGATGTAATTTGCAAGTAAAACGTAGTTTGTAAACGCAGATGCAGAAGAAGATTTGCATTTGTTTTTTCATTACGTGCAGTTAGTTTTCATTTGTGTATTTTGCATGCGATAATCGTCATTCTACGATTAGCATTTGCGAACTACATTTTGCGATTTGTGAATTATGTAGAGGCATTAATGATGAAACGAGTGCATTTTAGAAACATTTTGAAAATATCTATCAGAACGCAATAGTTTCAAATCAAGTGTTACATCGTAAATCACTTAATAGGCTAATAATAATCGATCATCTTACAAATTTTTATAGCGTCAAATTTACATCGAATTTACATTTGAATCGAATGAATGTCGTGATCATCAGATTTTACAGTTATAAGATATTTAACTTTTAATCTCCCCTGCGAATGCTGCACAACCGCGCATTGAATTTCTTTTTAATCCAAAAGGTCGCAGATTGCCATCGTGCGAGAATACTTTTCCGTCAGCAGCGTTTTAGCGAGTACATTAACTTCGCGGATTAGATCTCCGTTAATCACGAGCGGATTCTCTCGGACAGATTTATCGGCACTTCGGTGTTTCTTGCGGCAACCGATCGAACGGGACGAGAGTTTACTCTGCAATCACATTTCGAGATATGTTATCAGATCAGCATCTTTCTTCGAAGAAATATTCCCATACCGATCGTCGAATCCCCGATAACGGAAGACGTATTGTCGTATCATTTTACATCGTATATCTATACATACAACTCACATCCAAACTTTTACTACTTCTGTTTGAGGCTAGAAATCTCTATTTTGTTCTTCCTTTCACGTATGTTCTATTCACTGATCACGAAAACAGGATTTCAATCTTCCGATCACGTATTTTCGATTTTACGAATCTTCTAAATCGCCAACTGGCTAATATCTTCTTTTTCGAAAGCGAAATAACATGTTTTCATATTTTAAAAGCATCCTATTTTTTTCTTTAATCACGATAAGATTCTTCGAATTTTTCTTTCAAATGTAAAATTTTTTATATAGGGAAAGTTGCTTATATCGTACCCCTTAACATTTAAACAAAATTGTAACAAAAGTATTGAAGAGATCAGAATATTTCTGTATTTACATCAAACTTTGATTTGATTCATTGGCAATAAAACGTAACAATATTTTTACGGAAACATTGAATTATTATTTAAATTAAGATTAAAATTGAAGTATCATTGGTATTAAATCGTACTTAACAATCATGAGATTTTATAGAGAAAGATCTAAATTTTTTTTAAATGTAACAAATAATATTTATGAATAATTTTCAGTAAATTATCTTAAAAAGACTCAATATAAATATGTTTCTTCTTAAGGTGCTTCTACATAATTCGCAAATCGCAAAACGTAGTTTGCAAACGCAGACGCAGAATGAAGATTTGCGTTTATTTTTTCATTGCATACATAATATATAATAGTTCAACATCTTAACATTCAGACCGTAGTGGCGCTTCGTATTTAAAGTAATATATCTAAACGATCTTATTAAAAATATTTATTTTCTATAAAATATTTTCAAGAATTATTCCATAAAATTTTCTTTATAATTATTCGAATTATTATTCATTATCATTCACATTATTACTAATACTTTATATTTAATTCGAATGTAAAAACACGCAATGTAACATATCGATCCAGACTTTGCAGGTGTTCTCAATTCTCACGTGCTAGATTAGGTCGCAACTATCATTTTCCCGCCAAATCTTTTTATGAAGAAAATGTACTTACAAGTAAAATATACGTGAACCGTGTTTTCACATTTCTATGCTTAAACAAAATAATTTTATTATGTATTATGAGATAGTCTATCAAAAATTATAAATAAACTGTAAGTTTCATTTTATATTGATTCTATCAAAAATAGATCTAAACTATCTATAGGAAAGATAGGCATATTATTTAATCAATTAAGATTAAAAAATATTTCTTTTGGTACACTATTTTTACGATGACGGTTTACACATGCAGCGTTCGATCGGAAGGGGATCGTAAGCTCGTTGGTAAAAGGGTTTTAAAGGAACAAAAGGACGAACGGACTGGTTTCGGGGCAAGTTCTTGACAACTACACTGCTGTTTCCGGTTAAGGAACGTCGCAGGCTACCGTTTACGAAACGAATTATTTATCAGTTGTCCCCTATACGTGGTTTAATAATCCGATTATCATTCTTTCTGATATCTGAATAAGAAAAACAAATGTCAAGAGTGATAAATTGTTTTGTGTATTTGAAATCTTTCTCCAACATTCGCAAGAAAACTGATAAAATATGTAGCTAGAGGATTAATTGAAGAAAATAAAAAATTTAATTAATATAGAATTTTAAATAAACTTTACAAGAATTTATGACTTTATCTTTGCCGACATTTATTTTAAATAATTCTTAGTTTTTCTTATATTATATTCAAATCTTCACAGAACATAACAGAAATGAATAACTTTATGCGCATTGCAAATCGCAGTACGCAGTGCAAAGGAAACAGTTGGGACATTCAATCGGTCGCTTATTTCGTAGGATATGTGGGACACGTTCCATGCGATAGAGTGGTGAGACCCATCGGCAGATTCAATCAGCGGACGCTGTATGTCGCAGCCTCCGATTTGAGAACCCCTCGAAGACGTTTTTGTCCTTACCGGTGTCGGGAACGGAGGAGCACGTTCGTAGAAGAGGGACCATGAGGGGAGTCGAGGGGTTTAGCCCGTTTTACCTTACTTGAATGTAGGGGCAGAGTTTTCGGTCGCGACACAAAAGGTGCGCGCCCCAAGGATCCCTTGACTTCGGCTACCCGGATGAGCTAACATCTGCGTCAGTCGACGATGAGATTTCGCCGCGAAATCGCGCGCAGCCTCCTCAAAATCTCGGCACATTCGCGTTTAAAAAACAGTTATCTAATCTCAAAGGATGGTGGATAAAAACGTTATAATTGTCATCGTTTCATGAAAAACATTTATTAATAGATTAATCTAAAAAATTATACTGGCCTATAAACTGAATAATCACGCAACAATTACGCATAATGTGATTGTATTTACTTTGTACTTGTTTAAAAAGGAATTTTATTTGAAGAATTGTTTGAAGTGTTTGTTGGCACACACATAAATCTGATGCATGTAACTGACTGTGTCACTGGTGTCAAAAAAATTGTAGGAACATGAAATCACTTTCATTTATTTAACCGCGATTTTGTGCAGAGTTACATAAAAAATTGTAATATAAATACCAAGGAATTTGAAAGACTTTCGTAAAAAAAGTATTACTGACTCTTCGTATAAATAACTTTTTGGTATAAACTTCAAAAATCATTAGAACAGAATTATCGCATTTTCGATAAATATTTATGTGACATTCATTATTACCATTAAAATGTTCTTGCAGTGAGCACATGAAACTGTAATACGCTAATAAGAATTTAACTCGAAATCTGGAATAAATGATATTTGTGACACTTCTTCTCAAATTTTCCGAGAAATTCGCTTTATATTTCTCGACAACATGATCTGCAAAATTTCTGCCATGTATTATAAAAACTTTCAGAGAAAATGATATATTATATATAATATGATTTACAAAATAATAGTTAAAAATAATAGTTAATACAAGAATTAATAATCAATACTAAAAAAATGAAAATTAATAATTCTTTATTCAAATAAATGTTCTTTGAATTTTACATTACCGTTTTAAAGCAATTTAAAAGCAATTGTAATCATAACTTAGTAAATAAAAACATATAATTTCATGATTTAATAATCTAAATAATTATCAAAAAAAGTCTTTATAATAAAATAATATATGGTGGATCATATATGGTAAAACAATAGAGAATTAACATGTCTTCTACAATATATATATTTTCAATATGTTTCAGTCTCTTAATTTAAAAAGGGAAAAGTTATATACGCGCTCGACAATCTGTTCATTCATAGCCTACCTATGTGCATTCCATGACTTTGTTATGATACAATAACGAAAGAGACAAAATGCATTTACGTAATGCATCGATCGGTCATTATTCTTACCAATGCATGACACTGCTCGTCAGCTAAGTGAAATTTAATAACATCATGGAATGCTCGATCAAACACAGTGAATCGCGGAAGTATTCAAATCGATCATTGCGTGCAAAAAGACGTCACTTGTAACCATTTAAAGGGCTTTTTGATTTAAATCACCGGTTGGGATCGGCCACCGAGTTCTGCAAAGACATTCCACAAAACAAGAAAAATGTAACGTCTCAGATACGTTAAAGATGTCGCTTTCAAAGCTTTAAGAATACCTGAGTACGGATCCAGAGAAACTTGGGTCGTACTGTTTATTCATTTGTCAGTTAACAGCTGCCCGAAGAATATCTCCGAAATACGGAAGTACTATTGTGTGAAATGTGTACTGTTGCATGAAATGACTTATATCGAAATTGAAATTCTTTTTCTATCTCGTGCTCGCAAGAATAATGGTAAGTATTCGCTATCTAAAGATTCTACTAGCAGCGAATCACTATAGAAGACCTACAAATGAAAAAGAATGTGAAATATTTCGTAAATAAGAAAAAATCGGATACATGCTCATTTTCTCGAGAAATTTTTTACGTGTAAATGATTCATCCTACGGTTCCAATTGCTCGGAGGAGATTTCTCGAAGAATTCAGTGAACAACCTATCGAGAAATTTTTAATTGAGGAATGTATTATAATGAAATTTTTGCACGCTGATCAGCTATAAAAGACATTTTAGTTAAAATTTATCGAATGAACAGATTTTTTGAAGAAAATCCTGAAAAGAACACTTGAGGATTTCCACCGGATTCTCTAATCAAAATTTGGGACATATAGTCGTGTGTGATTAAATTGCATCCTAACATTGGGCTAGTCTCACATATACATGCATATGCACATGGTGGTAATTCGACACCTTATTATGATAATACGCTTCGACATCTTTAAGTCATCTTTAAATCATCGTTACCTGGTAACGGACAGCGCATACATTGGAAAAATTTTGCACGAGCAAGTAATGCACCTGATTTCGAATGAGATCTGAGAATTATATGATTCTCTTGCACGCTGCTTACGCCAAGATTTAAAATAGTTGAGTCTAAAATCGTGGAAAAATAAGCTGTACAACGTTAACATGATATTGCGAGCAGTTATGCTTTATTAGCCAGAGTAAACATTTCTGTTCTGGAACAGCATTGCGGAAGATAATATTTAGGCAATAATAAGCAATACATGTAAATTGAATAAAAAGTATACAGATGTAGAATATTACGATAATCTACGATATAATCCAATAGATAATAAAAATTCAGTATAATATTATTTAACAAGCAATCTTCTGTAGGTATTAGGATTATCGATTATCAAATGACAAATTATGTGAAAAATGTTTCGATGATGAAATATTTTAACACCTAACATACTTTATCTGGCAAATACGCCGCTTCATTTCGCGATGTAAAAAAATGATGTAATAAAATTTAATAAAAGTGCTCGTAAACACTTATTCGGTCTTTCTCGCGCACAGTCAAATGTGCTCGAAATCACGCGAATGGTGAGAAGAAAAATGTGCGTCAAGCCAATGGAGGAGAATGAAGATGACAAGGTTGTCACCATGATCGTCAACTATTTTAGTGCAAGGGTAAATATCAAGGCTATCGTGAAAAATCAATATGTCCGTAAATATTCGCAGTCTGTTCAGAAAACAGAGAGTGCCGAATTCTTTCATTAACTTTCATAAACTTTATAATTCAACTACTCCTGTCGTTATGTCTTCTCTTTAAAATTTCTTGTTTTTTAATATGTCGTTTGCACAATTCTTTTCAGTTTTGGAAGCAATTTTGAAACATTTTCTTCAATCGTATGTAATTATTATTTATCAGCGAATTTTTTTATAAATTCTCAAACTTTTCTAATTTTCTTACTTACAATCAAATCATTGCACAACACTCTAATAGACGAGTATAGTGATTATAATAATCTTATTTCTTTAAAAAAAATCATAAAACAGTGTGAAAGTAGGATTACAATGGAGCACTTTTTCTACTTTTCCTTCTTTTACTTCTGACAAGTTCTTGGCAAAACTTTCTGGCTTTGAAATAACAATATTAAAAGTCTGTATGAGATAGAAACCCATAACAGGGAATGTCTTTATGATATCTTTATAATGAAAATAACAAGTCTTGTTGAAAAGTTTAGCCATGTTTTTTAAATTACATCTTACGGATTACGCTCGGCTGAGACAGTAAAATATTTTTAATATACTTTTTTTATTTTTAAATTTCTCTGAAAGTTTTTTGTATGCTATATTTAAAATAAAATGTAATAACTTGAAATAAGATTAGATACACATATACAGGGTGTCCCAAAAGTTTTTGCTAATCACTTTTGTATAAATAGAGACAAAACTCTAAGAATTTTTTCGAAATTTTTTATTAACTTTTTAATACTGTGTTTTTTTATTTTTATCAACATGAGAAACATGGTATTAAAAAATTCTGAAAAAATTCTGAAAAAATTCTGAAAAAATTCTGAAAAAATTTATATTTAAAAGAACTTTATGAGAAGAAAATAAATGATTTTTGTCTCTTTTCTATAAAGTTAATAGTATTTGAGTAAAAAATTATTCAAGAACAATTTGGCAATTTTTAGTAATTAATATCTTCTTAACTAATGCGAAAATTGCAAAATGGTAGAGGACTTTTCAACTTAATCCGCTCTATCTACACAAAAAGCGATTGGCAAAAACTTTCGGGATCCTGTATATATTTAAAAAATTCAATTTTTTTAAGGAGATTGGACTATTATTTTGGAATAAAATAAATTGTCATTACAGAGAGAGTCATTTCATCGTGAGACATAAACTTAAGCCAATGAACTAATCATAATATTGTTTTAGGTTTTCATAATCTTATGAAAATGGAAATAACAATAAACTTATCCATAACTTCGCAATAGAGCGAACCTTCATCACTTGAAACCAGGCATAATAAGGCATAATAAGAATAGAGATTTGAAACGTAAAGACTAGAAAAGGACAGATAATGGATGCGTGTAGCTTTCTCTTTCTGACAAGAAAAGAGTGGGGGGAGGGGTAAGGTGTGAAAAAAAGAAAAGTAGAAAGACAATTGAGTGTGCAAACAGAGAGAGAAAACTACAGCATCTGCTCTCTGTCCTTTTTTTGACCTGATCTTCACGTTAAAGTGCAAAGTAAAGGACACCATAGAAGTATAGTGATGGAAGAGGAATACGGACGTCGAGCTGTGAGATCTGAAGGACAGAAATATCTTTCAACATCTGAAGGACAGAAATATCTTTCTATTCTCTTCTAATCCTCTTTTGACACATGCGTAGAAAGAAGAAAAGTAAGTAGGACAGAAATATACAGAAATACGAGGGTAAGTCAATAAGTTCTTAGAAAATCTGTCAGAGGGCACTCGCAGTATCATGTCACATTACTTTTTGACAAGTAGCATCTCTCAGCTGATTACTGTCAAATTTTGAGCGGAATTCATCGCTTGGTTTCTGTAGACGATTAAATTGAACAACCTTTGTATTTTTTGCAAAATGGAAAAAAACGAGTTTCATGCAGTGATCAAACATCTACATATGAAAGCTTTAACGCCGAAAGAAATCAAAGCCAAGTTGGATAATATTCATAGCATCAGCGTTTGCGACTGTATACAATTGGGTGAATGAATTTAAACGTAGTCGCACATGTGATGCACCTCGTTCGGGACGTCCAATTGAGGTTGCTACGCCAGAAATCATCGATAAAGTCCACGATATTGTTTTGATTGATCGATGAGTGAAAGTGCGCGAGCTTGTTAAGGCCACAGGTATATCACATGGCACAGTGATTTCAATTTTGCAAGAACAATTGGATATGAAAAAACTATCGACAAGATGGGTGCCGCGTTTGCTCACTGTGGACTATAAGCGCGATCGTGTGATAATTTCAAAACAATATTTGGAGATGTTTCAACGTAATCCAAATGAATTTCTGCGTCGATTCATTGAGGACGAAACATGGATCCATTATTTCACCCGAGACGAAGGAACAGTCAAATAATGGATTTCACTGGGTGAACCAACTCCGAAGAAGACGAAGACCATAAAGTCGGCCGGAAAGGTGAAGGCCAAAATTTTTTGGGATGCACGCGGTATAATTCACATCGATTATCTTCCGAAGCAAACGATCAATGACGATTACTACGCAGCTTTATTGGACCGTTTCAACAACATTTTAAAGAAAAAACTCATTTGACGAAGAAGAAAGTACTCTTCCAAGATAATGCACGGGTTCACACGTGCCTGACATCGATGGCCAAATTCAACGAATTCCATTACGAATAGCTTCCTCATCCAGCATATTCGCCAGATTTAGCCCCCTGCGACTATTTCCTGTTTCCAAATCTGAAGAAATGGTTCGGAGGAAAGAGATTCACCATAAAGAACAGCCGGCTCATCAGCCGAAACAGAGACTTGTTTTGAAGGACAAATCATATTATATTATTCGGACAGCTTGAAAAAGTTGAAGAATCGTTGGATCAAATGTATCGAACTGAAAGAAGTTGAGAAATAAAAATGAATCGATAAAAAAAATGTGTTTTACTATGTTTTTCTAAAAACTTATTGACTCGTACATCTTCTGTCTCTCAGATGTTGCTCACATCTTCCACTCACTGCTTAGATAAGTTATTTCAGTTCCATTACTATAAGTTCTATGGAAGTTCGGTCTAGTCTTATTATATCTGTAGTTGAAATTTACCTTATTGCGAGGTTATGGATAAGTTTACTGTTATTTTCTATTAGATTATGTAGATCCAAAGCAATACCCTGATTGGCTCATCGGTTTAAGTTTACGTCTTACGGTCACTGTTACATAATTTTGTGTGCGACTCTAAAGGCTGATTTTGTATTATTTTCATATCTGTTTCTTTATGCTTATGAGATGGATTCTAGATTATAGGAAGTTAGCTTCGTATTTATCAGCTGTGCACTGCGGCGTTTCCAAGTTATTATTAATGTTATTATTAATGATTCGTGAAGTAAAGGTAAACTTTGTGACAATAAAATTTTAAATCCATACGATAAAATCCGATTTTTCTTTTTTGTACACAATTGTTGATATTTTATCTGTTAAATTCTAGTTTTTCAAGATTCTAAGTTGGCTGAGTATATATTAAATTAGTGATGATTATCTACTTCGGAACGACCGGTTCCTACAAGGATATGCTTAAAATGGTCAATTTCAGAATAATATTTACAAGAAAACAATTTAATTACAAAAACGACTAAATAAATGAACACATAATGATGTTTGATGAATTGTTTAATATTAAAGTAACATACCAAATAGTCTATAGACGTTTCGACTCATAATCTTCTTCATTATAAATTAAATCAGCTTATTCTACTTAACATAAAATACTGTTGTCTATCGACATGAATTCCACGTCAACTATTCCAATGTAATTAAATCTGATGGTAATGGATACACCATGTCCATCTTAATAGAAATCTAAATCTTAAAATATCCAAAACAGTAATCCTCGTTTAACGATGAGAATCACGTTCAGTCCCAGTAATGTAAGTTTAAAATTAATTTAAATTAATATTAATGATATGAAGCAATTTTAACAAGATTTCCGACTGTCCTTATCTGATAATAACAGTCTGTATCGAGTCCCAAGGAGTTCATCTTTGGGACTCGATACAGATCGTTATTATCAGATAAGGACAGTTTGAAAATCTTGTTAAAATTAACGGTTCAGCCCTTATTGAGATCCAATAATCTCGATCTGGCGCAACTCGTCGTAAAGTAGCCAAGGCAGTGTCGCTGCGCGTAGCTTAACGCCGAGACACTACCAGTGTTTCCAGATTCTATATATATATATATATATTTGATATATATTTGATATTAGTTTAATATTAAATAATTGCTATCAAACATCATTGTATGCTCGTTCATGTTTGTCATTTTTAATTAAATTATTTTGCAATGCAAGCTTCGAACGATATTATATTTATATTCTATTCTTTGTTATTACAAGAAAATATACCATCAATATTGTTCAAATTGTGGGATTATTTGTGTACAGTATTTATCTACAACATATGAAAAAATTAAGTTTCTAAGTTAGTTTTCAACTAACAGTCCATCCTCCTTGAAAAAGAAAAAAATGATCGACTGCATATATGCAAAAATATATACGCACGCACGCACGCATGCACGTGCTAAAATCTCTTGAATGTTGTTCAGGATTATTTCATTTTTACATAAAAATTTACATAAAAATGCAAAAATGAAAATAAGAGGAATAATCCCCAATGGTCTTGATCTTAACAAATATTCACAGCATGATCAATATTTAAGAGGTTTTAGTCGTTGATCGGACACCTTGCGTAATACTAATGCCTGACACTTTCAAGTCTTATAATTCGAAAAGTACTTAATAAAAAATAACTTTATTACAGTGTTTTGAAAAGCTCTTGACACTAGTTATTAGATTCTGGCATTCAAAATAAGGTGTTCCATTAAAAAATATTGATTTGACCTTGGCCTGACTTTGGCGACGCCAAAGTCCAAAGTCAAACTGATAAGATCTGTAAATAGATCTTTTTATACAACTTTTAAAACGTCTAAAACATTGTTTTAAGAAACGCCTGATAAATCCGAGGTCTCGATCTTTTTTGAATACTCTGTGTATGTATATATACAGGGTGTCCCATGGAACTATGATCATGATTTTTCCGGCACTTCCGATGATTTGACAAAAATTATTTTGAATAAAATTTAGTCAGTTTTCATTGACTACAAATTACAATATTAAAAATATTCTGTTTTAGGAAAAAAAGTTAAAGTTATCTTAATCTTTTTAATTTTTTGGCACAACGTATTTTTTATTTTATAATATTGTAATTGATGTTAACGAGTTGAATGACTTGCTATACTATGATTTTAAAGTCAAGTGTAAGATCAATGAACGGAAACATTTTCATCTGACTTTAAAGTCATCTTAAGGTCATTAAACCTGTTTTGACATTAATTACAATATTATGAAGTAAAAATCGTAATATTTAAAAAATTAGGGTGACTTTGACTTTTTTACCTAAAAAAAAATATTTTAATATTGCAATTTTTGATATTGCAATTTGTAGCCGATTGAAAACTGATTAACTTTTATTCCAAATAATTTTTGTCAGATCATCGGAAGTTGCTTTAAAAAAATATGTATGCAAAATGAATAATTTTTTAAATAAACAATTCTATGTTTTCTATCCACTAATTGATTCATTTCATTATTCTATTCATAAAAGTATTCATAAAAGTATATATAAAAGTAAGATACGATTATCAAAAAATTAATAGTTTACGAGATATTTAATATTTTATGTTAACATGTGACAGAATAAAGTATAAAATATCTCATAAACTATTGGTTTTTTTATATCACTACCGTTTTTGATATCACTAACATAATACTTTTATATTACAGAATAGTTAGAGGAATCATATTGTGTAAAAAAATCATTTAATTTCGTTTAAAAAAATAGAGGTGACCTTAATATCTTTTTAGCGCCTCCACCTAGAAGAAAGACAATATGTCCCCCTTGAAACTATGCAACTTTTCATTCTATTATTAAAAACAAGTGAGTTATTCAGCTAACTTGTTTTAAATAACTCATCCTATATGTGTATATACACACACACACACACACACACACACACACACACACACACACACACACACACACACACACACACACACACACACACACACACATATATATATATATATATATATATACTATACTATATTATAGTAGTAAATATATAACTATATATATATAGTATACACGTAACGTACGTACTACTACTATTACGTACGTACTTAACTTAACTTAA
>NW_012130109.1:197112-209495 GCF_000143395.1 Atta cephalotes | reverse complement strand
ATCCATCGTACTGTTACCTCTCGTACTCGTACGTCGATTCCGGTAGTCGTACGTACGTAAGTCGAAGTAGAGAGAGAGAANAGAGNGAGATAGAGAGAGAGAGAGAGAGAGAGAGAAAAAGAGTGCTTCTGTTACAATAAATTAATGTATATTAATAGGTATACATTCTTTATAAATTAATATAAATTGATATATTTTTTATTTTTATTAAATAATATAATATATATTAAATAACACATTAAATAGAAATGGAGGAATGGGAAAGAGAATGCCCTATGTAATCAATACTATAGACATTATGTAATATACACATTACTACGGAATTCATTATATTGTCAGATAAAGCCACGAAGTTTTCTTTTGTTTCTTTTGTTATATACATCCAGAATTTTTCCTTAAAATGGTTATATCGCATAGGAGCGACTTATGAAGAGGCAATCGCCTGAGGCATCGTTCGGCGATGAAAAAAAATTACTGTTCAAAAATTGCTGCAGATCGTAATTTTTGAACAATAATTTTTATTTCCCAATAGTAATCTTTATTTTCTCTGTGGTCCGATACTTGAGAATCAGTTGATAAGTGAAGTGGATATTAGTGAAAGCAACTATAGTAAAGTAATTTTTTAAGGTTTGGTTTAGGAGATTCGTATTATATTTATCTATAGTCTAAGCGAATTTCTAAATATCGTTTTTTTATCGCTATAATTGAAAATGTACTGTCGTTCCTTGTCTGGCACAGGGAACTCCTTGTCTAGCACATGTTAAAAATATTAACTTCAAATGCAATTATCTTTTGAACATGCCTTTTGAACACGCCGCTCTCAAAATGATATATATATATAGAGAATATATCTTCAAATAGTAAAAGTTTCTTCAAACAAATCTTAAGAAAAGTCATTTTGCGATACAACCACCTTAATGGCAACCAGCCAAATTATTTCTCTTTCGAAAGAAATATATCAAACTTACAAAAGTCGAAGTTGAATAAGGCGTTCTCTTTGATAAACAATTTACAAAATAAGAAAATATCAAGTATTGTATTTAATAATAGGTATACATATATGAATTTATATACAAAGAAAACAATAACAAAACAATACAAAAAATTCTTTTCAAAATAATATGAAATTATACGCTTCCGTATTTTATACAAAATTATTAAAGAACAAATAATATATAAAGATCTACACTATGTTTATTTATTTATTTATCATATTTCTTTTACTTTTATCTGTACATACAATTGCTAGGTCACTGAAAAGACAAGATTTATATTGCAAAACATGCATTATGCTTTTCCACGAAATTCTCACGAATTGTGAACCGTGTACTAAATCCTGTGCACAACTCTCTCTTAACCAAGTATGTCTTTTCTCATTTGTAGAATTTCTTCTCGAAGCGATCGTTCCGATCGAACCCTCTGAAGAGAACGAAGAGCGTAACAAAGCTCGAGCGGCAAAAGCAACGGGGCGCCGGTCTCCGAGGATGCCGTTCACACGAGTCTCTGCTGTGCGGTCAGGCGGTGACCTCAATGGACCTCGCAGCGGTGACGCCGCTACATCCAAGTCTCCTCGGCAGGCCACACTGCTTCCAGGTCACGCCGAGTACTGGCGGGCCGAAGTATTTTAGTTGCAAAACCGCTCACGAACGGGACCAGTGGTTGCTCAGGTCGGTTGAACCGGGTTGCGCATTGCTTTTTATTTATCGCTCTGCCACACACCGCGCCAGATAAGCAGCCATTTTATTTTCATCATACGAGAATGATGTACCCGATCATTTCGGGACTAAATACTGTACGCGACGCTCTAGATTTACCGCGCAGTTTCTCGATCCTACGTCCTATAGTCCTTGATAAATATGACATTTGACTTGAATTATGCAAAATTGAAGTGCTCATCTCTCGGTAATACCGCAAGCGGATTGAACATCAAGAGAATGTATACATATGCAAACTAGAACATTATCATAAATATGTACTTTCAGTATTTATGTCATTACAATATTTGATTTTGAAGGATTTAACAATCCTCAAATAAATCTGTATCATTATTCGATCCAATTATTATATTATGTGACGTCGTATAAGTAGGAGCGTATAAAAGCTACAAACTATCTATTTCATTATACGCACAGCTTAAGGAAATCCGTTCAGCCGGATGCGGAACAGACACGTCGAACGGACAATTCGCTGCAGATCTGGTTATTGGAGGCGAAGGGCGTGCCTGCGAAGAAGCGATATTTTTGCGAGGTCTGTCTCGACAGCACCTTGTATGCGCGAACAACTGCCAAACTGAAGGCCGACTTGTGCTTCTGGGGCGAGCACTTCGACTTCCATCATTTACCTTCTGTCAACACCATCCAGGTGAACCTGTACAGAGAAGCAGACAGGAAAAAGAAAAGAGACAAAAATGTTTTAATCGGTAAGCATTTGATTACGAAGAATTAAAAATTTTTACATTATATGTATATCATTTATACATTAGACAGAAAAATGTTTGATTACAATATAATATATAGCTATAAATTTAAAATACGATATA
Source organism: Atta cephalotes (assembly GCF_000143395.1). Lineage (NCBI taxonomy): Eukaryota > Metazoa > Arthropoda > Insecta > Hymenoptera > Formicidae > Atta > Atta cephalotes. The sequence goes on along the minus strand of NW_012130109.1, from coordinate 206,956 downwards.
TGAATCATATTATATGTATGAAACAATAAAATAAAACATAAATTCAAAATTATACGAAGTGAATTATCATAATCGTAACGCGATATAAATGCAACACGCATATAATGATATACATATCAATTGTTCTTTCTAGGTTCCGTCAGTATACCAGTACACAATGTGACATCGCGTTACTTAACAGAGAAATGGTATACCGTAGTAGGTGACAAGGGACCTCTCAAAGATCCTCCTGCCCTAAGAGTAAAATGCCGTTTTCAGTCAGTTGACATATTGCCGGTTCAGGTGTATCAAGAGTTTCTGGAATATCTGAAAACTGATTATCCGTCACTATGCGAAAAATTGGAACCCGTCATCGGCGTCAAGGCGAAAGAAGACATCGCGACTGCCTTGGTAGCGGTGATGCAACGGGAGAAAAAAGCGCCGCAATTCCTCGCTGATCTCGTCATGATGGACATTCATCGAATAGGTCAGTCTTCATATAATTAATTCTTACGCATAAAGCTGTTAATATCTCTTATTTAAAGCTTGTTTCAAACACGATTGTTTATTTAAAATTCTTATTTTGCAATTTATAATTCAATTTATATTTATTAATATTTCAGATGATGAAAGACTCACTTTTCGAGGGAATTCCTTAGCCACGAAGGCAATGGAAGCTTACTTGAAATTGACCGGGGACAGATACCTACAAGAGACTCTGGGAGCCGTTGTGAGAGGAGCAGTCGAAGGCGGCGATTGCGAAGTGGATCCACTCAAGGTCGCTTCCGTCGCTGCGTTGCACAAACAACAGCAGAATCTTCGCAACGCCGTAGAACTGGCTTGGAGTAGAATATTATCAAGCCACGCTCATTTTCCGCTAGAATTACGCGAGTGCTTCCGCATTTTCCGTGAACGTCTGGCCGATCTGGGCCGCGAAGACATTGCAGACAATCTCATCTCCGCATCGATCTTTCTAAGATTCCTTTGTCCTGCCATTCTCAGTCCATCTCTCTTCAACATTACGCACGGTAAATCAAACATAATTACATCTTAAGTGAATTTCGATTAGTATGGATTACTGATTACTACGTGTATTATATTTGTATAGATTTGTAATTCATCCATTAATTATAATTATAAAATAAAAATTACTTAATACATAAAAGTCCTTAAAAAAATAATTTCTACTTTAGAATATCCGAATGAGAAAGCAGCGAGAAATCTCACTCTGGTCGCGAAGACACTTCAAACGCTTGCGAACTTTACGAGATTTCAGGGCAAGGAAAATTTCATGGAATTTATGAATGATTTACTCGAACGCGAAGCTCCGTCTATGAAGAATTTCTTGCAGCTAATTAGCGTAAGTATAATATTTTATCATATTTTAATTTCCGACGAGTGTATATAATACATATATCGCTTCTTGAATAGATAAATGAAAAAAATATGAAAATATTTTTACAAATTAAAATTATAACTAAATCTAAAACCTAAACTATAATTTTATGTAACTACATGTATAAAAAAGTGTGCTCTGTATTAATATAATTTTTCTATTCAACAGAGTCCATTACCAAAGGATGCACCAACTAATAACTCACTTGAATTTGATGGCTATATAGATCTGGGCAAGCAATTGTCCCTACTGCACGCTCTTTTACGAGAAAGTGTGGCAACAATAGCTCCATCCTCGCCATCAATGCCACCATCGCGATTGCCCGAGATCCTTGATAGAATCTCCATAGCTCTGGATCAACCAGGTCCGAGTCCCGTACCCACCACACATCGTTATCCAAACTTACAAAATAATATTTTTCGCTACAATGATCCGACGATCGCCAACAGCAACTCGAATCTCTCCCTTTCGGCCACGTCGACACTGAGCAATCATAGTACTATAAACGGCACGATCAGAGATAGCAATGAAGTGCTACAAACCAACACTCTAGGTCACAATAGTTCGCGCAGTCCGAACGTCACAAGAGCAGCGACTCTACCGCGAAACGCTTACATGCCAACGAATGGCAAGTTGCAGCTGCAAATTAACTCAGATGATTATCCTTTGGAGCCGCCGGCGTTCGTGTCGCGTTCACCAACACCGATCACGCGGCAACATAGGCCGCTTGGTCCCAATCGATCTGGACCAGGTTACAGACTGACAGCCAGCGCGAGCCTGGCAAACGTCAATCACTGCCAGACTCATCCAACAAGCCCCACACGTTCCGAAAGTCACAACAATTTGAAAGATTCCAATTATAATATCACCACGTCGCCTCAAAACATCCAGTCGAGTAATGGTAGTATTGTTTCTCAGCAGCAACAGCAGCAACAACAGCATCGGCATAACATCGCGCGTCTCGCGCAAAGTCTTGACATTCACGATCGCGAAGATAATTTTAATCATAACAATTACAATGTATCGAGATCGACCAGCCGGAATCATTGTCACAAGGAAGAGAATGCTAATCAGACCCAACAGCGCAATTACAACAATGTCTCGAAGACCACAGTGAATGCTAACATAGTCGTTAATCCGCCTACGAATCTCACACTGTCAATCAATCATCAGCCCAACAATAATTACACTTCCAAGGCAAACAACGCGTCCGCTAACGGCAATCTTGATGAGCTGTCTGATTTACTAAGATACGCGGACGATGAAGTGTCGGAATCCAAGTCACAGAAGGGTTCGCAAATCTCCATCTCACAATTGAGCAATGTGGCTTCCTCAGGCTATCAAAGCTTCGCCGCTTACAGTCAGAGCTCCAGTCCAGTGGATCTCAGCAGTAACAATGCAAACGCGCATATTCTCAGTACAGCGCCGTTGGCATTTGCTAATCCTGTTTACCATATGGACTCGAATCATGCGAGAACAGGTAGACGAGGTAGCAGCAGTTCCGAAGAGAGGGATGGTAGCGGTGGTGGCGGCGTCGACAGTGTAAGAGGTGTCGATCTAAGCCCCTCGCCACCGCCCAAAAATAACGTACGAAATCATCAGAGGAACGGTCAAAACCAATGGCGACAAGGCAATCAGACTCACAGAAACAACTCAGAGCACGCGCAGGATGTTTGTTGCACGAAGCTCCGAAGAAGACTCTCCCTCGATTCTACAAGAGATCTGTCGGACACCAGTGAAGAAGAAAATTGTACCACCAGGAGAAGCAAGTCTCGCAGTCATCGAAGTATCGATCAGGTGAGTTAATGAAAGGTACTTCGTTTTATGCACTGAGTAATTAATGAGAAGACACTCTAAATTGAATTAACTATTGTTTCTTGAACATGGAAAAATCTGCAACTTTGTATCTCTTTAAAGATGTAAATAACAGATTCTTTACTCTATCATGGATCTACTGATTACAGCATATAAATGATTATAATTTTCTGTAATCGTCTAACGAATATTTCTCTATACAGATATTCTTTCTGTTTATCTCTCGTAACTAACACGCTACGTTTATTCGTTTCCAGTACGAAGTGGATCTGTATGAGGTGGAGAGGCTACAGAATAGCGTAGATCGGCTGCGATTGCGCGCGCGATTAGGTGCCAACGAGGATGCTGATTTAGATCTCGCGTCTGATACCAACATGAAGAGCATCATTTCCAGGTACTTCATCTTCATTTCCGCACTAACATCGCTAACCCATTATCGGGTCTTTGCCTGAGTGTGAACCCTGATATCATCGTGATCATTATCACCGTCTCTGCGTTTTTTCACTTCGACTTCTCGCCACTGTTCAGCCACTCGATCTTCCATATCCTTATTTCTCGACTTGTCGTGAGATTCATTTGAAGTCTCCGTACAGAAATTCTACAGAATTTATATAGAATGGCATTCGAATTGGCAACTTTCGTTCAATGGTATATTTTACAAAAAGTACAATTTTACAGTAGTTACAATTTGTGATGAATTATCAACGGGTTAAATTTAAATTTTATTGATAAATAATGCGATTTTAAATATATTAGCATTAAAATTATTGTGTATTTCGTGTATATTGATAGTGATGAACGTCGTCTAATCGCGTGTACCACTTTTTCTATGTCTAACGGAACTAATGGGGAAACACTCACTCGTATATAAACGGTTACTTTATCGAAACGATATGTATGTTTAACTGATTGTGTGTTCCTGTGCATTCTATCCGCTGCATTTGGTATACTCTGGCTTGATCTGGACCTTTGGTGTAAGAGTCAATTATATTTATAAGCTTTTCTTACATTTTTATATTCATATGTTAGCTCATCGTGTTCTTTCTTGATTTTCGAATATTCGCCACTCGGAATTAAACTCGGAACGAAAACTCGTGTTCACCGTTTTGACATTACCGATCACGAAACGTTTTTTTTATCAATTTTTCACCGAATTGGCGCTCATCGAACACTGACACATCTCATGACTCACATTTCAACACGTTCATTTTGGTCATGTGCACGGATATTCATTGAGATAATTATCTGCAAAGAAAATGTGTCGCAAAGAAAGAAATGTCCGGGTACCGTATGTCAATCAAATGTTCGCAGTATCAAACTCATATGGACATTTCTTTTTTTCTCTCTTTCATTATACATACATACTCGCTATAATTATGATACAAGGCAAACATATATAATTTCTGAAGACCTTATATTCCAGTTATCCTTTTCCAAGAATATATTAAATTATGCATCAAACATTGTTGCTTCTTACAACTTTATTTTTATCTCTTGATGTTGTTTCAGTAATTATACATCATGGTGCGCTTGGTTCTTTTTCTGCTTCGCTGTAATGTCTCTCGGTTTCAAATAGAAGACAGAATTTCGTCAATAAACTGAATATCTTTTTAAAATAAAATGATACAAATTGAACAGCAGAAGCTCGAGAGAGTTAATTCGGCGCAGCTTAATTAATAATTCCTCGACGTTCTTTATTCTTCGCGTATAATAAAATCATTTGAAATAATCTTTTCAGCATTTCTATCTAAATATAAATTCTCGAAGAATAAAGATCGTTTCAAGGGATAAAGACATTTCCGATGAGAGAAGCTTTAATTCTTTTATCAAACGTTTCTCTCTCTTTCTCGTGCAATCCGCATTTAACCCCAATTTAATGTTTTCTTTTTTGCTCGTAGGTTAATCTCCGTGGAGGAGGAATTACGTCGCGAACAGCAGAAGATGTCGGCGGCGTTATCGTACAAACAGCGCGTGATCGACGCGCAGGAACAGCAAATAGCTGCTCTGGGTGCTGCGAACTCGCGTCTCATGTCGACAAACGCGAGCCTGCTTTCGGCGCTGAGCAAACAACGCTACAATGCCAAATCCCAGGCCAACAATGAAGCTACACCGCTACTACAGAATATTGCCGATATCGGTGAGCTTAAAAGCTCATCGTGTTAAGCGGTATTAGATCGGGAATCAAGAAAATGAGAAAACGAAAAGGAATCTTCGGAGAAAACGTTTTCTTTGAGAAGTCTTATGCTGCAATACGCATTATAAACGGTGTCATTTATGACGACGTTTATCTTTTCTGAATAATCTTGCAGCACCTCTATGAGATAGTCGATTTGTTGCAAGAGAAATGAGAATTCCGAAAGAAACTAATCATTAGTTAAATCTATGTGAATTAACGTCGTTCGAAGAAAATAAGGAAAAATTCTTTATTCAGAGAAGCGTGAGGAAAGCATGGATCTTCTTTGATTGCAATTCGTTGCAATTCGTTGAATTCCAATTCGAGTCGTTTAATCGACGCTCATTATCTTTCGATCTTGAGATCACGCGCTCGAAAACAATTTTAAACGTGTAGCGCGAATAGATCCGGTGTTGATTCGGACTCGCGAAACTCGAGGATGCGGAGTATCGTGTTAGAAAACAATATAGACTGCGACATAAGAGAGAATGGCGTGCGAGAAATAGAGGCTATTTAGTAAATAGGCAGACCGAATAAGTAAACAACTTTCGTCGAATTTATATAATGTGACATAGCGTTAAACGATAAGCTAGGTTTATTTGTACGCGAGTAAGAAGAAAATCCACGGCTCATCCAAGGTTCAATCATGGAAATCGCCCTGATTGCTTGAATGACAATCTACTCGTGACAGTGCTGACCAGTGAAATGAATATTTGTGACTGCGAGTCTCCCAACGGCGACTTTGCTTCGTTCGTCATGAACGAAACGAAAGTGGCAATGAGACTAAATTTTAATTTTATTAAAATTGAGGATCTTCGATCAGCAGCGAAAAGCGAATCGATTGCATCTTCATTGATCCCATACGAATTATTTCTATTTAATTAGCGAACTTATAAATAAAAATTGAACTTTATTGAATCGAATATTTGATATAAGTGATAAAGTGTGAGCTTCGAAACTCGTAAAAAATGTAGCTCACCTTCATTTGTATTTATCTGAATCACTTATCCAAAATGATTACAAGTTTTATCAACTTTAGTTTATTGTACGATTAAAAATTAGATGGTATGTAGTAGTTGCATTGCTTGCGCGACGAAAATTGATGTTCGAATCCAATTGGATCGTTCAATTAAGAATCGTGCGATAGCGGGTACTCGGACGGTACGTGAAGAAATTCTGATCGTCAAATCGCGTATATGTTTCCCTTGTTTCTACTATTGTATCTACGCACAGCCACACGCACCGTAACAGTTTAGAAATAGTATGATACCTAAGGAATATAATATCAACATTCGCGTCACATCACGACATAGGAGCATCCTCGAGCACCGGATCGTTCTGCAGGACTTCGTATATATATATATATATATATATACATTTATATATATATAGGCGCGTCTATTTTTCTAGTTTCTTCCCCGAGTACACGGTCTCTCACGGCCGTAAAATATGATTTTCATTTTTATTTGCGAATTATTATATTAATCGCAAAGCCCTGCATTGCGTTTCTTTTCTAAAACGAATGTATTTGACCGAATAACTCACATGATTTTTTTTTGAGACCATTGAATATTGAGTGAGACGGAACAAGCTTCCATGACCAAAAGGTGAGCGAAAAAGTCCATCGAATGAAAAAGAAGGACTTCCAAAGCGACGTTTTGCGCCCATATTCCAATGTTTTCTTTTATCTCAACGAGCCGCGAATAAATAACGACTACCTTTGGTTCAGCACGATCCTTTATTCTAAGCAACGATATTTATTTAGTAGTGTTTACCAAAGATGAAGAATTTCACATTGTAAAGAGAGTATTGAGATTTATGTAAGATATTTGGTTGTCTTCTTTTTTTTTACTTTTACTGTTCCCGACAAAAACGATAATAATTATCGTTATGTACGGAAGCGACGCAATCGGGAACGGTACTTGAGTTCGAGAAAAACGTTCGAGTGTATATGGCACATGAATTCGGAAATCGTTTTTCCCGCTCGATTCGAAGCAAAATTTTTGCACATCAAGTAATTTTGTGCGTATATAAACAGCGCACGTAACGCATGACAATTAATTAGATTTCTTGAAAGTCTCGCTCGTTCGCAAAGTGTTAATGTGTTAAGTTTTACATCACAATAACAATTATTATTGCAGCCATTGTCGTATAATGCGTATGAAAGACTGAATGAGAAAGCGAGCGAGAGAGCGGGAGAGAAAGGTGGAAAAAAAGAAAGCGTGAAAGAGTGAATGAAAGAGTGTCAATTCGCGTACGAGGGAGCGTAAGAGAAGATAATCAGTTTAATCTCGCTAAGGAAAAAAAAAGTATTATCTCGTCAACTTTGTACCATAGTGTTATTCTCGCCTGTCCGAGCGTTTGAGCCTCTTGCCTGACGCATTATTACTTTTGTATAGAAATACCCTCCTTCTTCTTCTCTATCATTTCTTTTTATACTTTCCCTTCTTCCGTATCACGGAAAACCACAACTGTACTGCGTTCGCGGGAAACCGCTCCTTTAGAAGACACTTTCTTTGACTCGTCAAGTATTTACATCTGATAAAATTAATATATTAACTATCCTCCTTTCTTCTTGGATGATATAATCGATGAATATCTATTTAAAAAATCACTTAAATAGCGTGTACATTATTAAGTTTTGGTATATTCGTTTCTGCAATAGACCACCTGTATTTAAGCATATAGTGACTATTACACTACATGAACAAATAAATACGATTAGACATATAAACGACCCCATTGTTCCCTGGTTTATCCAATTCCAATTTCATTTAAGTGTCATAAATGATTCAAAAGCGACAAATTCATTTCAGTGTTATGTCAATCAGTATTGAAAAAACAGAGTTGCATTTATTATATATCATTTTTTCTGTTTGTAAATAAAACTAAATGAGTATTCGAAAACTTTTTTCTAATTACAATTTGTAAAAATATTAGACGAATTTTGAATAGATATTATTTAATATAATAATAGATCTTTATTCACATTAGTAATTTTTCTGAAATAAAGACTTAAAATATCACAATACTTATATATTTGTATTGCAATCTGTCGTGAATATATTATAATCTGCAATAAATATTAATACATTGCATTTTTATTAGCATTTCGTACCAATTTAAATATTATTAAATAATAAAATAATAAATTAAATAATAAACAATATTTAAACAATCACATAATTGAGTCAAAAAAGTTAAAAGATTATAATATATTTATTTTGTAATTTTATTTGATACGTTCCGACTTCATGGACTTTTCATCAGTTAAAAATAATACATAATACGAGCACACATACACACATAAACTTATGCTATTTATTATAAGCTAAATGGAATTATTGCAAATATACATAGTGTAAACATATTAGATGTACAACTTAATTCTTGGCCTTTTTAACATATATTGTCATTTTTTTAAATATGTTGTTTATTTACATAAAACGAATAATCTTTCAATCTTCTTGAGTCTGATTTTCTTCTGAACGCTGTTCCAATTCTTCGTCTTCAATTTTTTGCTATCCCGAAACTTTTGAAAATACTTTTTACATATAATATAAGACAGCATTTTCACTTTAGACAAATCATTTCCTTAGCCTCGCTGATTTCTTCAGTTGAAATGCGAAAAGAAGATCCCTTAAGTGCTGCTTTTTGAACAATACCGCTTTCACGACTGTTTTGAGATTATATTGGCAGCACCGTCAATTATTATATCTCGAAGTTGAAAAATGGCACATTAAAACAATTATACGACTATACGATAGAAAAAAATTAAAATTTTAATAAGTGTTGTAGCTGATTAAATGTAGGACGATAATTAAGTTGTACCTAATATCAGTTTGACAATGATAGACTAAATTAGATAACATTTTCTTGTTTCTTTTCCTTCAATATAATGATTTTGGTTAACGTATTGAAGGAAAAAAAATATTGGTTTAATTAACCTCTTATTGTCACTCTATTCTTAGATAGTTACAGTATATATATTTGCGATAACTATACAGTGTATATATGCATGTGTGTACACAAGAATTTTACTGGATCATATTTTTGAAAACATAGGAAGTAATAGCAATAAAAGTCGGTCAAAGCTACATTTTTTAATGCTTAAATTTAATCTAAATTACTATATACTACAATATATACTATATACTACAATATATATGTACATATGCATATATTTATAGTCATTAATTGTGCGCCGAATTCGTTTTTTCGAACTTATAAATTAACAATTAAATTACTGTAGTAATATTACGAATTAAATTGACAAACAATTTTAATAATTTGATGCTCAATCAGACATCCTATTAGAAAGATGTTAAAGTGCTGAAAAACTGTAAATAAATTTATTACGAAAAATATTATCTCAATCTATTTTATATATATATATATATATATATATATATATATATATATATATANNATATATATAATAACACACATATATATATATATATATACTATATTATTTATTT
>NW_012130109.1:195761-196775 GCF_000143395.1 Atta cephalotes | reverse complement strand
ATATATATATATATATATATATATATATATATATATATATAAAACATATATATATAAAACACACACATATATATATATATATATACATATTATTTTTTAATTGATGAAGACTTCGTGAAATCGAAATGTATCGAATAGAATTATGAAATAAATAAGTTATAAACAATTTCAAACATCTATTTTTTGCTCGACTATTTGGGTGTTTAGATATTATATTTTATTGCTATGTAATGTAACTATATAGTATTATATTTTTGAATTTATTTATTAAATAATAATATTTGTAACGTATATCATTCAATACATTTGTGATTCACATATGTATAATATAATGTATTGAATTGTCCGGAAAGTTCGTGCCGATATTGAAGGAAAATTGAAATGCAGAAAATTTAAATTTTAGTGTACATTTATTAAATTATATAGGTTAGTCAGCACGAACTTTCCGGACAACCCAATAGTTGCTGAGATAGCAATAGAATAAGATCACAATAAATAAAATTTCTTATATTTATTATTTTAATCATATTAGTTTAATATTATAAATTTTCTAAATTTAATAAAAAACCAAAGAATCGTTCCAAAATAAAATATAAAATTTGATCACAACAATAAAATCTTTGTCACCGCATAAGCATATTTGCCTTCCTATGATAAATATATATTTCTATGCAAGGACAATGATCAGTTACGCGATAAACTAATTGAAGAATAAATTTTCAGTGCAACGCTTCTAATTATTATCTTAAAAATTTTAATTGTGCATAATTGAAGATCAGAAAAACGTATATAATTCATATTGATATTAAACTGTATTATCTTGAAATTCTGTTTAATATTTCACTTCTTTCTGAAATAATGAATGTACGCAAGATGGAGCCATAAGTCCATCGCAAGTCTCAAAATTAAAATTAACATAAAAATTCGAATTAAATTAATAATTTCGTTCGTTGATTAAAGTTCGTAATTTATTTTAAAATGTCTCAACTCTCTCTCTCTCTCTCTCTCTCTCTT
>NW_012130109.1:179348-192089 GCF_000143395.1 Atta cephalotes | reverse complement strand
GATAAGCCGAAATGAGATCGTATAACTTCGTATAATGTATGCTATACGAAGTTATTACGTAATTAAATTAAATTAATTTCGTTTCGTTGTATTAAAGTTACGTTAATTTATTTTAAATTAGTCTCAACTCTCTCTCTCTCTCTCTCTCTCTCTTTAAGATTAATTTTTTTTCATTAGCAATTTCTGTCGAAATTGTACTATCCATAATATCGTAAGTATATATGTAGGACGATCTCAAATACACACATATCAAAATTACTTATTTAAATAAATAAATCGTAATCATTACTAACAGCAATTTAAGCTACCACGCTGCCTTGATTTCTTTCAAAATCTTATGAGAAAAGGCTGTTCAATCACAAGTAGTCCTCTTGGATGCTTATCACCGTGCAGTCAACGCGATATTGTCGTGTAAACAGGCGGTCACCGAGCGATCATTGCTGGCCAATCAATCTAATCGAGATGAGCTTCAATAACGGTGGCGATCCTCGAAAAATCAATAATACACACCTCTTCGGCATGTGAGCGCGAACGACGACTCCAAACGCGATATTTCCAAGATAGCCCAGACGAACGAACAAATGGGAAAATTTTCTCTGAAATGTACAGATTTTTTTTTCTGTTCGATGATCTCGCATTTAACACTACATTGACTAAATTCTTTTATTGGCACAAATCTTGGATCGATTCTTAGCATACGTTTAGATACGAGTTACGAACATTCGCCCCTTCGCGAGGTCCTCTTCACATCGCGACTAATATTTTTAAATACTAACCGAGGACATGTGATGAAATTTAGAGTTCGTGAAGCGAAAATTAAATGTAAGCCCACTGAAACAAACAGATAATTTTGACGATCACTCACATATACATGTAACCAAAAATTTCCAACGTATATCCAGGCATTTCAAACGAAAATCTAAAATCGCGAAGATAATGTCTAACATTGAAGATTAAAAAAAATAGGAGCGGCACGGTTGCATACAATTCAATAATTGCACACACACACACTCATATCGACATGTTCCTAATAATTTATCATTGCTTCATCAATAAGACTATATGATTTTAAATTAGCCAATTAGTGATGTGGACAATTGATATACACCCAAAAGAAAATAATTCGTTGAGATTATGTACAAAAATATTATTTAAAATTAATTTTGAAAAAATTATTCATGGAAACGCTTCGAATAATTGCAAAGTCCCTCGCATTCTCCGTACGATCGAAAATTTCCTACATTTGTCTGAGCGTTTGGAACCAAAATCTAAAAGTACTGGTATAATGTCTAAGACTATTGATGATTAAAAAAAGTTATTCGTTGAGATGTACCCGGTAGCGCTCCAAAGTGACGCTACGAAAATACGGAACGACTATGATTGCGTTCGTTTGTATTTAATAGAGACAATTGAATGAAATAGATGATAGAAAATTGAATGTTTTTCTTGCGATTTTTCCTTAGGTACGTAGTTTAATTATTATCTGTAATTGTTCCTTAATCAGTGTGAATGATGTTTTATAAGAATTCTGTGTGTATTTAAACGTGTATTCGAGGTTAAAATTTTTCACTTGATGGTTCAACTTATTCTAACCTTTCCAAATTCGCGCCAGGTAGATTCTTTGGGCAAAGCGGATCCATCTTCTTTATTCGGTATATGATTACAATGAAAATACTGGGAATACGGAGGGACAAACGACCTTTCGAGTGTATGAAAGGTACGTGTTTGTTTACATCTCATTTTTGTTTATTTTTTGCTACAATGCAGTATGATTTATTTATGATTGATCCAGTGCAGTCATTGCACCAAATATAATAGATCTATGAAAGCTACACATATAGAGGATTTGGCAGCTACTTTTGTGACGATTGCCAAGACTGATTCTAATTTTTTTAATTTCATTTGCATTGCTCGAGTGATCCATTCACTTTACCCAGGGGGGGGGTCAGGCAAAGGGGATTTCTCTTTTTTATGTTTTAACTAAAATGACATATTAATGTTCAAATTTAACTTTTTTTTATTTGATTTCAAAGTTAAGTCCTTTAAGAGATTTATGAGAATAAAAATGGTTTCTGATTTCAATTTTAAATGTGTCATTTTTTCTTCTCAACCTTAACACGTCCGCGTTGCCCGGGCTTCCCCTAGTATATGAATGATCGTCAATTGTCTGTTTGTTCAGTGTAGGCTTACATTTAATTTTTGCTTGAACACATCGAGTAAAGATACTCCGTTCCGTAATCAGCGTAATATATCATTTAGTACAGATGGTAAACATTTGATATACGCGGTAAATATGTTGATGACGAAATTTAAAATGACAATTTAACGTCACTTAAAATTAAATATGATATGATATCTATAAAAAAAAGTTGAAAAATCAATGAGCGTATGAAGTAATAATCGAGATGCTGTTGAAGTTGAACGACTGGTATTTTGTAAGAACGTTAAATGAGATAAATTAGTACATAGATTATATATTTATAAACTTGTGGAAATGAATATAAAGCTATATAAACGATCAAAAGCTATTATCTAAAAATTTTTTGAGAAGAATCTCACTCTGATAAAATAAGTAAAAATTGAGTCAAGCTTGAAAAAGAGTGGTTCAATTTTTAATTTTTAAGAGTGAGACTTCACTCTACAAAGTGAGGTTCACTCTAAAAGTTTTGGAGTGTAGATAATCAATGATATATATTATATATTCAAAAAAATCCCTGCGTAGGTGTTCTATAATAGAATAAATAGAATTTATCCGAAATCTTTCAAGAGCATAATTACTAGTGTTAAAAAAAGTATATTTGATAATTTATTAAATGTGTTAATAAATAAATATTAAATATTGAATTTTTCGACCGTACATGTAAGAATACAACCAATAGAATCAATGCCTTTAACTATTTCAATGTCTTAGCTGGATTTTAAGTGCTTATTTAATTCTGTGTGAATTTATATACTACGTATGTTTCTTTAAACTACGCGCCGAAATGATTTTCGGTCTTGAAACGCAAACTCTACTAAATTACCGCAGTAATATTGACTAGCAATTTAACATTTACTTTTTCACATTTTATTGTATGTAATCAAAGGCATTCGCAAGATTTTTTTCCAAGAGGAAATAGTCTTGCCACACGTTAGTAAAAATGTTCAGATATTTTCTTCCTTGGTGACTTTACAATTTCTACTAAGAACTACAATTTAGTATCGAGTTGTTGATCTTTTTTTCGTCATTTCCAATGTGTATATCTTTTAATTAAAAGCTTCCTCATCACGACAAGGTAAATGTATATCGAAGAAGGTATTTCGTTTTTGGATTTTTTATTTTTTATTTTCTTTTCTATTTTTGTATTTTAAAATTTTAATCCCACCAACACGCGCTTTTATTCAACACGCGTTTCTCGATTAAGGAGGGGGTGGGGGGGGGGGAGACAAATGTTCCCCCTCCCCCCAGACACCTATATAATGTAATAGATAATTTCAAAAACGCTTTGTACATGTTTATTATTTCAAATACATACGTCAAGAAAATAACGAAATAATTGATATTTCTTTTTCGATAACATTTATTGTTTATATTCTTTCTGCTAGATACTAATAATAAAAATTATTTCTTCTACAATACACTATTTAATTTATTTTATTTGGTTCACTCAATATAAAAATAACAGTTATTTAATTTCAGCAACTTTTTGATTGTCACTCTATATATTGTTATATATTTAGTTATATATTTTAGTTATTCGCGCGATAATTCTTTTCTTTTTAATAAAAGATTGCGTTATAATGACTATATTTGACCGTGTAAATTTCATTTGAAAACATATACTTCGCGACGATGCTTACGTTGCCGAGAGCCGTAAATGCGTTATCTCCGTTCATTGGCTCATTACGTAAGTCATATAATTAGATTTATTGAACGTAAATTACACAAAAGCCAGAAAATCGGAGCATCTATTCACTGTCCTATTAATGTGCCTTTTAGCCAACTTATTGACTGAATTAATTATTAAATATTGTAGCTTTAATCTGCTCTTGCAATCAATATCGGTTTTTCAACTATTTCTTTTTCTTATAATATTTCTTTAATCTAAAAAATATTGATACTTTATAATGTTAAAATTTTTTTGACAAAAATAAAAAACATATTTTTTTGTGAATCCTCCAAGCGGCGATGGCCCTATTAATATGCCCCTATTTTTGTGTGCCCACATTTTACTCATTTTAACATTAGTTATTAAAACAGGTAATAAATTAAACTTATTATTTAAGTTAATATTACATAAATTATTTCAATTATATTTATTTCAATGTACACTCACAACGTTCTCAGCTTCAATTCAGGGCACATTAATAGGAACAAGCTTAAAATCTTGCAGTATGTATTAATGGATTCACATAAATTACTCATATCTTTTGAAAAATACTTAAAATACTTTAATACTCAAAAAATAAAATATTATCTTCGGTATGCATTAATAATTTAAGAACAATTATTAAACAAGCAAAAACATTTTTTCTTATTTATTCGTGCTAGTTTTCTTTATGACTTATCGAAATACAAAAGCACACTAATAGGGACAGGCACAGTATAATAATTGGGACAGTTACCCTATATCGCATATATTTCAGTCCGATGAATTTGAAAGATAGTCTCAAACGGAAATATTTGCAGATAATATTCGTAGAGAACGGAGCTGCAAGAATGATGACGTAGAGATAAATGGCGATTAATGCGTGCAACATTGTAGAATCATAACGTAATATTATAAGGTAGGCGAGATGTTTAGTCACTGATATCAAGGACTCCCGACAGCTTGAGTCGCAATAATACATATTAATGCTCACGTACTTAATTTTAGATATCTGCAATCGAGTAAGGCTCACCATAATATCTGATGCAACCTTAACTTAGATACCTTACTAGAAGGTATCTATGTATGAACAAAAAAATCTGTTTGCTTTTCTCACTCTTATTGCCAAGTAAATCTTTCCTCTTTGTCTTTCACAATACGAAATTTCTTCTGTACGTAGAAAAAAAAAGAATTTAGAAACGACCTTAATATTTTTTATTATATTTTTATTTTAACCGAGATATTGGAAGCAATAATATTAAAATAAAAAAATAATTGTCGATTTTTTGCGGTACCTAATGATTTTACCTAATAATTCTTACATCTCTTTATTAGCAAAATTAAAAAATTTCTTGCAATCTATCCAACTTTCCCTGGCGTAATTTTAATCTTTCATCTTTTAAAAGTTTTGCTGCATTAAGATAATTCACTTCGGCATAACCCTGTCGAGCGTTAATCTATTGCCTTCTCGGTTTCATGAATACACGCGAGATTTACGCGAACGCCATCGATTAGCTACGGATTTGATCGTTTTCTGCATTGGCGGGAGCGCCCACGTATGAGGAATAATTTCTGCTCCATTTATGAAACATAAGCGCGGGAACTCGAGAACGATTTCTACTACAAGCATCCTTGTTATAAACCTGTTGAATAAACACGGCCGTATAATGAAAATGCATGTGTGTGTCTACGATACGTGTAAAAATAAATGCCTGAAAATAAAAGGCCTGCGACGAAGATAATAGCGCTCGTTACAAATAGCAATCGTAGCCGCGACTGTGATTTACGATGATCCTATGAGTGTTTCTTCGAATATATTTGGAACAGCAAAACTACAATTTATAAATTATATCGACACTTGCATCAAAGTGTCAAAAATATGGCAATTAAGTAGATTAATTATATTCTGTCATTTATAAAATACAAATGTCAACTTCATTTCTGAAAACTGTTAAAAAATCGCATGAATTTTCGGACTCGAGTTAGTTAAGATTTTCAAATCATATATTTTTTTAATCAGTTTGTGACAAATCTGTTAATTCTCGTAAAAATTTCATGATTGTTCGATCATTCGCGAGGGAAGAACATATCTTCGTTCGTAATTACGTATGACTTGTAAACAGAAGTGAACTTGGCAGTGCCGATAATATAATTCCAGCCGAGGGTCGTTGCAGTTCAAACAGCTCGAGGAAGAAAAAGTATGTCGCATGAGGGGAGAAGGAAACTAGAGGAAGAAATCGAACGCAGAAAACAGAAAGATGGTAGCTTCGAGACGTACCACTCTTGTGAGCGTAGTTAAACAACGTTGACTGATTTACGTTCACATGTCGATGTCTTTTTACCTGTCGATTTCCCCTATTCTTCTCTTTTCTCATGAAAAAGTCGAGTAATCTAAAACTATAGAAAACGAGAAGAACATGGGGGTAAATCACTTTCCTCCTTCCAAGTCACTTTCAAAGAATTATTGTTTTTCAGATTTATACTTATTAGTGATGGCTCTAGTATTTAAAAAATGTTCTTAAATTAATTATAACAAAATTTTTTATTTAAAATATAAACTGAAAACGGATTGATAAAAATTATCTGTAAAATTATACGTTGTTCTGAAATTCTTGGCAGCTATTATACATATAAATAGAAGAGAACGTTGTATTATGATCAGTGTATACAATATCTCTCTCCTCTCGCTATTCTTAATGTCTCCATTAAATGATAAATTCCGTGATTACTTATGGAATTATTTGTTCAGTGCACTACTCTTTTCGTTACACTATGACGCTAATATGCTAATATATAATAATCGACACTTATTATAATGCATTCTACTTTCAAAATTTTCGACATTTTTAAGATACATTTTAGCATTTAATTACACATACTTCCTCAATTTTCTTAAATTTAAGCGTATTATTATACAAATATATGCATTTATAAATATTTTTATATGGAATACTTGAGAATGTGTTGTTTGTTATTTAACATTTTATTTGGCTGCATACATTTCGAATTATGCAATATAACATTTTGCTAATGTGACTTCCTAAGCGCGTTGATTGCTGAAGGCCTCTTTTTCGAGGTCTCCATACATATCAAAATAATTCCTTGAACTGATTGTAGCTCTAATATTAATCTATAATTTATGTTACACGTACTATAGATTTTTAGTACTGAGCTGTCTGTCAAAAGTTGTAACACATGTGTATGTATATATTTGCATACTTTCTACAATATTCCTTTTTGATACTTTTTTGTTAATTTTGTAATCAAATATTGTTACCTAAATAAAATCAATTTTTTAAGTCTGTTTTTATGGAAGGTCATATTATCACTCCTATTTCTTTTTGAGCCGTTATGCAATGTCGCCATATTTTTATTAACATACAGTGTATGTTAATAAAGTAATAAATATTTCATAACTTTGAATTCAGAATTGATTCAACAACACTTTGATAAATATAATTGTTAAGTTTTAAACTTAAATATTACTTATTAATCAAGTTATTGTGTAATATATAAATATAATTCTGGAGTGCCACCTTCTCTTCTACCTACTTCTATTTCGTAATGTTTTTTGTTTTACAAAAATAGTGCTTTGACCTTTCCAATTTTCGCAAAATGTTATTACGTAAACAAGTAATTTATACATAAAGATTACGTGTGTAATCTTTTAATAAATTTAATGCAATAAAAAAAATAGCAAATATCTTTTTTATGAAAGCATTTTTTTCAAAATATTAAAATTTCAGCTTTGTATATATATTTTACAATGCCACAAATACACGCAAGTTTTTTTACTTCGTTTCATGAATTTTAACGAAATTCTGCATAGGAAAAGATAGTCAACTTTTCAGCTACTGTTACATAAATTGTCTCTATCCCTCTGATTGTTCGTCGTATGTGCTATCGCTGTCTGCATCGCGTGATTCACATTGAATTAATCTTCACATTCCAGGACGGAATCCTTTCATTTATTTTTTTCTCTTCCCCTTCCCTTTAGTCTCTATCGTGCTCTACTTGCTCATATTCTGACATACGCTGACTCCATACGATCGCACGTGCTCGTTAGTGTCGCTGGCGGATTTGCATATTTCCCATATATAGTTGGAATCGATACTCTGGATAGCAACTCTTCGCGCGAACATAAACGCTGACGATAGGAAAATACGACATCGATGAATATTCTGTATAACGTAGCTTAAAGCCATAGATTTCTGGGATAGGCGGATAATTCACGTTTGTTTCTGGACACTCATAGTTTTCGAATCGCCATGAGCTATGAGAATGCGTGAGTTGATGTAGCCTTCTAGCAAACGCATATAAGCGCGAGATTTATCGAGCCATACATTATAACAGTTTCTATATATTAGAGATCTATAAATCTTCTCTAGACGTAGCCGTTCACTTAGAAATACAGAGAGTGTAAGGCATAAAAACACGAATACGTTAGTTTCTTGTTTTTTATTTATATGGAAAAAATCGAATATAAAAATTACAAGATTGTCTTTCATTTCATATTAAAACAATTACAATAATTACGTAAATTACAATATTAATACATATCTATAGATTAACTTTCCGCTCGCCACTAGTCTTAGCAGCATCCATAAGTTGAGTGTAAATTAGGATAAATTCGAATTTATACAAAATAAGTAAAATAAATCCGACTTTTACGATGGTAACAAATCGATAAAATTTTGATAAATATATCCGAATTTTTTCAAATTTTTATGTAACCCAGAACAATAAAAAGTTCTGTTTCTCGAAAATTTCTACTGCTGATGGAAAAAAATTGAAATGTTGTCGACGGAGTTATGAACGTGAAAATTAATTTCTATAATATAATATTTGATGTTAATGAAGTAAAAATGAATTTGGAAAGCTGCGCTATTGGAATTGTTTTTGGAATTTATAGCGAAAATTTAATACAACTTATGGCATTTTCCTCTTTTTATTCTAACCACTGCTTGATCCGCTGTGTATAATTTATTCTATGTGTAATTTATACTATCACTATTATACTATTTATTCTGCAACAAATTAAACAACTGTGTAACGAAATATGATGAACTACGCGATTCAGATCTCCAACAATTTTTAAATAATGCAATCACGTCTTACGCAATGCTTTTTTTCAATTAAAAATCGAACTGCGTCACATTTGCTACATAATTATTATTTGCAGCTCTTACAGATGAATACTACTCGCAATTATACAAATTGCTACTTCACATTGCGGTCGACAATATGCATTCTCGCTTGTTTTTGTGAATCTAATGCGGAATATCATATTTTAATACACTGATTTTTTATTACCTTTACCGCAACCTCGTTCATTATAACTAATAGCTGTAATTTGCGCAATCTATATCATTTATATAATATTACTATTTTTCATAAGCGTCTAATCAAAAAGTATTCTAACAGACGCAATGATATTTATGCACAGAAACAACAATTTGGTTAAAATATCTAAAAATTTAGGTACAGATCTGAAAATAATTTGGTTGGACTATCCAAATAATTAATAATACGTAAGCCTTAAGCATGATAAGTAATGCTGCAAAATGTTTTGACATTCTAACCAATTTTAGTGTTCTATATAATTATTTTGTGATGGTCCAACAATTAGTTATCTAAATTTTTCGGCAAAACTTTTCTGTATGAAAATTGACGATAGGAATCCTTGGCAATAATTAATAATAAGATAAATTTATCGATTGTTGCAACCATCCGATTGCTAAAATTGTCATTGTGATATTACTTAATAATAAACGGAGACATTAACTCCCATGCCGATGTATACTTTTTTCTGAATTTGTATTCCATTCTCCCATTGATTAGTGTCAAGGCTTCACATAACACTTTTACTGCAACTTCAAACTTCAGATCTGCAAAAGTGGAGGCAGAAAAATGCAACATACGATGATTTTCTGCTATTAATTTATTAAAAATTCTCGGAAGCCTGTATTCAATAGCAAACTAATAAACTGTTTAGCAATAATTAATATAAAATTTTATTGTTCGTTCATATATTTTTCAGCAGATCTTCTTTTCAAAAATTCAACATTAAAAAGTAACAAATACGACAAATTATAGTTGTCCTCGAAATTATTACTAAAAAAATTGATTCTTCAGTCTCTCAAATTATTTTATTATTAAAATTAATATTAAGCGTACATAAAAGTAAAAGAAAGATATAATATAAATCGCATTAGAATCTTGCATCCGATAAAAATTAAAGATCTAATAACGGGAAAGTGATGTCATAAGAAAATATACCATAAGATGATTTTTATCAATTTATGTTTTTGTTTATATCAGGCTTGTCCAATTTGAGCTCCGAAGCCAAAACGCAAACGTCATTTACGCAAAAAAATGTAATGTGAGTAAGATTTCATGGATAACTATAAAGTATTGATAAGCGTCACTCAGACGAAAAAAATCTTTTGCGTCGATAGCTTTGCGTTCTAGAGCTCAAATTGAACAAACCTAGTTTATATTGTATTCTAGTTATATTGTATACTATATGTATTCATGTGTGAATGAAATTATCGCGCAAATAATGATAATACACAAGGTGACAATCGGAAATTAAATAACTATTATATTTTTATAAAAAGTGAACGGAATGTGAATTAAATATTACATGCTGTAGAAGAAATCATGTTTGTTAGTATTCAACGGAAAAGAGGTGCTTGCTAATTACAATTGATCGTCAAAGAATAAAGAGAATTCGGGTATGTAAGGTAAGTATGTGGAAATAAACGCGAGCGAGGCGACAATTTCACGAGCCTCAATAACCGGCACGAGAGCCAGCGAACGAGCGAGCGGTGACTTAAGGAGACATAGCGCGGGGAGATAAGTACGGCGAAACAAGTGCGATAAGCCGAAATGAGATAGCGTCGTCGCGGCTAGTCGTCGTCAACGATATCTCAAAGTCAATGTCCTACGAAGGACTGGTGCGAGGTACTCGAGCGCGTTCGCATACGCTTTTTTGATCATGTGCGAATATCTTTCTCTCTCCTCCACTCCACCCCCCCCTCCCCTCTTCCTCTTCTCTTCCTCCCTCTCTTGAGAATGAGAAGAGAACGGATTGCTCTTTCCTCTTTCTCTCTCTCTTTCCCTGCTCTTAATCTCGTTCTCTGTGCCGTTTCTCGATACGTGGGTGGGCAACAGCACATTCAAACACGTATACACGCACGTAATCGTTAAGGAACGGCGATAAGAGTACTCGGTCGGGAGCGTGGCCGAATATACGCGGTTGACCTTAAACTTCAGCCACTACACTTTAACGTGTGAAGTATCTTAAATGGGAACAAGCAGACAACAAATTAGAATGTAATGTGAGTTTGTTAAGAGATATGAAAAAGTGACTTTTGCATAAGAAATTCGACTTTTACAGATACAAGTAATTAACTTTACAGATACGATTGTAAACTAACTTTGTAGTACTCTTTGTATTTTTAACAAATAATAATGAGAAAATAAAATAAAATACATAAATTGTAAACGAGATTTTTATGCTCTATAAGTTGCTGGAAGTATAATAATATTTTTAGCGCTTTTGCACATTTGTAAAGCATAAGATTTCTTAATGACAAACATTATCATAGAAACTATCATGAAAAAAAATAGAAGATATTGTCCGGAAAGTTTGTGCCGACTAAAATTTAAATTTTAGTATACATTTATTAAATTAAAATGTTCTGCGTTTCAATTTTCCTTCAACATCGGCACGAACTTTCCGGACAACCCAATACAATCTTTAAAATAAATATTAATGTATCAATCAAAGAAATGATATTATTTCATAATAATTTATGAAATTAAATTACTTTTGAATTTTATCACATTATATTGAAATGGAAGTACGAATTAATACAAAATAATTTATCGATTTTATATGGTTCAAGTGACTGTAAACAGTATTATTTATTGACTCTACATTTTGGCCATCTCTATTCCATATAGATACATATTATTGTATATGTAGGTAACATACATATCTATATTGTATAAATAGCATAATATGATTAAATATTACAATCGCGCAACAACAATGTACATTGTCGAAGTGATAAAGTAATTTTAAGCATTCGGCAAAATTCGATATATATATTTATTTTGAAATTATATAAAATATATCAACATGATTTCACCCACACATACACTGTTGACAGAGGGTTGAGATACAAGTGCAAAGGGTTAATATTTGATACTCCTGAGTGGAAATGCAATATCGGATTTCCACGTTTCTCGCGATTAAACTTTATGCACACAGGTTTCTATATTCATCGAAAAATATTTACGTATATTGAAATAAAGAGTTAGATTATAAATGGTAAATATTCATTTCACACTCATAGATTTTATTCACGCATACGTAATTTACAAGAAAATAATCATATTATGTAAATAATTCGATATGCATATACGCATTATTTTCTCGCATTAAAATTATAAAAATAAATGAGGATATCAAAGCAATTTTTATTGCGATCACGCTTTTGATCGATATCGTTAAACTGTTTTGTGGAAAATATGGAGACATCCATCAATTAATATCGATTTTGAGAGGCTCGATTAAAAGGAAGCTTCTAAAAGAAAATTCTTAAGTAATCGTTAGCGCCAGCCTGATCAGTGATTAATTACTTTACACAGTTTCTCGTATATGTATCACATATTCGCGCGCACTCGTTACGACTCAAATATATAAATAAATATTGGGCAACAGAATGCCTTTTTATCGAGTATACACACACACACACACACACACACACACACACACACACACACACACACACACACACACACACACACAATATATATATATATATATATATATATATATATATATATATATATATATATATAATAATAATAATTAATTAAT
>NW_012130109.1:174626-177058 GCF_000143395.1 Atta cephalotes | reverse complement strand
TTCTCTCTCTCTCTCTCTCTCTCTCTCTCTCTCTCTCCCACCCCTATCTCCCCTTTCCTGTTCTCTCTCTCTCTCTCTCGCTCTATTTTATTTGCCGAGTCGCCTTCTTCGGCGATTTTGTTGTCTTCATACTCTTCGTTATCCTCGTCATCATCGTCGTGCAATCCAGCGAAACCTGATGCGCCGCAAGTGGTAGTTGTAGCCCAACATCGTCGTCGTCATCGTCAGAGAAACGTGCGGCGTGGATCGGAGTTGGAATATCACCGATCCGCATCCGGTCTGCTGGTGCTCATTCGAGGTAGAAAACACCACCGATACACGAAGAATCGCGCACCACGCGGTCAAGTCCCGACCGGGCCGGCGCGACGTGCGAAGCTTATCCCACTTATCGGACGGAGGCTCCTTCTCGTCTTCCTACGTTGTCTCGTTGGGCTGTACCAACCAACGGGATAGACCATTGCAGCGGCAACAGAAGCAACACGACCACTAATCCTCTCTCTCTCTCTCCCTCTCTTTCTCTCTCTCACACGGGAGATTCGTACGTCGTCAGTGTTCCGCAGTCGTCGCCCTCGACGACGACGACGACGAGGACGAGGACAACGACGACGACGACGACGACGTCGTCGTCATCGTCGTCGTTGTTCCACGTGAGCCTGACGGTGTCGCGCTCTCGGACGTGGCGCGCGCGCCAGTTCCCCGCGGTGCGACAGGAGGGATTATTCGGTGGCGAAGAGAGGCGGAGGAGGAAGAGAAGCCGAGGAGGAGAGCCGCGAGAGTGCGACGACCGAACTCAACCGTCCGACCGACAGTAGTGCGCGGCGTTTGTTGTTACGAATCGTCGGGCCAGCTTCGCGCGCGATGACGGCACCGACGACTCCACGCCACTGAAAGAGAGCGGATGAATTAGTACGCGAATGTGTGCCGCGAACACGTGCGTCAGTGTGTGACCAAGTTTTCTCTCTCGTTTGTATACCCAACGATCTTTCCTTATCCCGTGTCCCATGTCCCCGGTGCTCCTGGAGCTTTCGATGGTGGAGCTTCCGGAGATAACGGGATCGACGATAAGACCAAGGAGAAGACGAGGAGAAGACTACGCGCGACTCACCTCACTCACTGGCTTGATCGCCTTGATCGCCTT
Organism: Atta cephalotes; assembly: GCF_000143395.1. NCBI lineage: Eukaryota > Metazoa > Arthropoda > Insecta > Hymenoptera > Formicidae > Atta > Atta cephalotes. The sequence continues at coordinate 175,920 of NW_012130109.1, read as the reverse complement.
CGGCGAGCGAGATCGGAGAGAGACTCCTAGATATTATTCATCGTGCACGCATCCCTCGCGCACACATACATACGCACACATACATATATAAATATAGATGACACGTACTCGGGGGGGGTCCCGTAACTCGTAACCCGCAATCCGTTCATCGTCCGGGCCCCCCGGCTCCCGATTCTGATTTACGTACATTCCCTCCTCTCGCACAATCTCTTCCTGTTTGGTTCTCAATTCTCATTTATTTAAGTTCGTCGTACTTATTCCCAAGTACGCGGAAAGATTTCTTCACGACCTTCGCGATCCTTTCGCGAGTCTTTAATCCGCGCGTAGCACACGCAAAGCGTTCCTTTCTCCTTCTTTCTATTTTACTGCACCTAATCTCTCTCTCTTTGTCACGCGCGTGTTCTTTCACCAGGTTTCTCTTACCACCGCGCGCGATTGCTCTCGGCCTTTACGTTTCTTCCTCGGCACGCCTCGCGCTCGCGGTCACTCTCTCTTTCGTTTGCGTTCCGCGCGCGTCACTCGTTCAGCGTTCTCGCCTGTTCACGCCGGCCGCGAGCAAAACACACGGTCTCTAAACTCGCCCGCTCGATCTCGTTTCCGCTTATCTGCACCCGCTCGGCTCCAACTTTCTCCATCTCGTTCACTCTTCCGCTCCGGTGTGATCGGTCAATCGGTGTGCATATACACATACACATACGTGCACCGATGCATATTTCATTATCACGTTCATCACATCTTTTCTCTTTATCCACTATTCCTCTATTCTCTTTTATTTTCATCTTTCTGTCCATCATTCTCGATCCAATCACGTCGTTGTCACGTCGATTAAACTCGCCGATCGCCGATCCGCGATCGACGAACGTCATCGTTCTCTGCGTCGCCGTCATCATCGTCGACGTCGTCACTATGACGCAGCCAGTGTGATACTTAAATAAGCGAAATTTAAGTATACAAAGTTTTATCTTGTGTGTTAATGCATCGCGTGTCGAGATGCACCGGTGACGTGATTGCACGCGCGTCGCGACGCGCTCGATTCGCCACCGCCCCGCCATGCTTTCGCATTTCCCACGTATGTGCGTGTACGTATAACTTGAGATACGCTCGTACGTTTTTAAGACGGTCAAAAATCCTAAAATTCTCGTCTTATTCGTCGTCATTTCGGACTTCGGAGCAAAACTGTGTCGAGGATTCAAAATCACCTACTTACTATTCTTCAGACCGTTGCGTCAATCACAGTCTCATATATGTATATATATATATATATATATATATATATATATATATATACTATATA
>NW_012130109.1:149183-172833 GCF_000143395.1 Atta cephalotes | reverse complement strand
GTGTGTGTGTGTGTGTGTGTGTGTGTGTGTGTGTGTGTGTGTGTGTGTGTAGAAGAATAGATCGGCAAAAAATAAATCGGTGATAAATGTGTTTATCAGTGACTGGAAATGTTTTATTTAGTGGACTACATATAATTATGCTTGCTCATGTTTATGGATGACGTCATTCCTAAGGCTAGTTAGTGATTGTTAAAATTCTTTTCGTAAATTATCATCATTAGGAAATTAATGACGTTGATAGTACGTTATTAATGTATTATTAATGGTGGTTATGATAGATTTCACCAGCGTTGTACATATACGTATTGGTTTCCGCTGAGAGACTCTTCCGCGTTGATCATGTAACGTGGACGTAGAAATTTATCGTGGAATTCGTGCCAACGATGAGTGTGTTGCGGAAGCTTAGTCGTTTGATTCTCTACCGAAACCAATTTTCAACAATTTTCTTAGAGAGAAATTCCTCAAAGTTCGAATGTTGCTATCTAAGAAATATCGTTTGTGTATGCAACTCTAATAGAACCGATTTAAAACCGGAAATAGACTACTGTGTGATTACGCAAAATGTGTTTGTACTGAATCAAACATGAGAATCAAACATGAGAAATCAAATTCTTATCATTACAGTAACCACCATGCTTCCCGATTTCATATACCGCGTATATTCACTTCATATAATTTCACTCTCTAATGTCAGCCTTTTAACAAAAGTTACATGACTTTTCTTAATTACTCTTTTTCCCAATTAAGGATGTATCAGGTATAATAGTCTTCATAAAAAGTGACTGAAATTGAAACTTTGTACTTTCCAAAAATGAATATTATTTATACATACGAAACAGTCCGATTTACAGCATTTACATTTAACAATACAATTTTATTAGCTCAAATGAAAATTTTCTCGTTTTATCTTAATTATTTTTTAAATTACAGATCTTATATTTATCGAAAAAGATTTTGATCCAGTTTTTAAATTATCGCCAAACTTTTTGTATTGCTTTTAAAGACAATATAGAGAAATTTGTAACTTTTTATTAATAATTTTTTTTTTTTTTTAATTACATTCTTAATTCTCATAGTATCAGAAGGAATAAAGATTAACGCACAATATTAAAATATAAACAAATTACATAAAATTCTATATGTTACTTGCATAAATTATCATTGCCGAAAATATCACAAATATTAAAATACCAAAAAATTAGCAATTTATCATACCTGAGTTTATATTTTAAATTGTCACGTTCGTTCATTAATTAATTCGGTTTTTTATAGACACGTGTGACAAAATTAATAAAACATAATCATCGCGAAATAACAATTCTTATTTCGTTCTTGGACTTAATTTTCAAGTTTAATCAAGTCTGATAAGATAAAAGACAATGGTTTCGTCACTATTTACCATTTGGCGGCTTCGCGATCGTGAAGCACCTCTTCAATGAACCGCCGCGACACGCACGTGAGAGTGGATAAACGTAGCAGGCGTGCGTAATATTCGACACGCGCGTCACGACCGGAGGTCGCGCATCGCGCGCCGCGCCGCGGTTATAAATAAAACGTACATCGACACGCCGCGCCGCGCGTTACGCTCGCGCTTCTTCGTCGCTTCATGTAACAACGTGTCAATAAAAATAGAAGACAGCTCAAGTCTCGACCGGTCTACCAGGATTGCGAGAAATGAGGATTTCGAAAAACGCTGAACGCCGCTGCCCGCTTGCCAAGTTGATAAGTTTTATATAACACGATAATAATCTCTTTCTAAGAAATTGATTTGCAATCAAGATCGGAATTGTCACATTGGGAACAATCGCTTCAGACGTAATCACGATTGAAGAGAAAACAAGGAAGGATCGATACTATTTTGAATCAAAAATTTAAGAAAGAAATAGGATTAATTTCTTTTCTGTCATAATTTTTACAATTATAAATTTTACGGCATATACAATGCATGGACTAACATTAAAATAAATTTTTTATGTTATAAATCTTCTTAATCGTTACAGTGAGAAATTCTAGCTACTCGCAATTTTCATGACACTTTGTGAGTTTTGTAAACGTCTGTATTGGTTTCCCAGATTTTTCCCAGCGTGTTGCTCATGTCGATTCGCGATGTTACGACATAAAATTTACCCCACAGTGGCAATCGTCTGAAATGTAAATGTACGTTCAGGTGTCATGCGTACAGCATTACGCTACATAAGCGACTATCCGTTATAAGCGCGACTATTTTCGCGTCGTTGAAAATAGGCGAGACCGCCCGTCTACGGTTCGCGATTTTGCATGCAGCTATCCGATGATGCGACGCGATCGCGATATTGAATTAGCCGAGATGATCTTATTCGCAAACTGCATGTCTCTTGGACAGAAGATATTAAACATATATAGAGATGTCGAGCTTCTCTTGTCGCACTCTTGTCGTTATTCATCGGTGTTTTTGCAAATCTAGCCGCTCTAAATTTTGCCGGGCAATTATTTTCTTAGCACGCTTTATGTCATGTTTATGCAGATCCGAATAGCGGATATAAAATGCCTGAACGATCCGTAAAAGATCACCCCGAAATGTCTACGGATACTGGAAATATTCCAGATTGTGTGATAACTATACACTCTGCTACCAACCGAACGTTTTCGCTGTGAAATTCTAATTCGGAACTCTCGGTAGGAGATTAATTAGGAACGGTCGTGAAGCGTCGTCTCGCTAGTTTAATCAGCTGGCTCTGACTATCCGCTTTGAGAATCAGCTACTTTAATCCAATCGATCTCGTTATCCGACAATATTTGTTGATTACAAATCATATCGTTACATCATAAGAAATTGAATTAAATTATCAATTATAATAATGTTTCTGTCTACAATTTACAAGTTGAATCTACATTTTTTATCTGCTAGTTTGATTAATCAGATCTATTTAATTATAGGTTCGTTTAACTATGTGTTCGATAGATTAATCTTTACTTTATCAATGTAAAATTAAATAACTCAAAATTGCAATCGTCATGTTATAGTTGAAATTATCGCTTATCCTAGAAGGTCTTATTAACGTGACGTCACACAGAGTACATAGTGATTGATCATCAAAAGATTCGAGCGCGCACGGAGATCGTTCTTTTGACCGGGATTCGCGACTTAGGCAGCTAATTGGCTGAGAAGACCATTATCGGTCTTCGTCGTCGGGATCTCGCGGCTTCCCCCCCTGTTGTCGGCGTCTCGCAGCCTGGAAGCGATTCAGGTTGAAATGGATTTCGCGTGATTCCCGATCCGCGATATAATTGTCCTCGATATAATAACGAGGATCACGTACCATGAATTATTTCCCCACGTTTAGCGAATCTAGCAAGGAGAAATACACCGTCGGACTTGGTGACCCGCACTTGTCTGGAGACGGATAACGAAGTGCGTTAATATCAAAGACTACGAAATGAACAGTGACAATTGCAAAGAGCAAGATTGTGGGCGAGGTTCGTCGTGTTCTCGCAACGAGTTTCCGCACCGTCGTTACGATAGAAAGCCACAAGAGCGTCCTTGCTGAAAGTTATTCGAAGTCGCGAGTGAGAGTGTTAATCGCATCGCTGAGGAACATGAGACACAAAGGTGAGAAAGGCAGTTAGTTTGACGTAAAGCGGTCCCGGCCGGCGTCATGTCCGCCGTTGACTCGCAGCGCAGAATTTCCCGTCTTCTATGAGACAATTCGATTTTTTCCGGTACGGGAGAATCGCGTCCAGAGGAGGCGCCCGACGCCAATTTGGAGCGACCGTTGACCTTGACCGAGGCCATTTCGGCTACCACCGATTGAGGACCACGCAAACTACCTAACTAGCACTCAGTACTAATAACTACAATAGATAGAGACTATTTCTCTTTGTCCATCTCTTTCCTTTTCTCTTGAGAATTATTATCGATCTAGCCAGCTGTCGACCGTTCCATCTCCAACGTCCAGAGTCCAAGAGGGGATCTGTATGAAAAGTCTGAGACCAATCATCAACCCGTAGACGAGGAGATGTTTAAGAGATTCTGCACTTAAAAGTGATTCTGCGTCAAAGCGCAGCAGAGCTATACTAGTGACGTTACCGTTGCTACGTCACGATAACGGTAATTCGTGTACGAGCGGCGCAGTTGCGCAGAACGGAGAATCATCAGCTTTCGTTGTTGTTGTTCAGAGCAATGAGAGCGCCTCGTGGAATTTAAAAGTGAAACTGTGACACGTTATCCAGTGCCTTCTCCCATTCTTTTTGCTTCTACTATTTACCACGCGTTCTCTACTTTTCTTTAGTTTATCCGCCACGTTACCTTGTGTCTCTTCCCTCTTTCCTCTTCCTTCGTATTTCTTCTCACTTGATCGGCGCGACCCTCGTTTCCTTCTCTTTCTTCTTTCTTCCACGATCTCGTCAAGTGAAGCCGTGCGCGAAAGGAAAAGAGAAGAGCGCGAGTGAAAGTGAATCTCGTTATGAATTTACAGAGTGATGAATTTCAGTCGCTCGTTATATTGTGATTATACGTTGGTGAAGCGTTTGGATTAGATCGGTATACGATGATTAACATATTACATGAGTCCGGTACCACCGGCAACAGCAGCTGAAATCGCCAATCAATCAGGCGTCGACCAGGCGAGACTTTTGCAGCTGAGGATTTAGAAGGGTAAGAAGAGGAAGTGCTACCAGCTGGCGCTCACGTTGATGGCCGATCATCGACGAACCAAAAATGTAAGTTGCCTTACCGATATTTTTCCCTAAATAAGGCATCGGGTGACTGCGCTTAGTTGATCGACTCGCAGTACCGATTCGAGTTCACCCGCGTCTCACATATGTGCTTTTTTCGCGTTCACTGATTAAGGAGCGCTCTTTTCACTCCAATTATCCATGCTTTGAGCATAAGGATTAGATTGTTTACTCCAATATTTGCTTTCATGGCTAAATCATTGGCTGCATTCAGCAGAGAAAATTAATCAGCGCGTAATGATTCTTTAATATGATTGGTTCTCGCCTTTAGTTCTTTGTTGAATATAAGTGTACGGATCATGTTAAAGAATCACTAAGCGCTTACTAATCAGTTTTCTCTGTTGAACGCAGCTATCGTCTTCATATAGAATCTGTTTGCAGATGTAGTTATGTCTCTGACGATTTTTTTCTTCTGCTGTACTCCGAATCCAATTTTTTGATCCAATTGATATACTACTATTCTTGTTGTTAATTCTTCTTGAGGAAGAATTTGTGCTTGACACTTGTTGTTTGATAAAAATCATTCTTTCACAGTGAACTATATACTTTTTTTTATCTTTATTCAATAATATAGATTGCTACGTATTACTAGGAAAATCTCTGAACAACCGTAACATATAACGCGATTAGATAAACAAATTTACAGAAGCGTAGCAAATAGTAAAATAATGCGAGGCTTCAGCTGGAAGTGGGCCAACTAGTCCTTTGCAAGGAAGATGGGCTTTCGCTATTGAAATGGATCCGCTAGGACGAATGAAAGAAACGTATCCGGAAGATAAAGTCACAAGAACGGCACTTATTCGAACGCCAACAGGGAAATACAAAAAGCCAGCGGTTAAACTTTGTATTTTACCAATATTAGACAACGATTCTAACGAAGGTTTATAGTTCAAGATTGTCATTATACTGATATTACTTTGATCCATCATTCTTTAAGTTACTATTAGTTAATCATAATTTAAGTTTTTATTCAAATTAATTGCGAAATTGACAACTATAAGTACTACAAGTTGTATCGAAGTTAAGTTGATAGCGCTTACCGCCATTTACTAAAATTCCTTCTTATAAGTTTTTCTATTTAGTTATATATTATAGTCGTTCAGCGAACATTAGTCTTTTGTTTGTGGTAGAGACAACAACATGATCACAGATTATTTAAAAAATTATTTAAAAATTCTGAAATAGTGGATCGCAACATTACATTATTCACTTTCAAGTCACTGGACATAGTGTTGAATGTATGCAATAAACTATTGACAAACAAATAAAAATTTTTTAATGAATTTGATTACATGGGTTTCTCGTTAACAGCCAAGGAACTTATGCCGAATTGATTGACTTTGTAACGTATCACACAAATTATATTTCAACCGAAAAAAGATGTCTAATATATCATGTAAGAAAGAGAAAGTAACATCTATTGCTTTATATTTGTCCATGCGCTAAGAATTTTCATTTTATTTTATCGGCTGAAGAGGACTAACAATAAGTAAAGTTCGAAATGTCCCGTTTTGTATGAAATTTAATAAATTTAATTGTAAATTTTACCTACCTAACAATATTGCTCGGTTTTTAAATTATTGACCTTGAATTGATGACCTTGAAATTATTTTTATATTGTAATTGCAAAGAAGTTTCAGATGACAATTGTTATCATAACTGAAGAGAAGTCACATATTACGTCTATGCGAAAAGTTTTTTTACATTCCCGTTTTTTTTTCATTCAAAACAAATTGATTTACAGAAGTGTGATGTTCATCGGCTGGACCGGGAGCGCACTTGCACACAATTTAATTACATCATTCACATCGGCCGGTTCCTAGTAATTTTTAATTGCTCTACCAATGAGATTATATTATTTTAAATTAGCCAGTTAGCAATGTGGACAATTGATATATATTCGGCTGGATCAACTTTCTTAAAATAACGAATCTCGCAGACCTATGATAATTCGATAATGGACTTTGATTCCAATCTTCCCAGTTCTAATAACAATTGTCCCCTCAACTCTTCTCAAAACTTCTCTGTGATTAATGCTTCATATAAGATAAAATTTAGCACACAGTTCAGTCCCAAACGAGAGAGGTAACCGCTGAGAGAATTATTTGAGGCATTTCTTGAAAATTAGTAGGAATTAACGAGCTGCAGTGGGCATTAATGGGCGTTAATGGGCGTTACTGGGCATTACTAGGTATTATTGTAGGTCTGTTCCCGTTGTTTGTACTTTTTGCACTCAATATCTTCGCTTTCTCCCTTTTCAATGCTCAAATATGTATCTATCTTATTTTTTATTTAAGTTCAAAAAGTTTTGGGAATTTCAATAGACTTTACTCTTACTAGGCATTAATTAATATTATTATTATTTTTTTAAGTAAAAACTATTTAGTATTAATTATTCTATTATAATACTATATATTTATTATACGTTTTTTACCAATCAAATATTTATACATACAGATTTGGAGCATTACTGGGAAATTATTTTACCACTCGATATATAGATAGAATTCTTCGCAATAACGTCTTTAAGTTAGACTAGGTTATACGTCAATTTAATTATTGCGGTAAAAATCAATAAAATTAGGCTCATTCGATTTTTTCATGAAACGAAAGAAAAAAGCTGGTGGAAAAAAGCTTCACTATGCCTCGCGAACTAAGACATTAGTTGTGAAAGTTGAGGACTACTTCGGTTAGGAAATCTGTCACGCAACACAGGGCATTACTATGAGGATTACATAAAAATTCAATAGTAATGCCCCGTAATTATCTTAACGGTTTACTTCTCGGTCTCAAAATCGAGAATCCAAAAATGTGCGATTTTTTGGTCATTTTTTCTCTTAAGAGATAAATCACTTGCGATAAATCACTTCTTATTACTATGCACGTATATAATATAAAAAACTTAATTTGTTATTATTCTAATTTTTTATCGTCATTAGTAAAACGATTTGATTCTTTTTCATTTATTGCCACTACAATTTACTTTAAAGGGACTTAGGAAATATTAAAAATGCATACACTTTTTTTAGAGTGTAGTAGCATGAAAGGTGGGTTTTCAGTAGATGGAAAAAATCACTGTAAATTCCGAATTTTAACGGTCCCGAGTTTATCCATGGGAATAAACTGGCAAAAACTATAAAACTGCACTGTGTAAATCTATAATATCAAATAAAACGATATAATTAAAAATAACGATGTGAATAGAAATAGTGGCGACTTAAATTAGATTAAATTTGACAATATAGATTTAACACGCTATATATATATAAATAATTAATATATGATTATCATAACATATTTAGACTTTATATATATTTTACTACTACTACTTACTACTTATATACTTTATATACATTTTATATTATTTTAATTGTACTTATAATATTTTATTTTTGTTTTACATATGTGAGCATTTTTAGAGATAGTTGCATGATCCACAAGTAAGTATAATCAGATTCAGATGCAAAAATGAACGCAAATACGAATAAAGAAAAATAAAACCTGGCAAATTTGCTTCATTAAATGCAAATAATATCGACAGTATTGGCTTATTAAAATATTCGCATATTATACATTAAAATAAAATATATATTGTACTGTTAAAAAGATGTTACCAACTGAGTTACAATTAACAATACAATGTCTGCGCTATTGATTAATTCGCCAGAAAATAAAACATATAATCACTACTTGAGTTTTTTATTTATTCTTTCACGTAGATTCTTGCGCATAGAATCTAGGGCATAAACTAGAATTATAAAACGCTTTGGGCTGCCTATAATTAAAATATCGATAATTCTATTTATTGTTTTTAATAAAAAATTCTAGTTTTTGAGTCGGTTTTTTTTCCGGAAAATACCGATTTTTACCACTGGCATGGACTTTTTCCAAAAAAAATGTGGAATTTTGTCAACCTTGCTTCTCAAAAATTTACTTTTATTTTCGATTTTGTTAATTGACATAAACAAGTATAATTACATATAACCATTATATCATATTTTGACAATAATATATATAAAACACGAAGAAAAAATTCAAAATTATTTATTTATTTTATATCAATATTTCAGATACAATTTTTAGCCAAGATTTTTCTCAGATATCACTTAAATACTGTCATTTATATACTGAAAAAAATGTCTAGTTCAAAATGAACGAACCAAAAAATTCTGATGACATATTAATCAGAATTCTATCTCAACTAAAATTATAATAGATTCAATCAGTTACTTTTTATAGATAAGATTGCAAGATTACAAAGATGTAACACAACTCAAATTGTTACATTTCACCGGTTTATCCCTCATTGATGTTTCATCGAAACTACGTTATATTCACGATATGACATTAATATGACTTAATTTACATATAAATTAGTTTCCGCGAATTCACGATATATTACAAATAGAGCACATATACGAGTTTTGATTCGTATCCCGCGATTCCGCGGTCAGTTACATATACGTATATATATTACGACCATTCGCCCGACGTCTATAAACCATAGTAATTATCGAGGCGAGATTTCGCTAACGATACTAGACTCTTCGCTATTTAACGATCCTAGATCATGATCAATGGGATCGTCCGTGTGCACTCTACTGCTGCATAATTCAAACGATCGTCAATCCTTGTAAAGATCCATATAGACGATTTACGTACTGGGAAGTAGTCGCGTCATTCTCGCATCGGAGAGTAATCTCGGTTCAGCGAACTACCACGATCGGCGCGACGATATGAAAGAGAAGAAAGCAGCGAAGAAAGCGAAAATAAAATTGTCTTGACAATGGGGGACACTCGTCATCACTCGTATCGAGTTTCTCTTCTTCTTCGCTGCCCCTTGTGTCTCGTGACCGTACGTTGTCAGACGCTGGCAATGCGGTGCAGCAATGTCAACGGTGCAAAAGCGTTTCTCTCACCATGAAAACGGGAATTTGCCAGTTCGTCACCGAGAGATTGCTCCAGACCCCGTCGAAGGACGTTGGGACGCGGAAATCGTTTTCCCGGTGTTTGACACACTCCTGTCTGCGCATCGCCCGTTCTTCCGTTCCTCGTAATAGTTACGAATTATTACCACGACAGAGAAAATTAGACAAAATCCCTAACTAATGGAAGAATTTGTAATTTGTAACTGTGCTACTCTAATTTCAGAAACTTGCTTTTTTTTGAAAATCTTACCAAATCGAAAGACAAATTCATCAAATTCACTCAATGTGTGTGATCACAAATTGTATCTCACATCGTACACTCTATCATTCTTTTTTCCATGTCGCATGAGGTTATAGAATGTAACAAGCAAACTGTAATAAGAATTTTAAGTTTATTAGCGATGTGCTTTTCAAGATTTTATAATTTAGATTTAAATGGAAGATTTTGTAAGCGTTTGAGAAAAAAAACATTAATAGTATCGTGAGCCACACGCGTGTGTGTATTTCATCCATACGAATGTCAAAAGTTTTTCAAGAGGTTGCAAGAGGAATATTCATATATATAAGACAGTCTTCGTGCGCGATACGGAGCAATGAACTATAGCCGAGTGAAGAGGAGGGCGTTGCGATAATCAGGAGGAACGGAGAAAGGGTGCGAAAGGGAGCGAAGAAAGGGATTGGTAGAAGGAGGATGGGAGGGATACATGCAGGTTAATTTCGTACCGATGATCGCCCTAACGTATGCGACTCTGCACGAATGCCGGTCTGTTATGTAGGTTAATCCATGCTCGAAGCGAATCGATCTGCGCACGGGGAATCGTGCACTGGTCGGGTTAACGAATGGGGTAGGTTAGGGTCCGAGAGCCGCATCCTGCGGCATGCACTCACGCGATTATTCTCTCTGATGTACCCTGAACGAGATTTGATTAACGCGTAATAATAAATGGATCTTCTCGGTGGCGCGGCATGCCGATTGATATTTCAGAGAATCCTTTATCGTTAGACCCTATTCCTCGTTTCATGACTCTCTGATGTTTGTAATGCACACAATCTCACAAAATCGGAAACGAGAATGATCGATATTTTGTTGTTTTGCAAAATATCTCCAACAAACCTGTTGCGAAAAGTGTCCCATCGTATCTTGTTAAAAAGTAAATAGCTCTCGGCCGTAAAATACACCGGAATTGTTTTGTAGATACCTACTACTGTAATGTGATAAAATAGACGGGCACGAAAGATTATCTGATTGATACAAGTATAACAATTTGATAATTGAATATATGGAGATTGGGCCGAAATATAGTAGGCTTGTTTCTTGTGATTGAAAAACAACTTCAAAGTTGCCCGTCGTTCGAATAAACTGAATCTCAAGTAGACTTTAAATGATGTTTTGCGATCGAATCTCTCTTCGGGAGCATTTTGTTGCATTGCATTTTCTGATGTGTAACAGTACCCATTTATCTCGTTTCCGGCCTCAACATACATCGACCATACAAAAACACAGATACGCTACAGATGCATTTTGTACATTTTACTATTTTACAGTCAATCGATCAAGAAGCCAAATTACTTCTAATAAATGAATATATATATGTATGTATGAAATTCGTTAATGAATAAAATTTATAACGTAACTAATATTATGGCCTATTTAATTGAGAGAGAGAGAGAGAGAGAGTGTGTATGTGCGCGTGTTATGTTTCTTTTAATAATATTGAAAAAATTAGTAATTAGATTCAAAATAGAAAATATTTCTGAACATTAATTAAAAATATGAGATATTTTCAATATTTACATAGATGCAGTAAAGATTTAATTATCGTGTATAAAAAGAAGAATTTATAGCTAAAGCATCACATTTAAGTAAATACAAATCTAAAAATAATTTCGTTGAGTCATCAAAGTAATTATGTAAGACGATTGCTAGAATGCTACTTCTTTGTAACATTGTTCATTATACTTGAGTCCTAAATAATTATTTGATTATTTTTTAAATGATAATCCAACAAAATTATTTTTAAATCTATCTAACTAAATTTCCAGAGATACTTTAGCAAAATCATTCTTTGCGTGTGTAACTATCTACAAACAACAAGTAGGCCATATTTGGACTGTTATCTTATCGCGTTCATACACTTTTTTTTTTGGTGAACTTATATCTTAAGAAATATCAAGTTAGAAATATCAATACTCTTTTTAACGGCATAAAAATGCGGAATGCTCTTGCGTATCATCAATTGGTCTTTCGGCGTCATATTAAAAAAAAGAATTAAAAAAAAGTAGAAAATTCCTTATATAAATTCCTAAAAAGCATCATTTGTCGAGCCTTCATAGTTATTAATTTATAAAGCGTGGAAATTTGTCAAATCCCGGAAATATATCATGAATAAGTGATATTAAACGGAAAAAAACTATACTAATATTCAATTCAATCAATTTAAAAAAAAGAAATATGTAAACACAATTAAACAAAAGACATGTTGCATGCAATGAGTTACTGTATTAATATTATTACATCAGGATTGTATCACAAAATGAGATGAATAACTTATAACACACATTGTGAAAGTTGAAAATTAAAGAGGTTTTCACAAGAATAATACGTAAACAAGTCTAAAAAATTAAATCATCTTTAAACCGTTTATCACATAAATATATGATAATTTATCTTAGGACATAATATAAGAATAAAGTTTAAAGCTTTGATTAATACTTTGGAGATCCAGTACAAAAAATTAAAAAGCCTTTAGACTTGTTCGTTTCTTGCGCAATTTTATATTTACTATCTATTTTTATCTAATAGATAATATTTTACATTTATCTTTTGTATATTATTAATAATAGTAAAAGTGAAGAAAGAATTATTATTTAACGTATAAGCAATAATTATTTCATTTTTATTTATAAATTGCTCTTAAAATCGTAAATATGAAACTCTTATATTTTTCATTTCATTCTTATCTCAGAACAAAATTACTGACGATGTGATGCTATTGATAGACGAATGATTTAATGTGAGAAACTCTTTGTGTCCTTAATCATCTTGTTTGTATTTAGCATTTGTCAGTCTAATAAATTTCTCTTAAAATGTTTTATTCAGCTTTACAATTTTAAGAAGACAATTAATTATGAAATTATCATAAAAATGATTAATAAAACTTGAATTTATATGCTATCATAAAGGTTTCATTATCAATTTGATAACCCAAACTCTATTTAAAAAAGAAAAAAAAACGTAAAAAAATTCAGCGTACATGCAACACAGTAATAAACTTATCAATAATAAGTTTCCGTTGACATTTTTTTTTGCCACATTGTCAGCCTTTCGCTTTTTAAAAAGTTTCTTGAGTATAAAAATAAAATTCAGATTTAATCTGTTCAAATAGTAAGATTATCAACAGAAAACTTATGATTACTTATCGCCGTTTTGTCCTAAATTGATAGACGTTGTAATGTCAATTGAACATTTCATAATTTCTCTTAAAGGTGTGTCTTCGGAGATACCAAATGTGTAAATCCGGTCTGACATTTAGATGTTTCGATAGAATTCTGAATAAAGTAACGATATATGTGTTGCGTTGTATGCTATCGTAAAAATTACAACGAGATGAAAGAAGTTGTCATATTCATGTACCTTATGCAGCAGCACTGTCGGCGAAAGAACAGAGGAATCTCTCTTTCTCAGATATTGTCGGCTTTCTGATTGACGCGTTAATTAAAGGCTCGGCCGATTAAACTGCCATGATTGCACAAGCGCGCTCACGGAAGAAAGCAATTCTCCCGCAATTAACGCACTGCCAGTGATGCGAACGTCGATTAAAGCGAAGTGCAGTATCTGTCCGCTATTTAACCCAGAATCGAATGTAAGGCAAGCAGGAGCGATGAAAAATGAGCTCGCATTTGCCTCAGATGGGTCAAAGGCAAGGAAGAAAAGGACCGTTTTGAGGCACGGACGAGAGATCGAAGTATCGGGCAACGTTAACGATTCTACTTTCGTGCAAAAGAAAGCGATCGTTCGTTCTTTCGACCTCACGCGACGGCTTTCATCGTGCGAACAAGAAAAGTTGCACACGAAGAGTGAGAGGCGTGCTCCTTTCTCTCTCCCCGACCAAACTACCTTTCTCTCTTTCTTCTCCGCGATTGACGTTTTCTCGCGCAGTGGCCTCCCGCGGATCTCTGTGATTTCCAGAGCCGAGAGGTCGACCGCTTCTCTGGTCAAAGAAGAGAGCATACATACTGTATGACCGAGACGTAGCCGAGAAGCAAGGAGACGCTACGTGCGAGAGACGAAAGAACAGAAGCACACGAGAGGTATAATGAAGTGAGCAAGAGAGAAGAAGATAAAGTGAGAGACGAAAGAAGAAAGAGAGAGGGAGAATGAGAACGGGGAGGGGAGGGGGGGGAGGGATATGGAGACGAAGAACGACACCGCGCGATGTATACGACAGCGGTGCGCTGCTACTCCGTTCGATGTGTCAGTGTGTGTCGCGCTGGAGGCCGGCTGAGGTCGATGGCCTCGCATTCGGCCGCCGTCGTCGACGTTCGGTCGCGCTCGGCACTAGGTCAGTAATGGAGGATGGAGTCACTGGCCGCCCCGAGCGTCGAGGCAATGACACCGAGCACGCCGTTGCTGCCACCGAACGCCCGGCGCGGCGTTTCCCCTTCGATTCCCCGCTCGGCCTCTCCCCGCGCCGCGTCGCGTCGCGTCGCGTCGCGTCGCGCCGCGGAGCGGAGCGGAGCGCATGGTGCCCCTCCACAACTGACGTGACGGCAGCACCGCGCTACCATCCCTCCGACCACGGATCGTCCCCTACCTTACCCGATCGCACTTCTCCTCAACCTCGTCGTCATCCCCGCACGCGAGGGGGAGGACAAGAGAGATAGAAAGAAAGAGAGGCAGCGAGGGAGGGATAGAGATTGGAGAACCACCGCGCGCCACGCTCGGGGCATGCATGCTGCCATCGTAATGTACCGGCTTTGATTCGTGATGCAAGATCGTGCGGAGTTTACCCTTTTTGATTTTTCTTAACAGAAGAGCATCCCAAACTTTGCTGTAATTGTGATATCTGTAATTACACGTCAATGCAATGCAATTTAGAAATTAGAATGCTTGAAATCTGGCTAATGGATAATCACAGATGTTCTCTCACTTTATTTTGCTATCAAGCTCAATTTTATTGTAATATATTTGTTTACATACACCCGTATGTCTCTTTGATTGTTAATTTCTTTTATTCATTTATATCTACATTTAATAGCGTTATGTAGTAACTATGTATGTTGTTTACGTCGACAGCTCTATAAGAACTTCATAGCTTTATATTTCGTTTCTTATCGGATCTCATCATATTTTCTATAACTATAATTATTATGATTAAATATTATTTACTTCTTTATGTCAACTTTTGTATATGTTTGTACTTTCAGAGTATTTTTATCACTATTACCGTTCTTCTAAATTTATGAAAATAATATTGATATAGATATTGTCGTAATCTCATAATATTACATATTTCACCACGTTATCTTATTTTGGCGTATGCACATATGTAGTCATTAATCTAGAATATATATTTAATAACTCTATATAATTCAATTGCTCTATGTATTCTATTTATACAAACAAGAAAGAACTTTTGTAAATTTTGATGTTTCGTTCCTTTTCTTCTCGATCTCTGTATCTATCACTTTTCAGCATCAAAATTCTTGATCTTCTTATCTTATTACCCAACGAGTTGACGAACTTTTTCATAAAACTTACTATTTATGTGTCACTTTTGTAAATAATATTTACCATTGGCGTACGTATTTTCATTGACGTTCGTAATATTTTTGCTGCGAGCTTCGATAAATCGTTGCATTAATATAATTGTATTTTCAAACCAAAATATTCAATTTAGAAAAACCTCTTTCTTAATTTTTTCTTAATTTTTCCTAAATTACTTGACTAGGTTATTCTCCGTTTCCCTAAGCTTCATTCCAGTGCAGCCTTGTTGTGCAGCCCTGAGGCTACAATAATCTGTTGAAAACCGAAACGAATTTGCTCAGTCCGCTTTGAAGATGGCGAAGCTTCGTGGCCGATCGCCCCTATCTAGTATTTTATTCTACCTTATTTATTATATTTTCTGAAACACACGGGTTATCTCTTCTACCACGGCGAGCAATACATCGTTCTTTTCGCGATTCACTATTAGCCTCGCGATGTTATTTTTAATCGTCATCTATAGACGCAGAGACGAGCGCCAGCGTCGAAGCCGTTTATTCGCGCTGGATGCCAGGAGGGGAAATGATTCGTGACGAGCTGAAATACCACTCTCTGTAACGTATGCGGGAATGTCGCAATCGCTGGTGTGGATGGTGAATACTTTGAACCATTTGTCGCGGGTGTAGCAATCGAACGTACTTGTCGTGCGCGGATCTTATCGGCTTTGTAGGTGGCAGCGAGAGGCAGTAAGGTCACAACGCGTGCCAATTAACAGAGACTTAATGGACATAAATGTTAAAGGTGAAAAATTACGATCAGGGGTGCAATTCTTTTATTTATATCGGATTGTTTGCGAACTATGTTAAAATTAATTAATTAATGTCATTATTATCGTGCAAAAAGAACAATTTTGCTTTGAAGTATCTAAAAATTTAAATAGATATATATAAGATCTGAAAATAATTTTGTTGGACCATCAATATAACTACATAGGATCAAGTATGATGAGCAATGCTGCAAAAAGTTTTAACATTCTAGTTTGAGTGTACAACCAGTTTGAGTGTACTGCGTTTATTATTAATTATTTCGATGGGCCAACAAAATTATTTTCAGATATGTATCTAATTAAATTTTTAGGTATTTTAATATTTGTTCCCCCAATCAGAAATAATTTCTCGAAAAGACATCGTTTCGATGTCGAAAATAAAAATCGAATGTTTTGGAAATTTCTATTGATTTCTATGGATTTTCAATTTCGATTAATTTTCGAGTTGGAAATAAAATCTTGAATTGATCTAGTCAGCATAAAAATATACTACTAGTGTCACTAATGTAATAAAAAACAAGTAGTGTCACTAATAGCGTAATAATGGTGGAGAAAATTTCATTAAAGTTTCATTGAAATTTTATTGTGAAAATAAGTATTATTGATTAGCATCATATTTCAGAGCATCATATTTTACACGACAAAATTATAATAAAAAAAATTTATTTTATGAATTCGAGAACTAATTTTATGATGCGCGATCATCCATCCGAATCCAAATTTCAACCTTCATTTTCATGCTTCATTTCTGTGATTGTACGGGAATTGCTCCTTCGAAGAATCATGAACACTTATAATGCTAATGGAAGTATAGTTGTAATATATCTGTTCAAAGATGTTGTGAAAGAGGCGGAATACATAAAAAGATATATAATTAATGTTAAATATAGTAGTAATGTACAAATGATGACACCTCTGATAATAACTTGTTTTTAATAATATTGTAAAATATTATTTTTATTAGCTGAAATAATATTAATTGCTCTAATGATATATATATATATGTATTTTTTACTCTAATAAATTTTTTATCAAAAATTACAATTACAATTGGAAGTGGTTCTATGTTACGTCATATGTCATCATATATTGTACTATTACAATAGTAACATTACTGGCTCGGCATTGACACTACTGCGTATCAGTAGTAACTACTAGTAGTAACAGTGATAGTATTTTTATACTTCCAAATGATATTGGAAACTTGTATGATAGACCAACATTTCATTAATTTAAAAATCGAGATCGTTTCGATATCGATTCGAAGAATTAATCTAATTAGATTTTTAGAGTTGATGATATTTTTCCTTGATTTCGTACTCATTTATGATAAGAGACATTATTTTCTGAAATTCTTCAATACAAAAGTGACGTAATAAGATTATATTAAATAAATTAAAGTACAAATAAAAGTAATGTTATTCAACACGAGTAGAACAATAAAATAAGATACAAAGAATTACTAGAAGAAAAGATATAGACTTTATCGATAGTTATAAAAAATGTTCCGATTCGTATAAAAAAATTCCACAATTTTCTAAAAAGTTATAAAATTATTTATAAATTCTGAAAAATTTTGAGAAAACTTTTATGATTAGAGCGATATTGCAGTTGTCGAAATGAAATCGAAAAAAATGTCGATTCGACCTTTGATCGAAAATATTCAAAATATAAGATTACATATCACAAATTTATACTAAAAATATTAAAAATATATCACACTCTCATTGCACTCTCTATGCAATTTTGTATCACTCGAAAATGTTGATGCAAGTTTTGAATCAACAACTTTTCCATTCGTAACGACGTCGAAACGACGTCTTTTCGAGGAACTATTTTTGACATTCAAGAGGTTTTAGCATCGGTCGGACACCTTGCGTAATGTTAATGTCGGCGGTACTGTAACTTTCAAGCCTTATAACTCAAAAAGTATTCCATGAAAAATTATTTTATTATAGTGTTTTGGAAAGCTCTCAAGGTGTGCTATAAGAATATGTAATGAAAAATAGAGGGTTTCATTAAAAAAAATTCAAAATGTCATTGCTCTAATCTTGGTAACGTTATTCAAAGTCAGACCGATCAGATCACTAAATAGATCATTTAGAACCCTACAACTTTTGTCTAAAACGTTTTTTTCTAAAATGCTTTATTTCCGAGATAAAAGGGGCGTACGAATGGTCTGAAATCCTGTATATACTTTTGTACAAGTTATTTAAGACTTACATGCGCTGCTGCGTTACACTCGTGACATGAAGCACAATAGAAGCATTGTTATTTACATAAATAAAAAAGTTGTGAGTGTTGCTATTTTTCAACGTATTTTGTAATAGTATTATATTATAATAATTTTTGACGTTTGAATTTCTTTATATACTGATACTTCATCACTGATGATTTTTAAATTTTCATTGTATTTGTTATTTATTATTAGGTTTTAATTTAATATCATATTTCTGCGTTTTAACACTGAAGAAGGCTTTGTAAGCCGAAACGTGTAGAATATTATTTAGTATTTATATTTTTATGTTAATTATATTAATTTAAAGTTATTCTAATTATAAGCTCGAAATAAGCTATGACATTGTTTAATTTTTAAAAAAATATACGAGCATTTTTACTCTAATTTTAAATTAATAGTTTCCTAAATCACACTATAATGTTGTAGGTAGTCCTGAAATTATTATATGTGTTAAAAATTATTAAAAAATATAGTCTTAAGTTTTTAACAGTATACCTAATAAAATATAATTTTTTCCTTTTTTTATGTAATTTTTCAATTTTTTTGCATTATTATACTGTTTTAAATAAAAACGGATTTCCTTGTTGCCAAAATCGTACCATATTGAAAAAATCCTTATTTAAAACATTACAATAATGCAAAGAAATTATGAAAAAATTATTTATAAGAAAAGGAAAAGGATGCAATTTATTATGCTATAAAAAATTTAAGAATATTCTTCATTTTAATTTCTGAGTTATAATCTTTTTGTGAAAATTGGTGCGAAAATTTAGGGAACCTTATCCTATATTTGACACCAAATGATTATATATATATATATATATATATATATATTTATAATAAAACAAGATAGAGTAAAAACTATTCATTTGTTATACTTAACTTTAATAGTTTGTAGATGTGAAAGAAATGTAAATATGTCCGGTGGTTATGATTTTTCTGCACATAGGCAAAGAAAATATTTGAAGATTACTTATACAATACGCCTCGTTAGATAAAATATAGACGATTA
This sequence comes from Atta cephalotes, assembly GCF_000143395.1. Lineage (NCBI taxonomy): Eukaryota > Metazoa > Arthropoda > Insecta > Hymenoptera > Formicidae > Atta > Atta cephalotes. The sequence continues at coordinate 153,411 of NW_012130109.1, read as the reverse complement.
CATTGAGCTCGAAACAATGGTATTCCTATCGCAAGAGTAGCATGGCAACAATAGATGCACTAATATCAAATCTGATGACTTCCATAGGACTTCTATGCTTGAAGTTGAAGCATGTTTCGAGATATTGTTAATTTCATGAAAAGAATAGCATTAAAATTTAAATATAAAATAAAATTAAGTTACATTTTTATCCATTATGTAAAGAAAAAAGCAAATTTAGAAAAAAAGTGGATTATAATAATGAAAAATTATAATTGCATAATTAATAAATGATTAACCCTGTGGAGGTGAGATGGGCCCCTATTAGACCCATTTAATTATACTCTTTACATTACGTCTACAAATTTGAATTATTAAAATACAGTAGTATTTATACTTTTTTATAGTATAGTAAGTTATGTCATTATCATCTCTTGAAATTAATTAGTGCCTTTAATCAACATAAATTAAATGGATCTCATAGCCTAGATCAATAATTATCATCAGTAATTGTGTTACTCATACTTATATAGATTTTGAATCATTTTAAAGGATTAATACCCGTATTCATAATCATCTTATATTTAAGGCTTCCTTAAGTCTTCCTATGAATACGCACATAAGAAACGCGTAGAAAAACCGTAAGGCAATAAGACATAAGTAGTAAGCGAATTGCCCATTTACATAATGTTATTGCCTTACATTCTCTACATTGTGATTGGCTAATTCACTTACTACTTACTGCCTTTATATAATAACATTATATCGAAAGATGTTTTTTATTTAAAAATGTATATAATGCGTTATTTTATATTTCCATAACTTGATAGAAATAAATATATATATTACACAGTGATTATCGATGAATTAAAATGCATATTTTAATTCATGATAAAATCTTGATTTTCTCTGTTGTATTTGATTTAGAAACCACACGTAGCACCGAATGAAATCGCGTATTCCGATTAGAATCAGTTTTCCAATGCTACTTAAATCCAGCTGCAGTGGGGAACATTCTAAATTCGCCCGATCGTGTTTCTCTCATAGTTAAGCTCTTCGCTGGATAAAGCTCCATCGATTCCCGTAAAGAGAAGGTATTTAAACGACTCATCACGGGACGCACAAATGTGTTTTCCGATTAGTGTCGATTCGCAATGCGGAACTTGGAGTACACGTTAGCCTCTTATTGTCTACCGTTATCGTGATCACAGCGGTACCGGAATCATAATAGGCGAATTGCGGTTCTCGTTATCGGCGACTACCAATCGTGAGAAAGTCATTTTATATCGAACGCATACGGAGTGACTGCAATTATACAATGTATATTCGATTTACAGTATGTGTCATTGTGATGACCATTAAACACAATCAGAATAAAACTCGAAGTAGAGGGTACAATTGTTAATTAATCGATTATCAACTTGGGGAAAATCGGACGAATCATTAAGAATCGAAAATGATAAATTTGATAATGGAGAATTATGATAATTTAGTATTTTCAATTATCTGTATTAAGAATCTGATGTTTTATGCACATCTTCTAATACGTATTCATAAGAAAGGCAATGAAACATGATTAACCAATTTATTAAAATAGCATTATGTATCTTTAATGATTTCGTTATAAGTTTAGAATCGTAGACCTACTGACTATTGATTTCGCTATTTAATATAATAGTTTAATCACGGCACTTATAAAAAATTCAATTATCTCCCTTGATAATTCTTGTTCTCAGTATACTCACTTTGATTGTAAATTGTCAATCTCATCTTTATTTCTAAATTACTCAAGGAATCATTGATCGCGCATTCGTAGCGCGTCAGAAAGTCTTAAGCAAAGCATTACAAAAGTGAAGTCTTGTTGAAGTTTCCCCCAAATGGATAGAAATGGTTTTATCATGCATTCCTGCGAACAATTCGCCGAGAGGGCAAAGACACGAGGGAGAGAAAGGCTGGACGAATAAATGTCACGTGGTAAAACGTCGGACGAAAGTGTTTTATACGCGGGAGGTCCTGAAAGCTTAAGAAGAAGAAAGGGCCGACTTCAATGAGAGAGAGAGAGAGGAGGGGAGGGATAGGAGGGGAGGGGGGGAGAGAGAAAGAGAAAGACATGTTTTGAATTTTCGCCACAACGTCTCAGCGGCAGCTATAGAAATGCGATAATTGTTTTATTATTGTTAATTTGTAAGGTGCAAATTCTTGTTAGATATTAAAATGTTGAACTAAAGGAGATTGTAAATAGATTATGCAGTCTAGTATCGTTTTGATAACTTTATTTGCAAAAACTCTTATTTAATTACTTAATCTTATTGGGCTATTCAAATTTACTGTACATTTTATCATATTTGCCTCAATGATAAAAAGTCTGTATATAAAAAAATAGAAAATTTTCCCAGTAAAATAGTCTTATATTAGAATCATGAAATCATTAAATTTACTAGGAAACCTAAGAGTACTATATAGAAAATGAAATTGATTTTTATACTGTAAAGGAAACAGTTTAAATGAAAAATTTGTAAAAAAATAAATTACATTTTTAGTCAAAAAATAGGTCCAATAGAATTCGTATTATCTGGAATAATTATTAGAAAATCATAATCATGAAACTACCAATTTGTAAATCGCCTTTGGATAACAGAAATTCACATCAGAAACATGCCAGACGTTGCACTGGCTTATTTCTAGGCTCCATTGTCGTCGCTGCAAGCTTGAAGACCAAATTCGTGCCCACGTTTAATCGACTTTGGTATAATTTAGCCAGGGGGCAAGTAACGCGTTATTTGTAATGTCGTTATCGTTAGAAGTTACTTTTTTCGGTAACGAATAGGTAACGACGTTAGATTTTCTTCTGAGTAACGTTCATGGTAACGCAATTACATTTTTGAAGTAATGGTAACGATTTCACTAGTTATTTTCATCGTTACTTTATTTCTAACTACGTAAAAGTTTAGTCGTAACTATAGAAAACAGAGATGAAACATTAACAGTCTGATTGGCTGTTTAAATTACAACGCCTTTTTTTCATTGTATTCATAATATAATATACACGTATAGATTAACTCAGATATAATCTTTACAGTATATTTAATAATCTTAAAATAAAACTTTTTCTGTGTCATATCTCACAAATTAAATATATGTATATAATGCAGATTACCAACAATATTATTTTTTTATTATAATTTTAACCTTAGAGTATTCATGATGAGTTATTCGTATCTTGTTTCTTTTCTTCGAAATACTTGGCTAAATAATTCTTTCTACCCTTTCTTTCTTTTTAAATATATATCTGCATAAATGTTTTTTAAAAATGTTAAAATATAAAAGAATCTTCTAATTTTTATATATTTGCAAAAATTATGGAAATTAACCCACAAACGACCCACCATGCACAGTAAAAGAAAATTGTATATGTATTAAGAGTTAAATATATAATTTTAAGAATTAAAAGTAATACAAAAAATAAATTTATTTAAGTATAAAAATTTAAAAAAATGCAATATATATTATGTGATATGACAGCATCTATTTCATTCATGAAAATAACGCACAATCTTTACTATGGGCATATATTTTTTGAGCTCTATTCCTCTAATAAAAAATAGAATTTTCACATTTCATTTACATTTACCGAAAAAAATCTGCATATAATATTCTGTTAGTGTTAAGAACAAAAAGTAACGAAAATATAACGATTCGTTATATTTTGAATTAACAGTAACAATAACGAGTTATTTTTGCAAATCAATAACGAATAACGAGAACGAGTTATTTTTTAGGAAAAAGAACGGTAACGAGTTATTTTTATGAAATAACATCGTAACAACCCTGAATTTAGCTTTACGAAAATATCTCAGAACATAGATATTGGATAATAGCGAAGTTTAAATGGCAATATTGAGTGAAAAGCGAATAAAATGTAAAAAATAATTGCAATACACGTATACATTTTATAAATATACAAATTTTCATTTAACGAAACATTTATAATGAATTAGTCATACTCATTACATATTATGAATATCGTGGTGTACTTTAATGTTTTTTTATCTAAAAATATTATTTAAAAAATATATATTTTTTAAAAATAATTAATTCATTATAATTTTTCAAAAAAGTTAATTTAATTATAATAATCGCACAAAATGATTTATTATTTCAAGAGTATCTTCGTAAAAGTATTATACACACACACACACACACGCACACGCACGCACGCACGCACGCACGCACACACACACACACACAT
>NW_012130109.1:139214-148214 GCF_000143395.1 Atta cephalotes | reverse complement strand
ACGCACGCACGCACGCACACACACACACACACATACACACACACACACACACACACACACACACACATTCATATATAATTGTGTTTTATTATATTAAACACGATTTTATTCATCGTTATCTTGATTTCAAATATGGCGATTTTTTTTTCCATTCTGTGAGATAATTTAGTCCTGCTCGAAAAAAAAGCTATTCAATTTTCCAGTTTTAATGGCACTATGCCAGGCCTTCTCCTCTTGCTAAAATGGAAAAATAAACGCTCGTAATATAATGAAAAGAATTATTCAGCGTTAAATAATCTCTGGTAGAATAATTTAGTATTAATTAAAAAAGTAATTTCTACAATCTAAAATGTATTTTTAGTAAATTCATCATTGTTTTTAAAGAAATGGCTTTATAAAGAGAGAAAAAGGTTTCTTTGGATTTACTATTCCTATTATTTATTTGACTAAAACTTGTTTCATTGAAATAACATATGCATATACGAAATATTATTTGTTTGAATAAAAATTTTATTGTTTCATTCGAGAAACTTCTATTGCTTGAAAGAAACATTATTAACATTATTATTATTTGAAGTAATATCTTTTAATCAAATAATATATTATTTGGTTAGAATGAATACAAACAATGAAACAAATTATTTATTTGAAAATTGCAAAATATATTGTTAGAGGTTATTTCATGCAAATAACCTTTGCTTTTTTAGAATAATTATTATATTTTTTGACCGAAATTATGGAAACAATGGCTTATACGTAACAACAGGATTAAATGAGCAGTGCTATATCAATTATATTTGTATAGTTTGATTACGCAAATGCCGAAGATTATCTATTCAAACAAATAATTTAAGTATTTAAGACAAAGATATACATTGTTTCAAATTTAAACAATCGTACTTATCGGTTCAAATATATTGATTTATTTTGACCCAAATAGTCAGGATATTTGGATTATTTAAATATTATTTAAAATAAATTGATTGATATATAAAATAAATTTGTTATTTGGATATAATAAAATTTATTAAATCCAAAGAAATCTTTTTCTCTGCGTACTTAAATTCAAATATTGAGTATTTGAATGCAAATATAGTCTCGATATAATAGCATTTTAAATAATATTTAAATAATACATATTTATAACATATATAAAACAACGTGAAAATATTAATTAATCAGAAATAATACATTTGTTGGTGGAAGTAGCCGATTTTATAGATGTCCTTCTCGTTGATCAGCCTTCCTTAAGGAAGTGGTCGAATTAGATGCTTCCTCTCGCGCGCGTCTTGTGCCTTCCTTCGTGACTCACGAGATGGAAAGGGAAATCCCGGAAGCACGCGGCATGGCGGTCTAGACGCACACGCGCTAGCGGTTGGCTCGGAATAGCTGCTAGAACTAGCGGTATCGTGAGTACAAGTTAGCGGGTCTCGGCTCATCTAGGTTACGTCACTCGTCGACCGATGCGCTGTCGCGGGGCCGGATCCGGATCATCTCGGGGCCCGCACCGGGCCCGCCGTGCTGAACCCGCGTTCATAGTTCTGGAGATGATGGTAGTGGTGATGGTGGTGGTGGTGGTGGTGGTGGTGGTGGTGGTGGTGGCACCGGCAGTTATGGCGCTCGGACTTTCACCTCCTTTGAGCAAGTAGCGCCTAACGGCTTACCGAGAACGCGACCGCTCTCACTAGCGCCCGACACGCGCTCGCATGCAGTCGCATCACCGTATCTCCCATCACAATGAATTGCAAATGGTTAAGTTAATGGTGGTTAAGGAATCTTATTCAATCGCTTGGATAATAGGTAATAATAATAAAGAATTGATATTATTGAAGGGACATTATTTTTCATTAGAATTCCTGCTTTACTCTCTACTCTCTAAATAGGAATAAATCGCTAATTATATATTAAAAATATAATAATATTATAACATAATGTAATAATAATAATAATAATAATAATAATAGTAATAAATGTAATAATATGCAAGTAATTCGGATCAATAAAGTTTTCATGTCGGTTTTAATTTTTAATATTAATTTATTAATATTGAAAAAATAACCTCATGTTTTTTTTTAGACCAATTATATAATACATTATGTTCGTACATTTGTATTATATGAAATTGTTTTTAATATATTGCTATTTAGCTTGAGGCTCTATTTTATATGTTGATATAATAATATGCTTAAATTATTATTCTTTGCAATTTTATTTCTTATACGCAATGATTAATATATATTTAAGGTATTAAAAATAGAAATTTGTTTAGTAAATATTTCTAATATTTTTAAAAGAAAAGCAGGGCACTTTTCAGTGAAATTCTAGTAACAATTTTCAATAATTATAATTCGAAATTGAACCTTATGCAAATAAATTTAAGTGATATAAAATAAAATATAAATTTTAATAAATTTATATAATATAAATTCGCACTGAGATATTTAAACACTAAAATCCGTTTTGACCGAAAATAGAATTTCTCTTACTTAATTGGATTTTTATAATCTGTTTTTTATTAAAGTTAAATAAATTACATCACACATAAGCACGCGCGCACGAATATAAGTATATTTTACTTTTATTTTATAATATCTTTATTTATCTACTCTATAAGAATTGGATCATATTAATAGTTACTAAATGTGTTGCAAAGGAAAAAAATAATAGAAAAGATCAACGACCGTTAGTAATATACTCACATTAAAAGTATATTCAATAAAAGTGAAAAGCGTCTTCCGATATGATTACGTGTGCGTGTTTGACAACCAATAAAATCAGTATCCTCCAGCTATTCTTACTTTCTAAACACCAATTTCGATCTCATCATATTCTGCCAGCAGCATATCCTCGCAAAATTCGAAAGCGCACTGTAAATCATTCGAGGTCTCGATGAAATGCAGACGCGATGATCTTTCTCTTCCGCATCATCTTTAGTCGTTTCATTCACTAAAGGCTGTTCTTCATGATTGTCTGTTTGAATGATTTTATCGTTGTCAACAATTATTCGACCGATACTCTTGATATTTCCTGGACAATATATTCCGTGTTGCTCAGCAACTAGCATCAGAATGAGCTAGACTTTTTTTCGTATTGTTGCATCGATTAGTTACATAACACTTCCGCGATACGTAATCACATATGGGAACGTGTATAATTCGATGGATATGCAATCTTTGTCTTGTCGGCGAAATAATAGCTAAGCAATTATTCGTTATTATTTACATTGAAGTATATTTGATTTTATTATTGTTCGTTTAAAGTTAAAATTACGTGAAATTATTATTCAGCCAACACTTGATGGAAAATATTAAGACTATTTATCATAATTCTTTTATAATACGTAAGTAATGTATTTATTCTTTTACAAAAATCTTTTAAATAAAATTCCTATTTTTAGAAATGAAAAATTTTTTAATAATTAAAAATATTCAAAATTTTACAATTTCTACAATTTCTACATATTATTAAATTTTATTTATAATTAGATTTTTTAATTTTTTCGAGAAGCTATATATTATTTAATTTAATTTAATTTAATATAATTTAATTTCTAGCAAGTGTAAAAGTGATGCGCTAGCAAGACTGTTGCTATAAATCACTGTTATTAGAATACAAATATGCAATTTAATATTTCGTTAAAAATAACTTGCATAAAAAGAGATGATAACAAGCTCTATATATAAAGTTAGCAGAATCAATCAGCAGAATCAAATCAGACTTTTTTAGTACTTATTTTGTATTAAATTGTACCATTAATGATAATTTTGTACTGTGTGCCATTTCGAAAAAAATCGTGGCGATCACTGCTAGCTTAATATTAAGCTGGCAAGACCAATTCAAAATAAAAGAGAAAAGGAAAAGTAATATCAGAAATCAATAAAATTGAATCTGTACTATTTTGTACTACTAAAAACAATTCTATATTATGTGTCATGTCCAAGAAAACAGTGTTGCTAGTTTAATATTTAAGCTAGCAGGATACCATATGTTAGCAATTTAAAAAAAAAGTGGCAAAAATTAACACAACTGAATTTGTACTAATTTCTACCATTGAAAGTAAGTTAAAGTTAATATTTCACATGTTTTCTCTTTAAAAAATGACTTTATTAGTTATACTTATAATCTGAGATATTCTACATCAAACCTTTGATCATTATTTTATTTTTTTTTAAGTTGCTAACATATTTCACAGATAAAAATATGAGACATGTGTTTCGCGAGAAAAATTGTGAGATTTTTTTTGTGAAGTTATTAACGCTTGTAAGTTATAGAAATTCATAAAAAAAACATCGCTCATACGAATATTCAAATTAATATATCGTTGAAACCATTAGTCGTACAAAGAAATGCAAGAGACCGCTTTTAAAAGATCTTAAAGGATTATTTTTAATTTATCATTTTCATATAAATAAATCATTTTCCATTTGTTTATAATTTTTATCAATATTTTTCATCATCAACTCACCACTTAAAAAATTGCATAAAACTATAAAAATATTATTATATTTCCATTTCAATTATGAAATAACCTGAAGTAACTCTGAAAATTCAAAAGAGACTCGAATGGATTGTATAATTACAAATTTCATTTTCAGAGTTATTTCAGAGTTATTATAATTGAAATGAGAATATGATGATATTTTTACAAAATTTTTTAATTGGTGAGTTGATAAAAATGATAAAAATAGAAATAATTTATTTGTATGAAAGTGATAAATTAAAAATAATCCATCCATAGAACAATTTAAGATCTTTAAAATCGATTTTTAATCTCGGAAAATCTTGCATTTTTCAGGGTTTTTTATCCTTATGTTCTTTTTAAAATGCTAATGTCCTATTATTAACTTAAATATTAAGCTAGCAGCGCCACGATTTTTTTCGAAATGGCGTACATAAAAAAATTATCATTAATAGTACAATTTATTACAAAACTTTCGATAGGTCCGATTTGATTCTGCTGATTTGGTCCTGCTAGCTTTATAGAACTGTGATAACAGAGATAACAATTCAATATATAAATATATAAATTATATAAATAATAAAAAATAGCAGTGAAAATTTGTGAAGATTCACGGAAGCTTCAAACGATACTAGAGAGCAAAGCTCGCGATAATAAAGGAGGTTAAAACATCGTATTCTCGTGCTCGCAAAGCATACTTCAACGACGGAGTTTATTCTGCATTTTCTCACAGAAACGATTTGCCCTTCACCTCGCGTATACTCGACAAAAGAATCGTGTAATCCTGTCATCACGATCGCGAGAATTCACTTATTCACGTGTGCGCGATACGCGTCGCGCTTCTGGTCAACTCGAAGAGAAAGTTTTCTTCGCGAAGATGCGTGAGTTACGCAACGCTCGCAGTATTGCACACACACTCTTGGGGACTGTTAATTGATTTTTGTGAGATGAATCTCGAGAAAGGATAGCTTCCCATTGTGGCTTGAAAGAAACTGCTTATTCCATTTTGCGTCCAAGTTGAGCAACGATTCTTAATTTAGATAGATTTCTCGCGACTTTACATACAGTTAGTCTACTTATATAATTAATTAATACATTTTTCTAAGCAGAAAATATGTTATAATTTATAAATTGCATCTACGTCAAACTCACTATAGATAAATTCCTGATATATTTTTTCTGTTTCTAGAAAGATTGAAATAATTTTTATATTTTTTATATATCATAAAATCTAAGAACATGAAAAGAACGATTGCATTATCCAAAAATTTAACTAGATACAAATCTGAAAATAATTTTGTTAAAACATCAAAATGATTATGTATAAGGACGCTCAAGCTGGTTGCTAGAATGTTAAAAAATTTTTGCAACGTTATTTATGCTTGAATTTTCTACATGATTATTTTGATAAATCAACAAAATTATTTTCAGTATCTAAAATTTAAAATTTTTAGATACTTCAGCATAATCATTCTTTTCGTGAACATAAAATTATATGCGATTTAATTATTTTCTGTAAACTCAACTGGAAGGGGAGAGAGTAATTGTAATTTTTCTCTACTTTCTTTCAAGATTGCATCTATTGATATTTCCATCGATATTTCTTAGATTTCTTTATTTTTTAGATGCTTATAGAACTTGTTATAGGATTAAGCATATATTGGCTTACTATACGAAAAGAATAGTTTTGTTAAGATATTTAAAAATTTGATTAGATACAGATTGGAAAATAATTTTATCTGAACCATCAAAATAATTATGTAGGACAGTCAAATTAATTATTATAATGTTAAAACCTTTTTTATTATTTTGATAGTCCAACAGAATTATTTTCAGATCTGTATCTATAATAGTTAACACATAATAACATAACTTCTAATTCTAATTTCAAGTTAATACACAATAATATAATTTCACCAATTGTTAATGTCGTTTTGCTTTTTAATCGTAGTTTAGAAAGTTGAATTTACTAAATAAAATTACAGTTTAAAATCATCTTATATGATGTAAATCCTTTACTAGGGTAAAACGCGAATGATAGCGGGTAAAAAACAAGAAATGACGAGGAGGAATAAAAGTTAAATTTTAGGATTCAATAAAACCGTTCTTTCTGTAATAATACGACAAATCATTCCTTATAATTGATATATAGTCATACATTACAATTAATAGGAGTGTGATTTAGTTTTGAAGATTTTTTTTCTCAAAAACTGATTTATTTAAACAACATATCATGTACGAGTCTCGTAAACGTTTAATAAGTGTTGTACGATTAACATTTACGATTTTCTCTGGCAAGTTCTGACGTGGATTGTGCAGGATTTTTATCCAATAATGCTTGCTGCATTTTCTAGCTTTGTTGTTAACATTGAAATCACCACTTTTGAATCGATAGAACCAATATTCACACGTCTTAATTGATGGAGCAACATCACCATAAGTTTCTATCAGAGTTCTATGACTTTTATCCGCCGATTTTCTTCTGATTAAAAAATGCGTGAAAATGCTCTTTAGGAAAATGCTCCATTTTTAAATGGTATAAACAATTAAACCCAATGTTTACTGCATCTAGTCTTAGTAAACTAAGTATCATGGAGTAATATTAAAGAAATTAAAGATATTAAGAAATAATAATTGTGTTGTTTTCGACAACACTGACATTAATGCCAAATCTCTTGCTCTCAAAATTAAATCACACACTCTTAATATATCAACCATATTTGTGATATAATAACAGTAACAGGCGTAGAATTAATAAAAAATTAATGCTTCTCACTTTTTCTTCTCCTAAAATATCTCTTTTGTATCAGTGTATTATATTTATAAGATAATTTTTTTATTCAAACAAATATAAAACTATATATTAGTTTAATGAAAATGTTATCACTAAATTGCAATTATCAATAATTGTTTAGGTTGAAAGGGCCATGACATTCACATTATAGTTGGCACATAATCATATGTCCGGATTTATCGGCGATTTCGATCGGCGGCGCCGCGTTTGAGAATATCACCTATGTGAAATTGACAGGCTTGGCCAGATCTGCGGCAATTCCGCGTATTGCGCGTTATGAAAACGCCACGTTTATCGATTCGCCGTATCTTGGACGGAACAATGCTCGAGTCGGCTTTTACGAGCTATTAAAATTAACTAGGTTACAGGTGCGATAGTAAGCCTCCGCGTTTCTGCTTCTTCGACGGACTCTTTTGTTCGCACACGCGAGACACGATAAACTGGCTCGCATGTTCACATGACGCGAGGGTATGTAGTACAATCTACCAAATGCTGTTGGATATCGCAATCTTTAAATTAATTATATGTATTACATATCTGTGAAAAATATTTGAAAAAATATATTTAAAATTACAGAAAGGAATTCAAATAAAAAATATGTACTTGTGATTGCTTATAAGTAAGGAACGTAATTTTCTAGGATCTCTCTATTATTCGCAATAACTCGTAGCTCGAAGACTAACGATAATCAAATTTTACGAGAAAAAAATTATTGATGAAAATCTATCTCATTAAAATCAAGTCTATTTTGAAATACATCAAACGACATTTGCGCTTAGACATAGCGACGTGGTAACGTAACGTTGGCGCTTTTCTCATGACTACAGTGTAGAAAAAAATGTCCGCTCGCGGCGAGATGTCAGTAGATCGTGGAATATATTATCGGCTGCGAGTAGATGAATCTGCGACGAAGTCGATCTACTTCACAGGACGACTCCCATTTTCACTTTTCGTGCTCCAGAGCGCTCGCGCCTTTACACCATGCGGCGTTGTGCAACTTCCTCGTCGTTTCTGTCGGCCGACAGTAGGTTAAGCGAGATCCAATCCTGGTCAATTTTATCCCGAGCCTAGGTGCACACCACCGCTATCATCCGTCTCAGTTAGGTTGGGCTATATCACGTATTACGCCGCTGCAACAGACTTTCTCCCCGAGGACGATGCACTCGATGCCTTCCCCTCCTCCATTACGTATCTCTCTTCTCGTCTCTCTTTTTCTCCTTTACTCTCGTCCTGCATCCGCTGCTGGGACCGCGAATCTATCGTCGGTTGCAGATCGGAAAACGGGGTGAGGGACTGCTCGGTTGGTTGAACGGTCGATCGCAGAAAATACCGGAGGTCGTGATACGGATAGACCGCACCGAATTTATGTTTACGTCCTGGTTTACGCGCGTCTTCGACGTCGACTTCTGAAGGATCCGGCAAACTTTAGATTGATCAGCGCTCTACTTAGAAAATCCGAAAGAAGAAAATATATAAATATTCTAAAAGAAAAACTAATAATAATAAAGAAAAACAAATAATATCAGATTGTAAGAAAATATTCTTGAATTTATGTACGGAATTTATCATCAAATCATTCACAATATACGCTTCGCTGCACTACTAATAATAAATTAGAAATATACAAAGTAAATCATCTTAAAAACATTAGAGGATTCCTGTTTAGGACAAAAATGGAAGTTAAATTCTCGTGGAACACACACACACACACACACACACACACACACACACACACACACACACACAC
>NW_012130109.1:136068-138701 GCF_000143395.1 Atta cephalotes | reverse complement strand
CTTCTCTCTCTCTCTCTCTCTCTCTCTCTCTCTCTCTCTCTCTCTCTCTCTCTTTCTCTCAGATTAATCATGAAAAATTGTACTTGTCTATGAGAAAAAAATGATGGATTTGTCTAATTGAAATCGTTATGTTTCAAATCTTATATTTTATGTTACATCTCATATCATTATTTCCCAATCTATTCATGTGAAACATTTAATTATTAATTTATTTAAAATATAAAATTATTACTATTTTTCTGTCGCGTATGGAAGGAGGAAAGACGTATTCTGTTTCTAATTCTGTTTTTATCATTGATGAGAGTAAATATGATCATAAAATTCTTATCGTGATAGTTACACATTTCTATTATAATCGGATTTACATAACTGCAGTTCCATGTTGGCAACACGATGTTCCAACACGTTATCTCTATGCATTAAATGCTACTTACTAATTGTCGTTGCACTTCAACAATTTCATGATTTTATGTAACACCTCAGGTCATCGACATCGAGCCACTTTCTCTCGGAAAGAGTTATCTCGCATGTACTGATAAACGTCATGATTCCTCGATATAACATTAATCGTCGTTTTATTGCGGCAAACATTTCGAGTTTTACCGTTTTGTAACTTTGTTAATCATTTTAATGGATCTCACTAAAACTTTCATTATAAATAACGTGTTAAATAACTAATAAAAATTATATCTGTAACAGATTTTATTAGTTGTTAATCTAGACATTTAATTAATAAATACTGGAGATATTAAAATAATAGTAATTTTATTTTTATGTCAATTTTTATCAATTATCTATATCGGGAAACAGGCATTAAATATTAAATAATTGATCTATTGAAAGAATAGGAAGAAAAGAAATGTTCGTGTACATGATTGTATAATCAGTAATCGGTCAACGCGTTATATTTAAAGTTATATAAAAGGAAAGTTGGGCGAATCACGCGTGCGATTAGGTTTTCCAACTATGTAACCGCCGTCACGGACGTGTACCAGCGAAAAGGATCGTTACGTATCCTCGAAGGAAATGTATCGTACACGCGAAGGATTTCCTGCGAAATGAATGAGAAAGAAATGCGTATTCTTTCTGCTTATATAACCGGCGTATCATCTCTTTATCTAAAAACTATACGCAATCATGTACGAATGTTGACTTAACAGAGTCGCCAGTAGAGTATAATTAACCTTATTTCTATAAAATTCTCTTTCTTCCTTTGTTTTTTAAGAATCGAATGATAAAATAATAATGTATATGAAAAAATATTATATACATATGGGTTAATTTTTACCATTTTGATTGTTAAGAGCAAAATTAAAATTACTTTGACCTATAGGTCGATTATCATGTATATATAAATATATATGCAGGGTTAGGAAATAACGCGTTATTTGTAATGCCGTTACTATTACTTTCTTTCGAACGAATAAATAATGTTGTTACATTTCTTTATAAGTAACATTAATGGTAATTTATAAATTATATATTATTATAATATTTACTTGACTTACGATAGGAGATCCAGGTTAATAAGGGTGATATTTTTCGCTATTATTTATATTTATTTTGCAAGCAACAAATTCGTAACTTACATATTTCGACAGCAACAAATCAGCAACAAATTCCTACGTTATTTTTACATAGATCAGCTTTGTTATATTATTCTGCTAACTTTATCTTTCTTTAGCGGAATATTATTTAAAAACCCGACAGAGCAACAAATTTTTTTCTTTGGCAACTTTTTAGTAACAAATGAGCAACAAATAAAAATGTTAATTAGAATTGATTTTCTCACTTTGTTCCGCTAATTTATAAGACGACGGTAACGAATTATTTTTATAAGGTAACGTTGCCAACCTTGTATATTTTTATATATACAGAGTGTTTCTATAAATAGCGACACTAATCAAAAAGACACTAATCATATTATTTCTAATTAAAAATTGAGTCGAAAAGTCCTCTAAAATTTAGCAATTTTCGCAATGATTGACAAAATATCAGAATTGAGTATATTAATGTTTTATAAGTTAATGTTTTTTTTTAAATGAATAAGTTAAAGATAATGGCTTTACAAAATTAATAAAGTTAAGTTAAAAGTTGAAGGAATAAAAAATTAACTTAACGTAAGTTAAGTCAATATTGAATTTTAACTTAAGTTAAAAAAAAAGTTTGAAAAAATTTTTTAGATCATAATGTCCTAATTTTTCTTAAAATGAGATTAAATAACTACAATACAGATTATTAAGTAAATTAAATTTTTAATTTTTGTATTCATATGCGATATAAGTATATAACACATAACGATATAACTTATAAGTTATATAACTTTAAAAAAACAGCCAGCACATAGAAAAGATCATGATTACTTTTTAATAAGTCTTAAGAAATTGACCAATTACAATCGAATGCGAGAAGAATATTTGACTGTAATTGGTCAATTTCTTATGACTTAAAGCTTAAAACACTTATTGCAGATCCGGACTAAGGCTTATGGCATAAAGCATAACCGCATAAACCAATCAGAGGTTATATTAGCATCTTAAGAAATTACTTAAGATGGTCTTAAAATATGAACAGATTACGAAATGCGCATAGTCTTATTATATCTTATTATTTTTCTAAGATATTTAAAAAAG
>NW_012130109.1:124868-131571 GCF_000143395.1 Atta cephalotes | reverse complement strand
TACTAATAATAATAATTACTCTCTCTCTCTCTCTCTCTCTCTCTCTCTCTCTCTCTCTCTCTCTCTCATACAATATTACATTAATATACTATCTGACAGATTTTATTGGAATTTAATATCGTAATGCGCTCCTAGCAATTCTATTTCCACGGTGCTTTAACTATTTCCACGGTGCTTTTCCGCTATATTGAGAGATCGAGCCTATAGGATGCTGCGAATGCTTTGCTTCGCGAATATCGTGTCATATTGCTGCTACACCTTCAATCGCCTGATCTTTTTTCCTCGCACCGCATCGCGCTGACAGTATCTAGCTCTCTGCTTCCTCTCCTTTCCGCTCGATCGGAGGGAGGCTCGTTACATATCACTCGCGTCGGATAAAAATACACCGTGGGAGCGATGACTCGGGCGTAAAAATACATCGAAATGCAACCACGGTCGGCGCGGGTATATTTACGCGCGTGTTTCAAGCGGCGAACGAACGCTTCGACGTTCCAGCACGCGTGGGTGGACCGTCTAGATAGAGAGAAAGAGACGGCGGGCGAAGAAACGCGAGTCCTGGGGATTAGAGAGCGAGAACGAAAAAGAGAAACTCGATGGAGTTGGACGCGCCGAGTGAATGGGACGTTAGAGAATTTACGGGTAGGAGGCGCACCGCGAAAAGAACGGTAAAGATGGCTCGATCGAGGAAAACGGAAATTTCCATGGGGATGTTCGCGTGAGTTACCTCATGGAATGGGTTCCGGTGTGCTAGGACTTGGACAATGCGAGGACTTCGGGACTTCCACGAACCTCTCTTGGGTGCCTCTCTAGGTTCCTTGGATTCTCACTGTTAATTCCTTGGTCAATTCTTTGGACCTTCAAATCATATTTTGACGAGATCTCTGAATATAGGTAATCGTTAGAAGATAGATTTTTTTCTCGTATATACATATTTGTATTTGTAAATATAATTTTATTTAAATTTTGAGGAAAAATTTTAAAAATATTTTTAGCTATACAATATCAGCCAATATCATTCAAAAAATTATGATATTAGTCCAAGAATAAACTCTAAAACCAATTAGAAAAAAAAATAAATAATTTAGCTTACAATTGGCAGCAAAATGATCATGTTTTTTTGCATTTTAAGTTTAATAACTTTTAAATAAATAATAAGGATCCGAATAAACTTTTGCACTATTTATTGTTTGTATGATCAATGTATGTTTAAACTTGATTTATTTCTTAATGTTACTTTTAAATTTGCAAATAAGTATTACAAAATGCGATTTAAAAAAAAGAATTAAGACTAATAAAAATTAAATAACTTTTAAACAATAAGATAAGATGAATCAATAAGATGTGTTCAAACTGTACTCAAATTTTACACAGATATTCATACGTAATAATGAAATAATCCGTACGTAAAATTTTTATATTTTTGATTATTTTAAATTTTGGGATATTATAAAAAAAATTATATTGATTATAATATTCATTTGAAAGAAGAATATTCATAGAAAAATATGGAGTGCTCCGAGATTAAACATTCATCAACCTTGATTAATTCTATAAGGCTAATTCTACAATGTGCTTTTTGTTTTCTGTTTTTTGCTGTTTGTCTCTTGTCTTATTGATCAAAAAGGCAAGAGACAAACAACAAGAAATAGGAAACAAAGAACACATTGTAGAATTAACCTAAGATTTTTGTACATACTTATCCTACTTTAAAAACATCCAATATTGTAATAAACAAATGTTATATTTCATATGATTATTGTAATTTGTCTTCTCTTAGTAAATATACTTAAATACAATTAATTACAATCAAAATTTTTATCAAAATTATCAAAATTATGTTAGGTCGTCCTCTTTTTTTGTTACAGTCCACTAATCTCTAAATATTTTTTTATACCACTAAACATGTATCGCAAATATGTTATCAATAATCGCGAAGATATCATGAATACGTTGAAGTTTATCAATTTTCAGAATAGTCAGAGTAACATTTAATTTTTCTATGTAAAAATTTGCAGTTACGAGCATCGTATGCATTTTTTACTATAAGTTATAAATCATTTTATTAATATTTAATAAATTATTAATGCTTAATCAATATATAACAGACAGATCCGTCTGTCCAGATTTATAAGATGAGCCGCATAGAATCACTTCTGATCCTTTTTTTTGGAAGACACGTTTCTTCGAACGCATCGCAGTCATATCATCGTGGCGATATGGGAGAATCTTCGCGCGGAATCGCGCGGGAAGAAGAGCGAATCTGCGGCAAATGAAGCACGGTAACTGGCCACGATCGCACGTTCGGCATTAAAGCTTCCAGGGTCATTGACTGGTGTGGTGCAGTGGTTACACACAGCGTCACGTACTAACCGTGGCGTCTACGGATGTGGTCGTCGTTTGTGCGTGGGAGTTATTAAAAGCCGAATGAATCCGGCAAGAAAAAGCTGCCGCGGTTAAAAAAGGAACCGAACGCGCGTTGCCATCGTTCCTTCTGTCGGGTTGTCACGGACAGTTCTCTCTTTCGCTCGTTCTTTTTCTCTCAAATGGATGTTTATCGAAGAGAGACGGGAAGATCCAGACTTTTCTCTTAAAAGACACGCACCCTCCCCTACGCAGACCGATACGACGACGCTTTCGTTTGAAACAGGATAATTGAGACGTTGCCTCTGCGAAAATGTGTCTTGGACGTTTTTATCCGCACAGTATTTTGGTATCAGACTCTACAGTCAATTTTTATAATCCGCCATTATAAGTATATTGACATAGTAAAAGATGTATGATAATTTGTAATTAAAAAATATCTATGCGATGCGCATAACTATAAATTTTATACATAGAAAAATTACATGTTATCCTTGGTCATTGAAATGATTTACTGTACAGTTATTCAATCAAACCGATAATGTCGTGGATGATTTGTGGCGGATTAACCTAAACCTTGCAAAGAGAAAGAGGAATAATCTCGATCATTCTTTCCTTCCTGCTGAGTAACAAGAGAATTGACAATGAGCCGCGCCGTTGCGATCAACTGACTGGTTGATAAAGAATAAAAGAAGATTCGCCAATTATAACCAGATGCTTTGAATTCTCTCTCGATATCAAAGTATTATATCCCATAGTACTACACTGTTAAATTCATAATGTCAAGTTATACTTAATTTGAATTATGTTTAATTATTTCTATAAGTCGCTTCTGCTTCTAAATTCAATATATCGTTAATTTTATTAAAACGATGGAGTTAACAATTTTACTCAAGAAAATATATTAAATTTGACTCAAACATAGTTATTATTTACTAAATGTGTAATATTAATATGAACGATGTTTACTTTGAAATTAAGCACAGAAATGGATTGATTTACATTTTGACACATATGGAAAAAATGACTAAGTGTTATTTAACTTAAAGAATTGGGATTATTATTGCTTCTTTGATATTTCTTTCTATAATAATGTGATTGTTTTAATATATGAGATATTATCCCATATTTAAACTTAATTATTTAATTAATTATTTAATTATATCTATGCAGAAATTTTTTACAATTTTTTTACATCTGCCTAGCTAGCCCTCCCGCCCTACTTAACTAAATATTTATCGCTATTTATGCGCTTTCAAAATTTGCAAGAAAAAAATTTTGCGCTCATTTCATTTAGCTAAAAACAAACAACAATCGATTTGGAAAATCGAATATATAGGATTTATGCTCTATTTATATCCTTTCATATTCACATAGTTTTAATTTTTGCGCTGCATCCCTTAAGGCACTTCCCTGTTGGAGCAAACAATCGTATTCCTTAAGTCGTTTGAAATTGCAAAATTACACTATCTAACTATGCAAAATATATCTTTGATTTATTCGCTTTTTATGCTGTAAAATCCCTTAAGGAATTTCTCTCTTGGAGCAAACAATGATATTCGTAACTAAATCATTAAAAAATTGTGAACATACTTTAACTGTCCAAAAGTATATTTTTTTATTTATGCGATATGAATTCCAAGCATTATGTTATAAAAAGTATTTATTCGTTTCTTGATAAATAACTCTTGATAAATAAAACATGAAGTGTCATTTTTTCAAATATTATAGGTGTATTCATCAGACATATTATCTTCTTCAAAATCTTTTTACATTATTATCTTTGATTTTTTAATAGAAACGCAATTTTTAATAGAAACGAAATTTCTAAGTCGTTTGACTTACTGATGAATATGTTTATTTACTTCAAGAAGGAAGCAACCCCTTAAGGGGTTGCAGCGTAAAAATCGAAATTGCTTGGAAATAGGGATATAGTCGAAGATATATTTTGCATAGTTAGTGTAATTTTGCAATTTCAAACGACTTAAGGATGAATACGATTGTTTGCTCCAAGAGAGAAGTGTCTTAAGGGACGCAGCGCAAAAATTAAAACTTGTATGTTAATAAAGCGCATAAATAACGCATAAATCCTGTGTATTTGATTTTCCAAATCGTATGTTATTAACATATGGGGTGGCTGATTGATCTACTCAGCCCCCACAAAAAATTTTTTTTAGCTAAACGAAATGAGCGCAAAAATTTTTTCTTGCGGATTTTAAAAGCGCATAAATAGCACATTATTATATAATTTATTAATTAAGATTTAATTAAGTGAGGGAGGGGCAGCTAGGCAGACGTAATTTTTTGCGATATTAAATCAAATAAAAGATTTTATTAAAAATAATGAATAATATATTACAATATTTTATAGACTTTATTTCGAAAAACATATATTAGATTCCTAAAATGTATTATTAAATTATTAATTTAAATAAAAAATTAAATACTTCAGTTACTGTTATTGGTCATTATGTAGAATACTTCCAATAAGCAATTCATTCTTTAGCTACACTATATATAATGTAAAAAGTTCTGATCAAACTTAATTTCACACACGAACTTTGATCTTTGAAGTCATATAAAGATTTAGTTATCAGTTTTCCGTTACCGTTTTCAAACAATTCAAACATCTGGACAATACAGTAGTTGCTTTTGTTTTTTTCTTGATAACACATTTTTTATAATGTAAGATGCACGAAACTCAACAACGTAGTTGTTTTATGTATTGCTTACTTATTTCCGAGGTGTGTATGTGTGAATAAATAAAAAGTGAAAAACGAAAAGAATGCTCGAGAAAGATCACGAATAAAAAGAAAGGAAAAGAATTATCTAAATTTTATCTACAAATTTTATAGGAAAGAAAATACAATATCTAAAAAAAATTGATCATTTATTTATATTAAAATGACACTTGTATTTATTTAAAAGCTTGATACAAAGTAATCAAAATAACGTTACATTAATATAAGGATGAAAAAGATAAAATATAAAAGATACAATACGCGATAAAATACAAAGAACAAATGGATGAGCTAAAGAACAGTTAAAACTAATGAGTAAGTATATTACAAAAGTCTCTAGCGCAATTAGTACGATGTAATACAGCGCAGTTTATTTTTAAAAATTTAGTTACGAATATGAAAGAGAGACAAATGGTCAGATAAAGATGAGAAGATAAAAAAGGAGCATAGAAACAGAGAAAATTCACATGATAAAAAATCATGTTTAAAAATAATTAACTCTCAAAACTATTATTATAATGTCTTTATTACGTCGTTATTATTTTTTTATTGTTATAATAAATTTTAGCATATATTTCAAATATCTCATTGTTTCACTTTACCACATATACGATTATTTTAATATATTTTAAATACCGTTACTTTGATGCTGCATCGCGACGCTTGGCCTGCTTTTCCAAAACAAAAAGTACAATAATTTTTTTTCCTGTAACAAAACTCATGTACGAACGTAATAATAACGTAAAAGTGGTGGAATAATCATGATTTCTAGGACCAAAGGATATCGAATGTCTAAATTCCAAAAACCTAAACGCAGTAAACGATGAGGCACGTACGCGAGCACGTGGACCAGCGTGCATCGCGACCGTGCGTAGAGGTGCAGTTGCGCGCTCGTAAGTTGACCTCGGGCAACTTTCACCGCTGCGCCAGAACGTTGGTCGCGGAATACGCCGTTACACCGCTGTTCACTGTATGTGCACGCTCGTTCAATGTAATTTATGCACGTTGCGTGCGATCATGGCCGGAGCCGAGACCTGCGCTCGCATGGTCAGGTACACAACGAGAGAAGGTTGGATCCAGGATCGGTTAAGAGGATGCTATAAGTTAAAAAATAGAAAAAAAAATAGAGAAAATTATATCTATGTAATTAATTTAATTTTACATTAAAAGTGTGGACGTTGTAAAATAATTATTAATCCGATAGAAATTATTAATTCGAATATATAAATCTGCGTATAAAGTATTACAAATTCTAAAATGTAACTTATTAAATTTAAATTTCTTAATTTTAATAAAGTACGCATCTGCACAATCGAATGAAACGATAGTGTCCCGAAATAGTATTTAACTTTAACCCTTACTACACACGATTAAGTTGTTCATATCCTGCGCATTTCTTTTTTTTTGAAATATTAGCAGCTAAAAACAATGGCTAAAAACAATAATACAGTCTGTATTTTTTTTGCACCTTACAAATGCTTTTTAAAAATATCAAAATATATCAATAAATAAACAAATAAATAAATAAATAAATATCTATATATATATATATATATATATATATATATAATTAACTTACTATATATAGAAGTAGTAATTAA
>NW_012130109.1:119810-121863 GCF_000143395.1 Atta cephalotes | reverse complement strand
CTCTCTCTCTCTCTCTCTCTCTCTCTCTCTCTCTCTCTCTCTTTCTATAAAGATGATTTACATTTACAAAACGCTATACATGTAATTTAAAGAAAAACCAAATTATTAATCTATGCTCGACTATTTCGCCAATTTCATTCATGTGGCTGGTATAGAATATTTCTTGGCATTACTATAATCTCATGAAATATAATAAGTAAGATCAAGTAAATGAAATGAATTATGTAATTATGTATTTTATTACATGTTCTTTTTATTATATATATATATATATATATATGTTTTACTTTTATATAGAGTTAAGGTGCAATACGTCATTTAAGTTAGCAACAAGAGAAAGCTTTGTGGTATCTTTATTGATGTTAATTAAATAATCACAGGTATAATCGAAATGAAATGATTCTTCAATGTATTTATCAGTTATGGTAATTCAATGCTGTTTCAGTGCTAACATGAAATGCATGACAATATATTATTTAAGTAGCAAAGGCCCTCGAACACGCAAGAATGGTCTGTCGCAGAATCTTCGGTTATGATTTTAATTTTTGACTTTCAATATAGAAGCAAAACGTGCGATGTATAACATTCCGAGTAAATTTACGAAAATAAAAATGCTAAAATATAAATTACTTTTCGCTCTAATCTGCCTCTAATCTGCCATCAATTATTATAGATCAATTTGATTCATGATAGTTGCGGCATATACGCGGAAAGAATGGTTTTGCCATCTAAAGTATCTAAAGTATCTAAAGTATCTAAAAATTTAAATAGATGAAAATAATTTTGTTGGACTATCAAAATAAGACTATCGTAATACGTAGAAATTTTAAACATGATAATAAGGATTTGATATTCTAGCAATTAGTTTGCTAGCATTCTACATAATTATTTTGATTATTCAATAAAATTATTTTCAGATTTGTAATTACGTAAATTATTAGATATTGTACTTAATATTCTCTCTATGCATATAATTTCAAACTGTATGAAACTTCTTCCGATATCGATCGTTGAAATCAATTGTCTTTTATGAAAGTTTCTCAATAAAAAGATTACAGCTTTGTCAATAACAAATTCGTACATCAACAAAACGCTTTTGCACATTCTCGGGGATGTGAAGGATGGGGAATCTTGTGAAATCTATAAATTGTCCTCTTACAGTGATGATATATGGGAGAGAATTTTTTGATGTAAAAAGAAAAAAGAATTGTTTTAAATATTGCAATTTGGAACTAGGAGACCCAAACTAGGAGACTCAATTACAAGAAACATTCTTTTTTCCTTTTACGCTAAAAATCACCCGAAATGAGAATTTCTCTTCGATATCCCATCACCTGTCCTCCTATTTTTTGAGTTATTTGAAGATATTTTTTATTAAGTAAAAAAATTAGTTAATTTATAGTAAATTCTTATGATAAAAGAGAGGATTCACTAATATTTTTGAATGCAAGTTGTAACTGTAAATAAATTATTTTCTCCGATAACGTTCTCAAAGATATCAAACTTATCAAAACTGCCAAATATATGATTGATCAAGTAATATGGAATAAAAATGATCCAATGTAAAAAGTAGTTACGGACGAAAAATAGGACGAGAAGTTGGCCATACTACAATGTAGTACTACATATAGATTGGAACCAAATTATAATAATATTATAATTAATAGATAAAAAATTATTAATAATCAATATCAAAGTTATGTAAATTGTTTTGACAAAAGACTGTGCAAAAGGGACAGTTCTTGCGCATGAGTGAATAATACTGTATGTATCAAACATCGATACAGCTGTATACAGCTTTAACATAATCTTGATATTATTAACGACAAGATTTCTAGCTTAAGCTATAATAGCTGACATCATTAGCTCGTTGTATGTCTTATCACATCATGTTGCCGCGATAAAGAGATTTATATTACTATGACTTAAATAAGTATTCTCTCTCTCTCTCTCTCTCTCTCTCTCNTNCTCTCTCTCTCTCTCTCTCTCTCTCTCTCTCTCTTACTACTTACTTACTTACTTACTTACTTACTTACTTAACTTTAACTTAACT
>NW_012130109.1:116075-119790 GCF_000143395.1 Atta cephalotes | reverse complement strand
AAGTAACGTAAACGTAAAATAAATAAACTAACGTACGTTTAGTTTTTAGTTTTTACGTTACTACCTAACTAATATTTAAATTTAAATTAACTAAATAAATAATATAATAAATAAAATAAATAAATAAATAAATAAATAATATATATATATATATATATATATATATATATATATAAAATTTCCGTATATATGAAAGTGAATTAATCCAAACACGAATGACATGTTTCACTATATACAGAGTGTCCGATAATTCTGATGTTCGTGGACATGTAGAGCGGACTAAACTGAGACGGAAAGTTCCTCTATCATTTTGCAATTTTCGTAATAGTTAACAAGATATTAATTGCTAAAGACGATGTAAGATCGGACTATGAATCGTCTATAATATTTGATCTGAAGAGATCGCTTAAAAGAAACCAGTTATAATGACGTATAGTACTCAAAGAGAATGAAGACATTTTTCTATTTTTTCATTTTTATGGTCATTCTGTCAAGGTACATCGGATCAACATAATAACGTGATCCGACCCTGAATCTTGCATAAACGCTCACATTTAATGCACCTTATCTGCTCACGAACGCGAATATATCAAGTACACCTTCTACAAAGAAAGGTTTCACAGAATCTTATGAGAGCGACATACGTCTTCAGCAGAAAATTTGATGGACATTTTAATATGTACATAAATAAAATTTATGACATGCTTTGCGTAGTTCTTCCGTACGCGATGATTTGTGATAGTAATCTTCCTCGATCAGTACATTCTATCAAACTTGTTGATGGGTATATATTATTCATAATCTCGCATATGTATTATATTAACGTAATAAGAATAAAATTGTATCGTGAATTAAACGAATTTAACAAAAAAGTAGATCACAAAAAGCTATAGGACTTTTAGTAGAAAAATCTATTTCAACTTAGAATTAATTAATTATTTACAGATTGAAGAATTTAAACTAGATTAAAGAATATTAAAGAATTAATTATTTATACACAGATTTTAATATGTTACTCAGCATTTTTTATTACCGACCTTCGATATTTATCCAATTATTATAACTCCTAAATAATAAATTTATGATGTGGCATTCAATGCCGCGCGCATCTACTAATGTTTAGACGAGAAGCGCGTTCGGTTAAGGATTAAGATTATTATGTAAAATGCGAAAAAGCGTCAAATTGTTAGCGTTAAATTGCTAGTCAATTTAATTCATGATGTTACTGCGGTAGTTTGTTTCAAGACCGAAAAGATTTGGCACACATTTTAAAATACTACATACATAATACCTATATAAATTCACACAGAATCATATAAACACTTAAGATCCAGCTAGACTGTTTAAAGCCTGGTTTTTCATTACTTGATTAATTTGTGATTAGGTTAACCTGATCCAATTTTATCCAATGGGGTTTATCTGTGATGTTATGGATGAAATCCATTGGGTGAAACATTAGATTAAGCTTAACCACAAGTTAATCAGATAATGAAAAACTGGACTTAAAGCATTGATTTCTGTAAGTTATGTTTCTACTTCAATTTTAAGAAGCTGTTAATCTTCGGGATCAAAATCTGTAATAGTTACTGATTAGTTTTATTTAATTTATTAATTATTTAATTAATTAGAAAGGCACTAATTAATTTCAAGGAACCAAATGATAACTTATATAAAAAAGAATAATACTAAGATTAATTTATGGTTAAGTTTAACTTGATGTTTCACCTAATGGACTTCATACATATTATCACAGATGAAGCCTATTATAGATAAAATATCAAGTTAAACTTAATCACAATTTAACCAGGTAATGAAAAACCTAAGTAAGGTAATTGGTAATCCGAGCGTAAAAACGCATCATTTGCTGTTTGTAAGTGATTAACAGATAGCAAGTATTAATAGTTTATGCAGATATTCGTACGACTCGATTTGCATTAGTTTATTGCTCAATTTGTTCATTCTGTTATCATTAATAAAACAAAATGCAGAACGTCATGGTCATGATGTATTTCATAGGTAAATAATTGTTTCCAAAAGATAGTTATTAATTTCAATAGTTTACGTTTGTATTTAATTTATTTTTGTTACAATGTTTCGTTTATAATCAAAGGGAGAAAACTTTTTGTAAGAATTAATATGGTCAACTTATAAGCATTACTAAGTATACACATATCGATTATAACTTTTTTTTGGTACTTTTGTTGTCTTGTATCATAATTTGCCTGCTAAACATCATGAAAATAAATAGATAAATAGATAAATAGATAAATAAAAAATAGATAAGGTTGATTTGATTGGAAAATAATTTTTTTGTATTCTCTTATGTGTCAATAAACATGTCAATATATTAATAAACTTATAATTTTATAAGTAACATTAGATCACTTTGTTTTCCATTTTTCTAACATTCTTTTATGAAAAAGAGAGAAACTTATTAGGTCATATTGAGTGCATATATGCCCAATAGCGTGAAATGCTACTTTCTTTTTATAATCTTTATTGCACTTATCCTATATAAACATACAATATTTGAAGATGTCTAATATTATTTATTATTAATATTCAGAAATGTTCCCTCTTTTGAATGTGACCACTGATTATCAATTTTGAACTTAGCAAAAAAATTGGAAAAAGTCGCAAAATTCAGTAGTATCAGATAAGGTCCGGTTACTAGGGCGATTACGATAACTGCAGTCTCTCAAAGTCAAAGTTATTTTTGAAAACATTTTTAAGAAGAAAAATACGTATGGGAAAAAAATTCTATGATCAATATTTAATTTGATAATATAATTTAATTTTATGATCAATTTGATGATAACTTTTTAATAAACAATGATTATCGACTAAAATATTTTGGAGGTTATTTAGGACATTGACTTTGACAAGATATGTTAAGACTTTCATCTCACCTTCCCCACTGCTACGGGGCGTACAACTTTCCATGCGAAGCTTCCTCCCCACCTCCCCCTTGTTACAAGACTATGCATGACTTCCATGCGAAGTGATGATTTCTTTGGTTTATAATTGTTAGTTATTTTGGTAACTGTTGGTTAGAGAATTTACTATTTCTCTCGTATTCCTCGCTAAAAATGCTTCCAATAATATCTTTCATTTTGAGAGGCTACAATTATCGTAATCGTGCCTGGTTATCTTATATTTTAATAAGAATAATCCAAATTTGCAAATATAACATAAAGAAAGTTGAATTATTTTATACTTTTGACAAAGAGATTTATATTGAATTCAATAGATTTATTGTCTCTGGATGATTAATACAATTAAGGTTTATTCTGCAACATTTGTTATATTACGCTAAGAAGTTCTATTATTATACGAATAAAATGAAGTTGAATAAATAATATAGTGTATATCTAATATAAAGAGATAAAGTGCCAATGCGGTTAAAGGTGCGCAAAAATTATTTGAAACATTTATGTGTAGACGTTTCGATTAACATTTTCAGTCCTCTTCAATGCAATATAAGTTAAAATTTAAATTAACAATGAACTGTTACTAATTCATAATATAAATAATGCGAATATTAAAATATATAACTTTAATAAGATATAATTGTCACGCATTAAAGACTCACAGAATTTGTACTATGGTCATCATGTTATCATGAAGGTATGACTTTACATACACACACACACACACGCGCAAACACACACACACACACACACACACACACACACACACACACACCACACACACG
>NW_012130109.1:102380-111969 GCF_000143395.1 Atta cephalotes | reverse complement strand
ATACACACAACACACACACACACACACACACACACACACACACACGCGCACGCACGCACGCACGCACGCACGCACGCACGCACGCACGCACGCACGCACACACACGCACGCACGCACACACACACGCACGCGCGCGCACACACACACGCACACATGGAAAAAAAACAGCTGAAAACTTCACTGATTCAGCAAATCTACAGTCATAATATACAGATAGTCAATTTTCTATATTAAAATAGCAAAACATTGACAACTGAATAACAATAGCGATTAAACCATCAAATCTTCTTAGTTATCGATGTTGAATTCGCGTAGTAAATTATAGGTTTGCTGTACCAGTTAATTTTTTTCCCTGCATCTATTTTTAGGCTCAAAGTTCGAAAACGCTTACACAGCGAAAAAATTGACCATAACGCGTTATGACTTTTGAGATTCAGTCATAATGCGAAATTTGTACCATTTCAAAAACGCGTCTTATAATCAAAAAGACTTGATTTGTGTAGTGGTTCTTTTGATAATCGATCAGTATTTATCTATTCTGGTTAAATTAAAATGCTACAACGTGTTCTAGTCATTTATTGTAAATTAATGGAAATCAATCGGGCTTTTTGATTAAGAATCATAAAATAAAATAATTTATAGTAATTATCCAGATTAACCATCCGCAGCTCTCCAAAATTACTAAAATTTGATTTACTCGACGCGTTTTTGCATGAAACGAAATTTGGCGGAAAAAAGCTTCTCGCTTTGTGTGAAAAGTTGTAAACTCATGGAATACATACGAGCAAGAACAGAGAAGGGGCTTTTTCATGGCTGTAACAAATTTTCTAATAAAATCATCAACTTTAACGATTAATAGTTCGGTTTGTGGGACAGAATGACGCTTGTTTCTTTCGTTTCAAAATGTATTGAATAAGCCTAATTTTATTGATTTTTGCGACTAAACTGTATAATTACCGTATATTGTTTTATTTTGTAATTCTTATTCAAAACGCCTGATTCTTTCATTTTTCACAATAAACAATAAATAAACGACCGGAACAATAGGGTTATGATATTTTAACTTAGCCAGAATGTGTATTAGTCGATTATCAAAAGAATCATAACAGGAATTTTGCTTTATAATTTTTTTTCGAATATGCCAGAACGCCTTGTTGAGCGTTTTTTGAGCTACAACACGAATTTTGCATTATGGCTGAATCTCAAAAGCCATAATAGGTTGTGATCATTTTTTTCGCTCTGTGAGGATTTTCGAGCCTAATATGTATATACATATACTACATACACGCACAAAATAAATCTTACTTCGTCTCTTTTACGATTCTTCCTTCTTCTCATTTTGCGAAATCTCAATCTCTCTCTCTCTCTCTCTTTCATTTTCATTTTCGAATCTAATCTAGCAGTCAATATTCTTTCTTTAACTCTGTCAGAATATCACTGTGGCGAGGCTCCAGTGTTCACGATTCGTGATCAAGCAACCGCGACGAGGATCATGACTCTCGTGACGCGGAAGTCGAGTTGACCGAAAAGAAATGTGGAACTCGTGCCAGCTTGTTCTTCTGCCTCTTTCAGTATCTTTTCCTTACTCGATCCTCCGACAATTCTTACAAGTCCCCTTTCTCTCTTTCTCTACAATTTCATATCAGAAACTCCCTCTAACAAGTGCAATTAACTAATACATTAAGTCTGATAGAAAAAAATTTTTTTAAATAAAATAAAAATTCTATTAGAGCACACAAGAAATATCTTCTCATTGACGCGTGCTATAATATGTTACTAATATCTAATCAAAATCGAATTTAATTATCATTTCATTATTTTACCCTTTACGTCATTTTAATTTTCATATTTTCTAAAATATTTTTTTTTATTATGAATTCTGGCTGCATGTATATGAGTTTTATATAATTTCAATAATTTTAGACTACGACACACATAAAAGAATTTCTACGTGTTTTGCGACGATAGCATATTTTCTTTCTATATTTCAATCTTCTATATTTCATCTCCGTTCTACGCAAGACGTTTGCACATCCTCAAAATTATTTTATTTGTAACTTTTATGTGCATTTTTCTCAATGTATCATGCAAAGAGAATATTAGGTATTAGAATATTAGGTACCATCAGAAATGTGACATAAGTTATCACCTATCGGAAACGGATTACATGAAAATACGCAGTTTCTGATTGAAATCTGTTATTCCCTGTTTCTATTCCCTATTCTTTTGATTGTGCATAGCCCCTTACGGGTCGTCAATGCGTCTGCATGTAGGTACGTATGTATAACTATACGTGTATGCGTGCAGTCACGCGTATGTACTGTGGAATCATGAATAGATTCCGCGTAGTAACGCATAGTTGCGCGTACACACGGAGGAGGCGGACTGACGTGAACGACGAGGACGTCGTGTAACAGTGGGTCACTAGTGAAAGTGCTTAAGCGGTGAGATGATTGCAGTTGCACCGCGCCGCTACATAACGGGGCAGTTTGGCGGGGTTGACTTCGCTTCCTGGTACGACGTGGAATTGCACGGCACGATTTTCCCCTCCGAATATAACAACAGCTTCTAAATGCCCGTAATATACGACGGATACTCGTTCTTAGATACCGCCGAACGGTTACGATGAACGTATTCATTACGATCGTTTCTCTCGCCATAATAGGCCGCCCGACAAATAATTGCAGGAAGTTTTCGCGCTGCTGAATCCTCTTCATTGGTTAGTGCTCTCTCGGGTTTGTTTCTTTTCTTTCAAGAGAGAAAAATATGTACGATCTGTAATTTGGAATTACAGCTTTTATCAGAAATGAGACCCCCATCTATATATTTTTTGTGAAAAAAACTAGAGCAATATCAGTACATTCGATGACTTTGTATAGCCCAAGTATCATAAACTTTCGCAAATTATGCACGTAATATAGATACATATATTGTAATTTTGTATTAAAATATTTATTTATATTATATATCATTCCGGATTATATAAAAATTTGAGAAAAATTTTGATATACTTGTTAAAGCTTGAAGTTTTTTACTATCAGAGGTCGGATTATATTTTATTTATATTTTACAGATTTAAATTTATCTACCAAAATTTACAATCAATGAAAATATGAATGATGTCTTTAAACTCCACAGTTTTTTTCCAGTTTTTTAGTTAAAAAACATTTTTAGAAAGAAAGAAGAAAGAGAGAATTCACAAAATGCAATAACTATAAAAATATATATGATATAGAAAAATATTTTCACACTGAAGCGCGCGCGTGTGTGTGTGTGTGTGTGTGTGTGTGCGCGCTTTATGATAAAATTCCTTCAATTAATATTATATAACTAACGCAATTTATTGCAAAATTGACCTATGTAGATTTTAATTATTTCCTATAACTTAAACGACAATCATTACTTCAAATGAAAGCTACGTAACGCGTAGAACAAAAACATTCAAAACTATCGCCGTTTATTACATTCTATTACTTCGATTGATTAATTTTGCAGGAACACGTATGTTATATTCCAGAATATTTGTCTGTCTATCTTTGCGCTTTAAAATACAGAAACAAATTTTTTTATATTCATAAGTTTCATTAATACTTACAAACTGAGCGCCATTCTTCTCAGAATAATCTTTATCCAGAAAGAACATTTTAAATAAAATCTTGTATAATCGACTTGCACCTGAAACAACCAAATCTCGAAATCTTTTTTCTATATACTTCAAATTGATCTTATTGTAGAATCCAACAAGTCAAATTAATAACAACATTAATATTAATAATAATATTTGTCAAAAT
Source organism: Atta cephalotes (assembly GCF_000143395.1). NCBI lineage: Eukaryota > Metazoa > Arthropoda > Insecta > Hymenoptera > Formicidae > Atta > Atta cephalotes. The sequence continues at coordinate 108,178 of NW_012130109.1, read as the reverse complement.
TAAGGTCAGATTGAAGATTGTATGTCTCTTTTACATAAAAATGAATTTTTAGTGCAAAGTTATTATTGTTTTAAAAATAAAAAAATTTTTAATAATTTATAATTGCTGAAATAATTCATAAAAATGTAAAAAGTGTTTCAGATTCTGCAATTTGTTTTAAAAATCTCAAAAATATTCAATACAATCTTAAAATTGTTTACAAAATCTTATCATTGCTACAAAAACCTAAAAATTGATTAAAATAACATACAAATACTTTTAGAAACTAAAAAATGTATAAAATATTTTAAAATAGTTTACAAACTGTTCATCACATAAGGAATCACATAAATTCCTCATATCGTTCGAAGATTTAAAATACTTTAATATTTAAGAAATAAGATATTATCTTTAGTATTGTATTCATTAACAATTTAACTTAATGAAAAAAAATATTTTTTCTTATTTATTCTTGTTAATTTTCTTTATAACTTATCGAAATATAAAAGTACCCTAATAGGGACACTAATAGGGACACAATAATTGGGATAATTACTCTGATCTGGTCAGTCTGGATCTTTTGGATGGCGTCGTCAAATCAAGATCATATCGATTTTTTAAAGTGGCATTTTATTATTTTTGAATCCAGTATCTAATAGATGGAGTGTCAAGAACTTTTCAAAACATTATTTTCATTTTTGCACTGAAAATTCATTTTTATGTAAAAATGAAAATAATGAAAGAAAAACAATCTCCAATGAGACACAATTGAAAAGTACAGGCAATAGATTTAATCTACCAAAAACCGTGTATACCAGAATACATTTCTGATAGATTCAGGTTAAAATTTGTTAATAAAATATGATGTCAATTTAACATTATGCGATTATGTTGGTGTTAATATTAACATTAACATTATCATGAATCTAGTTAATTTCTCGGTTTTAGAATTAACTCATTTTGAGATTTTATCTTGATCTTAACGAATGTTATTCACATGATCCTGAACAACATTCAAGAGGTTTTAGCGGTCGATCGGACACTTTGTGTAATGCTAATGTCGACTACTTTCAAGCCTTATAGTGTCTGTTGCAACGCCTAAATTATATATTATATTATAAACAATAAAATCGGTTAAAGACATAGACTCGCTGCGCGAAATCCGTTCGTAATGAGGAGGAACGTTACGAGTGAGTGCGGAGATTTCACCGGCGCGGCATTTCCTCATTCCGGGGACTCGGCTTCATAATTCATCCTTGTCTAAGGCTTCCTAATCCTTTGCTCCCACAGGGAACTCGAAAATAGTTTCACGTTGCGCGAACATGAAGATCGCTTTCTTGGCGCACCGTACGAAGATCGCTTCTCTTACCGCTCCAAGAAATTAACTCTCCTAATTTGTACGAAGAGGGTGAGACTAGAGAGGTTCGTTACGTTTTCCAAGAAGATTCGGTGTATGAAAAACTGCAAAAGTTGATGAAACGTCTCTGCGTTCACCGTTTTTTCGAACTCTCGCGAATTACGTTTTCAATTCAAGTTACAAAAAACATATCAAAATGTAAAATAAATAAATAAAAAGGCAAGCTAGAGAAAAAAAATTAAAATGTTTTTTCACGTTTTTAATTATTTACATTTAATTTTTATATCTTTTTATTATGCGAAGTTTGATATGAAAAAGTCTCGATAATTTTCTCATAGGTATTGTAAATTTATTCGAAAATAGTTATATTATGATATGACAATATCGATAATGGATGTTCAAAACGTAATTATCTAAGAATCAAGAAAATTGAATCGAGTAAACATTGTATGTGAAAATGAAAATTGTCATCACAATCATAAGATAAAATTTATTCCTCTTATTGTTTACGTTAATTATTTTATCTCTTGTTTATCTTATCAATGCAATAACGTGATTTATTGCGTTTTTTCGAGAAACATTTAATTCGTTTTTTTTTTGCAGAGGGATTTTGCAATTTTTTTAACAATAAAAAATACCGTCTAAATTAAAATAAAAAAAAAGTTACACGGACGTTTTCTGAAGTTTTAATAATGGAGTAAGATTAATATATCAAAAGAGTAAAACAAATTATTTGTTTTCCAAAAAAATCATTTGTCATTTTAACAGAATTGTAATTACAATGATAAAAAAGGTATACAAGGAAATGGAAGATTAGGTCGCATTGAAGTAGAGAACGAAAAATAAATGAAAGGGAGGAGGAAGGACACGTCGTTTCTCCATGTCAGTAGGTTAATGGCGACGATAAATGAGAACGAAGTCAATGGGTTCGCTCTAGGGAGAAATGTCGTCTGCGCAATGTAGGTATAACGCTTAAATACGTCTTCCTATTTTCGCATGTTGCACCGTCGTTGAATGCATCGATGCGTCCAACATATTCCGTGTTTCTTTTTAATCCGTTAGTGCTTCAATATTATGCCCGCATGCAATATTTTTCTCTCTTTTACATCACCATCTGACCTTTTCTATATTCGCACGTTTGTTATATAAACACGACGGATGGAAATAACAAGGAAATAACTGTCGTAACACGCAAACGAGAAGGATGGAATGTCGTTAATACTCCTCTATTTGCGTGAATGTCCTTTAGAGAATGCATTACACAGATTACATCGCACCATGAGAGAAGTATTATCTTTATATGGGGCACTCCACGTCAAATCGGGCACCTTTGAAATATCGTCATTTGTAATTTTTTTTAAATTTACTGACATAAAATATTACAGATAAAAATATGAGACACGTTTTGCGAAAAAAAAATTTGAGATTTTGTTTGTGAAGTTATTCACGCTTGTAAGCTGCAGAAATTCATAAAAAAACGTCGCTCATGCGAACATTCAAGTTATTATCGAAACCATTAGTCGTACAAAAAAAATGCAAGAGACCAATTTTAAAGATCTTAAATTGTTCTATGGACGGGTTATTTTTAATTTATCATTTTCATCTAAATAAATCATTTTCCATTTGTTTACAATTTTTATTAACATTTTTCATCATCAACTAACCAATTAGAAATTTTGTAAAAATATTATATTTCTATTTCAATTATGAAATAATCCTGGAAATTACAAAATGGAACTTGAATGGAATGTATAGTTAAAAACTTTTGTTGTGTAACAGCGCGTTCCGCATGAGGAAGTAACTACTTAATGTAACTACTTAATCGTGGGATAGAGTCCCCAAAATCATAAAATTCATATGAAATCTCTATGTATAATCCGATAATTACATATGCAACCATAAGAAATCATTATATAATATTAACCTTCCGGCGAACGTAGGGTCTTGCGCATTAGAGTTGTTTATTTTTTTTAACTGTGAAGAAAATGAATAAATGGATATTTGTTTCTATGATAAATATAATGTGTTTTTACTTCTCCTACATAATATTAAAATAATTTATTACATATTATAATACAAACTACTTTTCAAACGTGCGTGCGAGTATCACGACGTCCGCTGTCCGAGGGTTAAATAAAATCGTATATTTTGCCAAATGATTTCATATGTAGTGAAAAAAATTAGTTGTAATCAGATGTAATCTGTGGGACAATATTTCAACTAGTGGTTACCCTTTCGCGTACGGAACCGCGCCGTCTCACAACAGAATTTTTTAACTATACTTTTCATTTTGTAATTTTCGGGGTTACTTTATAATTGAAATATAACGATTTTATAAAATTTTTTAATTGATCAGTTGATGATGAAAAATCTTGATAAAAATTATAAACAAATTGAAAATAATGATTTATTTATATAAAGATGATAAATTAAAAATAACTCATCCATAGAACAATTAAAGATTTAAAATTGATCTCTTGCATTTTTTTTGCATGACTAATGGTTCCAATGATATAATAATTTGAATTCGGATGAGCTACGTTTTTTTATGAATTTCTTCAACTTACAAGTGTGAATAACTTTATAAAAAAAAAATCTCAAATTTTTTTCGTAAAACACGTGTCTCATATCTTTATCTGTAAGTTATATCAGCAAATTAAAAAAAAATGAAAAATGACGATATTTCAAAGGTGTTTGATTTGATGTAGAATGCTGTATATGCGATCTTTGGGGATTTATGTAAGACACTTTATTTTAGTGACAGATTTTACAAACTTGAAGTCGATCTTTCCTAACAAAATTAAATCTTTCAATTAAAAATTAAGAAGTATTTAAAAGTACATTCCCAAAAAAATATAGTAAAAAATCGAGGAAGAAAAGTCAAAACCAAAGTCATAATTAGCCATAGTAATTTAACATCATAATTTTTCTCTTTTCTAACCAAATAGTTTCAATGCTCCTTCCGAAATTGGAAAATGAATGAAATCAGTCAGGATAAGCGGGGAAAGAAATACCGAGAAAATGCTGGAGGCGCTTCACGATGATATGCTTTTAGAACACGCAGGCACACATGCATTTATAAAATGATATGACACGTACGGAACACGAGCGTACTTTTGGTGTGTAATCGTACATCACCCCTCCGACGACCACCACTCGTAATCTGATCAATGTTGCATGAGCAACTAGTCTGCTACGTGTTCGTCGTATTCTTTTGGTCCGAGGATTAAGGCGTTTGGACACATACTGGGGCTTCCTTGAGATCGATGAATAATATTGAGGAAGCTTTTATTTTGAGGATTGCATTAACGCATCAGGATAAAGGTTTTTCATTATTTTATATCATAAAATATTAAAATATTATTAAAATATATTTCTTTCGCCAAGGAAGAAAGATTAATCAAAAATTTCGCGGTTGAGATGCCTATAGTAGTATCTTTTATAGCTCCGAGAAACGATCGCTTATTATTGCACAATGACTATTCCGAATGGCTGTTAAAATTTCCAATAAAAGCACAGGTTTCAATTACGGAATGAAATGCATGTGCGCACAAAATACATTCTTCATCAAGTTGTTGAATTTTACGCGCTACATGCAGATATGAGCTCAAGATGTCGGCTTGTTGCATATAATTTATAGCCATCAGATTTTAGATGCACCTCGTGTACATACAAACGACCAATAGAAGTTGACAGAAGAAACAAAGTTGACAGAACTCAGGCGTTCGCGTCTTGCAAATTTACAACAGAACGTGAATCTAATGCGGTAGATTACCAACTTTGAGAGAGAAAATAGATGGATAGAAGAAAAATAGGAGATGGATAAATGAAAAAGAAACGATGGACTGGTGGAAAATGAAAGGTAGGTAGGAGAGGTATATGGGAGGCTAGAGGGCAGCAGATGAATGGAAGATGGGTAGGAGATGAATGGGAAGAAAGAAAATAGGAGTTGGATAGAAGAATTTTTTAATTAACGCATGCATATGCACTTTTCTATCTTTTTTCGAAAAGATAAAAATAAATGTGACGTATGCATTATACGTGCATACGTGCGTGAATATTTGGATGCGGAATCACACGTGTGGAATTAGCGCATCAATCTCAAAGGGTCTTTATTATAGTTGTGTGCGTTCTCGAAAGTTCCAGATTGAGAGAGAAGGGGGAGAGGGAAGAAACAGGAAATGGAGGAGAAAGAAGGCTTCTCATGGTTGAACTTCGTGTTTTGACGTTAAGAGGAAATCGTTTGGAGAGTAAGAAGCCTATCGCTGCAGCCGGCGATGCATCGTAAAGAGAAACTAAGGGACAGTCGAGAAAGAGTATAAACTGAGAAAAACAGAGAGAGAGAGAGAGAGAGAGAGAGAGAGAGAGAGAGAGAGAGAGAGAAGAAGAATAGTAGAGAAAGAAAGAAGAGAAGAGACGACGACGCTCTCCNCNCCACTGTCGTAGGTAGTTGTTTGTTTCT
>NW_012130109.1:99629-102210 GCF_000143395.1 Atta cephalotes | reverse complement strand
AGAGAGAGAGAGAGAAAGAATGTGAGAGAAAAAAGGAAGAGAAGAGCACCGGGACGCCTCTCTCCCTCCATCACTGCTGGATGTTTGTTCATTTTTTCCACTCCGCGCCTGTGCCATCCGCCCTACCACCCTATCTCCCTCTCGACCGCGAAGCGCCCTCTCCCTCTTCCTCCTCCTCCTCCTCCTCTCAGCTCCCGTCAACCTTCCCGCCCTTCCGCTCCTTCCTTGAGCCGGAGTAAGGACGGGCATTGACCTCCACGCGGTGTATAGAGCGCTGCACCGAAATACATCGTTGTTGCTCGCACATGCGTCCCTCCATCCCTTCCCTCTCTCTTTTCTCTCTCTCTCTCTCTCTCTCTCCCCCTCTCTTTCTCTAGTTACCTCTTCCTCCGCCCTACGTACGTCCTCACTCACTGCTAGGCTGCGTGGAAAAACTATACGAAGGGCGTGAACGCGCCGAAAAGAAGTCTCGTTAATAGCACGACCAGTGTGTCCTTCCTTCTATTGCCAAAAAGATTAGAATGTTTATCTTTTTTCTCCCTTTAAGGTCGCTCGATGAAGGTGTCATGTCACAGCCTCGTTTCTTTCGTCGATCATGATTTATCAAGACTAAATGTTTAGTTAAAGCGCTACATCCATTTTATTGCGTTTCGTTCGTATTTTTTCGATCTTTTCTTTCTGAATATATTAATCTTAATTTTAATATAGAAAAGAGGTGTAATAACATTTGATTTGAATTATAAATCTTTTCATCCTATAACATTTTCGATGAAGATGAGAAGGAAATGCGCATACACCGGTATAATTGATTCGTGCGGACTAAGAAGCGAAAATTACGCCCAAATCATTTATATGTGCATCACGAAACCCTGGATGATGTATTACGGTAATTACGCATATACTGTTCCACTATATAAAGTCCTTAATCGGATACGGTTACTGAACTCGAGATGTATTGAAGGTTCTGTTCGGGGATCATCAACGTGATATAAGATCGACTTGTAGCCAATATCTTACAAATTACAATGAACGTACACGTGAATTATTTAATTTACCTTACCTTAAAAATTATGACATTAAAATTAGATTGGATTGATTTTATTATTCATTGATTTAATATGACGAACATAAAAATTACACAAAAAACAAAATTGTCTATACGCAAATGCTATAATTCTTAAAAACGCATGCAATATTTATAATTCTAACGTGACAATTATAATACTTACAATTAAAATAATTTTAATATCAAATTGTAATTATATAAAATCGATGTTTTTATTTTATATATATATTTTTTATAAGAACTAAAATAAACTTTACTTTTATAAAGAGTTAAAAAGAATCTATATTAAGGTATGTAGAATATAAATGGCGGTATCACAAACTTGCATATTATAGCAAAATAAAATATCAATCACTGTTTTTAATTGTTAGCAATCAAATGAACCAATCGGCAGCATGAATAGATATCTATTTTCACAGAACTGATTCCCATGTAGGAGAACCTCGTTATTTCACCGCGAAATGACACTCGAATCGGTGACCTACGCCAACAGAATCGCGCACGAGGTGTAACACGACGACGACAACGACGACGACAAATTCGTTAGGACAAGAGCGAGAGACCGAAAGAGAACACACTCGTTAAGCTGCATGTTATCGGTCACACGTATCGCGAAATAAAAAATTCAAACGTCCCGTCGCTGTCCAGAGAGGCCCATCGAAATTGCGTTGCGAGACCGGCAGCGCGGGGACCACAAGGGGCGAGACGAAAAGGAAGAGAAGGAGAGCGCGACACAATCGCTGCATTATGGGCGCCGCGGCTGCCAAAAGGCTGGCTGGGTTCAACGACCTCCCGATGCACTCCGAAACTCCTTTCCTTCCGCTCCTTCGCCCTCCCTACCTTCACGAGGCCGCCGATCGATAAAGCCTGACCGTGAAAACGCGACGAATGTGCACGCGGCGACGTCCAGTCGATTTTCAGGGCCCCCCCCTCTCTGCTTCCAATCTCTCTGTCTCTCTTTCCCTTTCTGTCTCTCCTCGTTCTCTACTTCATCCTGCGTTGCTTGAACCACACCAATGGTGATTCTCGTCCTGCGCATAGCTCCGCCGCGCCAAGTTCCTCTCTATCCTATCACGAACTTTCTCTCTCTCTCTCTTCCTCCCCTCCCTCTCATATTACATAGCGCGCACGTGCATCCCGGTTCTCTCTGGATACGAAAGAGAGAGAAAGAGAGATGGAGAAAGAGAGAGAGAGAGAGAGAGAGAGATTCGTGCATCCTCGTCACACCTCGTGAATCTTCGAGGGCTTCTTCCTCCCCTCGTCTTTCGAAGACGTAGCACAACGTCGCGTCATCGCTCGACGTCGCGGGACACACCGAAATCTCGTTGCATTGCAGACGGATAGGCACCTCTCGTCATTTGGGCGAAGAAACTTGCCGGTGCACAAAGATTATAAGATTACATGATAATTCCTGAAGAAGGAGAAAAGAGTACAGACTGGTTCAAATATAAGGTGAAAATATGGGTAAATGTATATATATATATATATATATATATATATAATAAAGTAATAATA
>NW_012130109.1:96025-98379 GCF_000143395.1 Atta cephalotes | reverse complement strand
TAATAGGTAAGTAGTATATATATATATATATATATATATATATATAAAAGTATAATGAAATAGATTGGCAGTGAGAGAGAAAGAAAGAGTGAGAGGAGGGGGATGATAGGTCGAGGACCCGAATGATTATGAGTTGGACGGATTCTGATAACATCCTGATGAATCAATATACGCTGAACTGTCGTTGATATCATCGATAAATAAGCACAGTTATAAAATATTATCAAGTATAGTTTTTCTTATCTATGATTAAACTGTTATGTGTACATTTTAGGTACTAAATAAAGTTGGAGTTGCTTCAAGTTCCGCTTCCCTTAATGGAACAAAAAGACACTTGCAAGATAGTAAATGATAAATATTATAATAAATAGTTATTTCACTGCGTTATTACATGCATTTGTATTTTTTTACTTGTATACACTATATTATCATAAAATACAAAAGAAATTTAAAAAAAGGAACAAGTTCGACAAATTTATGTGTCTAATTTTTGCTCTGCTCCTATTTTTTGTTATTTATACGATCTCATATATATCAATGAAAAAAATAGGTAAGTGAAGTAAGTAACTTTTAGAGTCCTGTAAAATTGTGATCCATGGCATAACTCGCGTAAAATTAATATTAAGTAATTCAACGTCAATACGCTTGTAGAAACAATTTCAAAATTAACAACAAATTGTTTAATCGCTCGAGAAGGGAGGAGTACATTAATGTGAGTTATTCCGAGCAAAAGAATAATTAAATCGCGCGATTTAAGCAAAATGCGTCAGTCGGATCACATGCATGACGATTTTGCAAAGAACATTTGATTATTTTTGGAGTAATGCGAGCATGTTACGTAAAGTAAATGTTTTTAGCTTCGAGTGCGATGCTTCCGACGGCGCTTTATTGATCTTGATAATGCGTATATAATGACTCAAAGTGCACGCACATGTATTTCGTCTACTGATAGAGTGAATGGGTAAAAATACTTCGTTTCTAGCAGAAAAGAAACAATAAGATGATTTTGTACGCGACAGGTGGTACGTTGCACATGGAATTATGAATGAACTGTAAGATCAACTTTTCAGCAACCACGAAAACGTTCGCCGATGTATAGAAAATTAATCTTTTTATTATTACTATTTTAATAAAATAAAACAATAATGAAATTGATGTATTAGATTAATTAAGAAAGTCGTTTGCTTTCTTCCTATATTTAAAATATTGTATCAACGAATCAAACATTTTTTGTTAATTTGATAAGTTATTTTTCGTATTTACATCGTAAATACTTTGAGATATTTTTCATTGATAAAATTACTTATCATAATTTGTCAATTTTATGAAGACTTAATTTAATAATTTTTCATAATGACCGTTAATTTTTTATCGCAAAATATGCTAACATTATTGTATATTGACTCTCATATCTTTTTTATATAGATAATTATATTTATAAACAGATTTAATAGATATATTTCTTTAAAAAGAAGACAATTTTTTGTTTAAATCAATTTATTTTAACCTTATTATTTAATTCTTAATGCACTTTTATCTTAAATAAATAAGACGTACGAAATATTTCCCCGTGAAAGTAAAATCAGATTACCATACTCTCCCCACTCTTTGCTTTTATCCTCGCATTCTTTCTCTCTTGTTAAACATAATACGAATAAGCCAAACGATCCCTCGGTTGTGTAAATTGCTGTTGAAGCACGGTGCTTGCAGCTTTATAAGCTTTTTCGAGAACAACAATCACGAGGAAAGGAAAGGAAAAAAGAGTAGTCTTCCACGAGGGTACAGAGGCTTATTCAAAGTTTGTGCCTCCTTTTTTTCGGCCACCCGCTGACAAACGGAAATAAAACCATCGCTACTGGAGCGTTGCTTATTTAGGCTCCTCGATTTCATTCACGCTCATTCGCGATTCTCAAGATACGCGTTTCGCATATGCAATGGCCTTTACCATTGCATCTATTTGTCGGTCCAGGGTGTACGCTGAGAACCATCTTGCATGCCGCCTCGGCTGAATCGAAGAGGCACGGACGGGACGAGAAGTCACGTGCATCTCACGGTATACAGACACGTGGTAACGTATACGATGCAATGGTACTCTAACTGACGATGCACCGCACTCTGCATCTTATCCGGAATTCGTTAAGAGTATTGCCTAGTTCGCCTGTCTGCTTCTCTCGCTGGTCTATGCAGTATATAGTCTAGGATAGGTTTACTGGAGTAGACGAGCAAGGAGGGATCGGAGGGAGGAAAGAGAGCGAGAGAGGACGAAGGAGAGGAAAGCAGAGCGAGAGAAAAAGAGGGAAAGGGGGAGGGGGAGGGAGAGAGAGAGAGAGAGAGAGAGAGAGAGAGAGAGAGAG
>NW_012130109.1:83420-94905 GCF_000143395.1 Atta cephalotes | reverse complement strand
GAGAGAGAGAGAGAGCGTAGACAGGTCGTTGACCTTACGGCGCGCAGCACTCTGCGCTACACGTATTCCAAACTACACAAAACACACGAAGCTGACGCTTTACAGGCCGTTTCGAATTTAATCTGACGAGACCCCTGTGAGCGAGGATGAAGGGTGGAACGGAATTGCATGCGCAATCGGCGATTGGAAGGAACTAGAGGCGAGCTAGTTGCTTTGCGTAGGAGGAAGCGCAAAGAGCGAGAGAAAAGAAGAAAAAAAAGAATTTAAGATGTAGTGGCGCGAGGAACCGACAACGATAAGGGGAGGGAGGGAAATGGGTGAGACGGAGAGAACGGGACGATCGATCGGTTACAAAGCGAGCGTAAGATAGCGGGATTGGCTCTCAAGAGAAGGAACGTTCCTCCTTGGCTGCTTCCGACACGACCTCGTAGTACTGATCGTTTCTTTTGTCTATGAGGGAGTTACGTAATTCTTTTCTCCAGTCCTCCCCCTTTCCCCCCCCCCCCCTTCTAGTATCTTGACCCGATATTGTGAGTTCTTTTTGCCTTTATAAGATCCTGACAATCGAATTTTAAGTATCGCTAGATTTTTTTTGAGTGAACTTAACTGTAGTACCCAATACATTTGGTACAAGGTATAATAAATTTAGATTATTCTTTCAAATCAATTCAGTCACTTTGCACTTTGGAGTGTTTTTTCTTTTTTGTTAATAAATACAATATTATTAATGCAAATGTATAATATTAAAAATGTACAATACGTTCATTTAACTTTATCTTCTTTTTAAAATGATTTTATTCATTTAGAATTTTAATTAAAGATTTAAAAGACAAATTTTTAATATTACAAAGTCATCGTTAAATTTGTCGGAAACATTAAAGTTAATTTCGAACCCCAAGGACTTTCTTTAGGAGGCTCTAACATGAAAGAAAACGAGTGATTAGGGCTAATTAATCACTTCTGCAAAACATCGTGACGCAACGTAATCTAAGTCGAAATTCCATCGATGCCATGAGATGCGAAATGCAGTTGCGAGGATTATGCTCATGATTTTTATTATATGATTCCAACAAACGTAAATACGTACACGGAAACTATCGTACTATAATCGTGAGCACTTTCTTCTTGCAGTTTCACGACGGATCATCAACACAGCACAGGACACTTACTTTCTATAATTAAGCGGCAAACCGCTTGCGCGCGTGTATATAAACGATATTATTTCTAATCTTATATCTGATTAAGCATCCATCATAACCTCGAAGCGTTCTCGACATTCTCGTGGATGTTCCAGCTCCGTGAATTGCACGGTTACGCTCTTGATTTGAAATTTAATTTTAAGATCTTTCTTTCATTACATTCACGATCGATCAAAACAATCACAACATTTCAGTAACATCTTAAATATAATCTTGTTCTATATATGTATATATACAGTAAGTGCAAAAAGTATTCGCACAGAGAAAATATTAAAAAAAAATATTTTAAAAAATAAATATTATCCATCGAGAAATGAATTATCGAATTGATGTCGACATCTATACAATGATTTCAACACCAATTTGACGTCGATTCGACGTTTAATTGACGATCATTTCTTGTCGGGTAATTAATAATTTATTCAAAAAATAAAATAAACTGTATATTTCTTAAAATTATATATACCAAAAAGATGTGTTAATTATAGAAAACATCTAAAAAATAAGCAAAAATTAAAAATTATAAATTGTTTGGATGCTCAAAAAGTATTCGTACAGTCGAGAAATTTAATTTCTAAAATCAGGAATACATGCGAAGCGTTTTCCTTATGTTAGAACAGAATGTATTCATTGTATAAAAATGTTAATTAATATTTATTTTCTACAAATAAGATTTTTTTTTAAATTCCTTGTACAAATACTTGTTGCTCTCACTATATAATTCTTATGATCTCTTATATGAATTGTCCTTTACATGTATATGAAGGTTTCATATAAATTTTTACACATGCAAAACGATAAATGGCATTCTTTTATTTGAAACGAGAAGCGAACTGCGCGGATTGGTACAAATATTTTCGAATCTCCGCTATAAAAGCAAGATAAATTTCGAAACATCATTGCGAACGGCGAATGGGGATAAATCTCCTTTATATAACATATATGAGGTGGATGAAAATATAGAGCCTTACCGCCGCACGCTTCTCGGCTTCGTTAGCCCGCTGAAACAGGAAATTTCGACGAAGCCACGGTTTTATCGCACCCATGGGTTAATAATAGACCGTTGTCGCCGATACAATTGTAAGTTTCACGCAAGAAAGAATGGCTACGAGAGGTGCTGGGGCAGCTGTTCCATCATTGACATCGGTGCGACGTGATAATGTGTGGCGTGTATATAACACGCACGGGTAAACACACGTGAAAACAGATGCACGCTTAATCATACGTGTTTGTAGAAATTTATCATATCTCAGACGAAGAGATATGAACACAACGCGATTTCATACGCTTCGTTCGATGATTCATTGACAGTAAAATAATTAAGTTTCCATCAACCACCTATCTCTTGCCTCAGTAATACACGTAAGTTGGAATAATTCACTCAAACTGCGATATAAAAATTTGTTTTGTATCAAATTATTAACTTAATCTTGTTGATTTAAAAAGCTATTTGATTCAAAATGAATCTGTTTGACCAAAAATGCCATTCATTTTTTTATTAATATTTTGTCAAAAATTTTTTTCCCTAATATTTAGACCCGATTGTACCAACGTTACTTTGATTTTAAGTGAGGCTTAAAACTCTCTCTGTCTCTGTCTTTTTTTCGTTTAAAGTCAAAGTTGGTACAACCGGGCCTTAGTGACTTTGTCTGAATGTAAAATTATTTTTGTAAAAATTTTATATTTTTTATATCTAAACGATACATATGACCGTATAGTAGAAACAAATCAGCAAGTATAATATCTTGATAAGATAAATCTATTACGTAACTAAAACAATTTGTTGTAAAAATAATATTACCTTAAGAGAAATTCGATAACAATACATATCAATTGTATACTTGATATTTTTAATATAAAACTAATACATTATATTATCATTTGGATAATAAATAATACTATTATAATCTCATTCATAATGGAATTACGAAATATCCATTTCATTAGATTTCTGTTTGATGTCTATTTTTACTGCAAATTTTGTGATCTATTTTATAATTAGTATAAAATTCTACAGCGACCTATTTTTAAAAAGTCTCACAACTCTCAGCGGCATCGCGCGCGAAAATTCTTATCGATTGTAGAATTTTTTAAATTTGCTAACGAAGCGCGAAACGAGAAAATAGTGTCAAAGGCCGGCCCTGACCGATCAGACCGATACATAGTGGCGTGTGGATAGCCGTTGGCGTGCATAACGCAGAAATTGACGGTTGAGAAAGTCAGACTAAATCATATCATAATCATTTCGTAGTTTAACCTAATTCTTACTTGCGGCCCACGCGGCCACCCACTAAGCACTTTTGTTTCCCAGTCAGATTCAAGAATATCGCGATCGATCTGGATATGAGAAATCGATCCATTAATCGAACTTTGCGCTGCGTGAGAACATTTATCGCGGATTACATTCAACAAAGAAAATTAACACGTTTGCAAAAATTATATCACATTTCATAAAAAAAGAAGTAAGAAAATCTAATTGCGAAAAAAGGTTGTAAATACAAATCTCCTTAAGTCTCGATTTAAAAGATTTAATAAATGTCGTGAGAGTCTAAGATTCGAACTCTGTAGATGAGGTTTGAAAAGAATAACGAGTGCTTCTCCCCCTGTAATCCATCAAACGCTCCCCTGTTCTGGTTGCGTTCTCGCGAGCTCTGCTCGAATGTATGACAATCGACGACAGAACAAAAAAGAGCTGATTAAAAAAAGGGAGGTTTAATCCTTGGATGCAGTTGGCCGTAGGGTAGGTTGTTAGGTTGCCAAGCGATAAACCGTGCGTTGACCTACCCCATCGTTCGTCACAAGTACAACATGTACATCAGCGCGTCCTGCACGTTGTCATGGATACTGCGTATCACTGGCTGGGAAACAATTGTCTTTGAGATGTTATGCTGTTATCATGGGAATCTTTTAATTTTAGCTCGTTCCTCGGCATAGATAAATGTGTTTCGCTTCGTTGTTTTAATCAGTAAATACCAAGCACAAGCGAATTTATAACAATTTAATTATTTCTTCTACTTCCATGCTTATTTTACTTATTTTGGATATTGATTTTTAACGTATTGCATATTACAACTGATACTTTTTATTAACAAAAATTTGATTTACTTTTAAAAATGCTAAAGATGTGAAACAAGTAATTAATTTTTCGATTTTCGAAAAAAAATTGTGTAACTTGTCAAACGTGATACTAATATAGTTTCCATTTTATTCGATATGATTTCTCAATTGGAATAAAATGAGCTTGCATTCTATTTCGAAGAGGTAACTCCGAAATTACATCGCGTATTTCCATTACAAGTGCTTCTTATTGTCCGACAATTAGCAGAGTGTCAATACTCTTATTGTTACGGTCCTTCGTCGATGTCCATCGGATTCGTGACTATTAACATGCAACGACAAGGAGAGCAAAGAGAGTGGCGTGACATGTATTCACCCGCCGCGCCGTGCTGTGAGGATCGCGAAATTCCGTTGCGCTTGATATAATTATACGGCGGAAATGAGGGGTGGCAGTTAAAGGAGATGCTTTTGTAACGGGCCGATTTCATATAGACCCGTCAATCTGTCCGTTGAAAATCATTTCTAAGCACCATCGAGTTTCTCGAAATCTTACCGATGCACCTGCCGAGTATCCCTCCGTCCCGAGTCCCGATTCGTATTCTCTCGCGACCGTCCCCCTTCGGATACTATTCCTCCCCCTTTCCCACCACCGTCAGCCAGACACGTGGATATAGCCACGGTCGTATATCGTATAATGCAGCAGACTACCGGTCCGCCGGTCGTAAACTGGGTGCAACGGCATTCTGAGTACCGACGCTCCCACCGCTGCCGCCGAACCTCTCCGCACGCTCTCAGCTCTATATCTCGCAACCGACGTCAATGATGGTTATCGGTACTGGATTATCTACTGCCTATATATAGCAGCCTATATATAGCTCGCGGCGAGGGGAGCTTGATAATTCTTAAAATTTATCAAAATAATTGAACAGAATAATTGAATCGCACACAAAGAGATTTTTTTATCCAACCACATCGAAGTCAAAGAGGATGATACAGTAGAATTTTTTTGTTAAACTGACTATAAGTTTGTTTGTTTTAACTTTAAATGAAAACAGAATTGATATAAAGAAAGAATGAAGAATGAGTCTAAGGTGCGTCACCAAAATTCGAACGAATTTCAATTTAAATTTTCCGCTATATTGTACCTCCGCCAGAGGTTGTTGTTGGCGTCCGAGAAAGTCTGAAAGTGCTTCTAGTAAAACAGTCATATTTTCAAAATGACCGCGATATTGAAACCAAGTGCGGAATATAATCGAAGAGTCGCGATCATCGAAGGCCTTCGCGTTGGGCGCTCAGCAACGGAAATAATTCGGTTCTTTGGATACCCGAGATCAATCATTTATGACGTTGTGTCATAATAAAATATATGGCTTTAGAACAGTCCAATGGAGGTTCCAGTATGCCAGCGAGGAAGAGTCACTCGAAGAAACGCACCGCGAGGATCCCCGCAGTCATTAAAAGGGCTCAAGCGCTGATTTTGGATAACTCAGGGCAATCGCATTCTGATGGATGTAGTGAAACCGTGGATGGAAACTGTGACGCCCGGAAGGCCATATGTTTTTTAGTAGGATGGTGCAGAATGACTGGCTCATACGAATCATTTGATTCAAAATTCGCTCTCGGATAACGTCGATGTTTTGGTTCAAGGAATTCTAGCCTCCCAACAGCTCAGATTTAAATCCTTTGGACTACTACGTATGGAGCATAGTTGAAAGGGCCGCAAACAAGTCTTGGCATCCCAATGTGACGTCATTAAGGACCGCTATTGAGACAGCATTCGTTGGCATGGACAGCGCTACATTACAGCGTACGTGCAAACGCTTCAAACCGAGAATAGAGGCTATCATTCAAGCTAATGGGAGATACATCGAATAATTGTGCTCTACAGGAATCTCCCAAGTGCCATGTGAAAGGATTTTTTGTAATATTTAATTTTTCATTAAAAATATTTTGTTTAAAGAAATTGTTCGATTTGTCCGGATCTTGGAGACGCATCCTGTATCTACATCGACTCCTAATTGAAAGTGAAAGTGACTGATATGAATCTTCTGTGAATATTCTGAGTATGTGCGTGCGTGCGTGCGTGCGTGTGTAAATTAAAGATAAATGATAGATCCATTTCTTATTAATAAAACAAATAGTAGATATTTTTCAGTAGATATTTATTTTGTCTCTATATTCTATGTGTATTTACAGGATATTCGAAAAATCTCGGATCTCTAAATATCTTGAAAAAATAAACATTTTTGAGAAAAATGTTTCATTCAAAAGTTGTATAATTTAAAATGGTTTATTTACTGATCTTATCCAGTTTGATCGTGGTGCCATCAAGGTCAGGTCAAGGTCAAATCGATTTTTTTAAACGAAACATTCTACTTTTTATTTTAGAATCTAATAGCTGGTGTCAAGAGCTTTTCAAAAGACTATAACAAAGTTATTTTCTATTGAGTACTTGTCGAGTTATAAAGCTTGAAAATTATAGTATCACAGACCTTATCCAACGTGTCCAACCGCCTCTTAAAATGTTATTCAGGATCCAGGATAATATTTGTTAAGATCAAGGCCATTGGAGTTTGTATCTTTTATTTTCATTTTTACGTAAAAATGAATTAGTGCAAAAATGAAAATAAGAGAAATAATCTGAGAAATATACTATTTGTTATATTATATTATAAGAAATAAGCTTATCATTTTTTTATCTTTACAGATTGTACAGGGTGAATCAGAGTCGTTGAACCAACTTTTTAGCCTATGAGAAAATTATCGACTTCATACCTAATTGAGTTATAATATGTGCAGTCAATTATTTTCTCATAGAGTAAAAAGCTGGTTCAACGACTCTGATTTACCCTATATATCTTTGTTGGAATAGAATCACATATGCTTGAATATACATAGTGCAGCAAGTATAATATTACTCTTTTTTAGCAGAAATTCTTTTAATTTCTTAAAAGATATTAGAGGGGAAAATCTCACTAGGAAGGAAGAATTTTTACTCTTTAAAATTACAAATGATATATTTAAATTAAAGGATTATTTGATACCAGAATACTGATCAGGAAAGAATATTGTTTTGGAAAACAGAGGACAATTTTGGAAAATAGAATCCTCCAATAATATATTTACATAAGCAATTAAAAAATATTTTACTAAAAAAATAATGCAACGTCCCCCTCCCCCCTCCTCTCTCTCCATTGATTACTTAATTCGAGCATTACTCTATTCCAACAAGGATAGAATGTGTATTAGAAGCAAATGATGGGCTAATCTCGGCTATTATTAAAACAAGTAATAAATAGTGTATTTCTTAGTATTCATATTATTTTGTTTATCTTTTGTATCTGTTTATCTTATGTGTATCTATATCTTTTTGTATTTACTTATATAAAACGATATCAATTACTCTAATAATAAAGGGACCTTATAAAAGTCGTTCTTGATTCTTATATATGTAAAAAAAATATATCAGTTTTTCCTTTATTATTCAATTGAAATATTTTCAAATGCTTTCATTTATACTTATACATGTTTTATGACGGCGACTATCCAGCGCACGTTTAAAATTCAATATCGATTTGGTTACCGAATCACGTCGATTTTATTATCTATATCGTACAACCGATAGTATGTTACTTTTTATCGTTGATAACGATAGTTTATAGAAATCGAGATGCATGTATTTATACAGCTGCATTTACGGTAAAAAGACAAACTACAGTCAGTTAAACTTGATATTTCGTTGGAAGAATCTGTACTATTGTGTTCTATATACTTCTATATACTTGTGTGTAAAGACAGAATGTAGATAGATTTTTTTATACTAAAGGAAATACTATGACGTAAATACATAATCCTATTTTTTACTACATGTGATTTTGCGGAATAAAATTGGAAAATTTGTTAAAAATTATATTTTTAGTTTAAAATTATATTTTTTATTTTTATAATTTACTCTCAGTGAAGTACGTTTCTTAGGAATAGCAAAGAAAATATCATTTATTACATTGACAGTATATTAAAAATACTGTGTACTATACTATTTATTCTATATTATATGGCAAAATTTATCTTTTCTAGGGTTGATAAGTTAATCTTTTTTTTAACTAAATTAAATTGAAATTAACAGCCTTGAAAATTTAATTTAGTTAAGATACAAGTTACTCCATAATGAAATTAATTGAATTAGAAGTTAAGTTGATAAAAAAGTAATTTAAAAGTTAAAAGTTAAATTTAGTCCGAACAATCAAAAAAAAAAGAAAAAAAAATTATTCGTTTTACGTAATTTTTCATATTTTTCGTTTCTGCAGCATTATTCATGCATTAAAAATTCATTGGTTATTTTTCACAACTAACGATTATGTAATAAAAAAACATAAATTATACACTTATTATTCCCTCGCATTTGTGTCTAAGGGTTAACTTAAAAAAAGTCAAATTAAAAGTTAATAGTTACGATAAAAATGTAACTTAAGTTATAACGTAAGTTACGTAAGTTAAGTTAAAAGTTAAATTAAAAGTTAATTAATTTTAACATAGCATTATTCAACCCTGATATTTTCAATTATAAAAATATTTCGAAATAACTAGGTCTCCTTCCTTTCCCATATTTTTTTTTTTTCATTTTAAATATAATTTCGTATTATACAGAGTTCCCATTTTAATTGACCACCACAAATATTTCTTGAATAGTGAATTTTAGGAAAAAATACTTTAGACAAAAGTTTTGTGATTTTGAGGGAGACATAAAATAGTTTGACCTTGGGTGGCCTTCTCAAGGTTAGGTCAATGTGATCGATGTTTTTTAAATGGAATTTTTCAGTACGTATCCTTGTAACATATACCTTAAGAATTTTTCAAAATATTATAATAAATATTTTTTTATAAAGTACTTTTTGAATTATAAAAGTTACAGTATCACTGACATTACAAGGTGCTCAAACGATAGCTAAAACCTTTTGAATGTTGTTCACTGTCATGATCTTCATAACATTTAAGATCAAGATTACTGGAGATTGTTCCTCAGATTTTCATTTTTACGTAAAAATGAATTTTCAGCAATGAAATGAATTTTTTCAAAAATGAAAATGAGCGTGTTCAGTGGTCAGTCCAGTGAACAGCAAAAGATTTTAGCTATCATTTGAGCACCTTGAGTAATGTTAATGCCAGCGATACTGTAACTTTCAAGTTGTATGACTAAAAAAATAAAGTACTTCATAAAAAAATATTTTATTATAGTAATTTGGAAAGCTCTGGTGGCTATTAGAATATGTATTGAAATGTGAAGGATTTTTTTTTAAAAATTCAAAATATTCTTGTTCTGTTCTTAATGAGGCCATTTAAGATTAAAAACTAATGGTATCATCTTATAATATGTCTCCCTCGAAGTTACAAAACTTTTGTCTAATGCATTTTTCTTTAAAATATATATATTGTTCAAGAGATACTGTTTGAGATGGTCAATTAAAATAAAACACCCTTATATAAAATAACTAGTTTGCTTAATTTTTATGAAATTTAGTTCTCCAAGAAGATTAGTGAGCAACGATAAAGATAGGCGGAACACAATCAGACATAAAGCACAGTATACATGATGGCCCATTTTAAATAATACATTAAGATTTCTCGAAAATTATGGTAGATACGAAAAAATATTTCAAACAAAAGTTGTATGGCTCGGAAGGGAAAGAAAATATCATTGATTTGACCTTGAATGGCGTCGTTAAAGTCAGATCAAGGTCACATCGATTTTTCTTTATAGAATACTACATTTTTTATTTTAAAATTTAATAACGAAAGCTTTTCAAAACATTATAATGTTGAAGTTATTTTTCAGTTTAAGTACTTTTCGAGTTATAAGTAATTTTCGAGTTGAAAGTTACAGTATCGCTGGCATTAGCATTACACAAGTCCGACCGATGAAGAGGATAAAACCTCTTGAATATTGTTCAGAATCATGTCCTGGATAACATTTATCAAGATCAAAGCCATTGGAGATTATTCTTCTTATTTTCATTTTTGCACTAAAAATTCATTTTTACGTAAAAAAATTGATGTAACCTTAACGACGTCACTCAAGATCAAATCAATGGTACCTTCCTATACCACCCTCCGAACCATGCAACTTTTGTTTGAAACATTTCCATCAACAAATCCATATCATAGTTTTCGAGAAATCTTCATGCATTATTTAAAATGGGACACACTATATAATTATATTTTCGATTTTATAGAATAAAAAAGTAATAACTTGTATTACTAGCGTAAAATTTAGGAGGTTTATTAAGACATTTATATCATTACATTGTATTATTAAATATATTATTATATTAGAGAAAAAATAAAAGATTTTGTCATCTGAAATTAATATTCCAGATATACAATTTTACTCAACACACTTGTACAATATATAAAAACAATTGTTTCCTAATCTATTGAACTAACAACAGATATTATATCTACATAGTGAAAAAGAACTGTATATTTTGTATACAATAAATACTAAAAATTAACAATAAAAATAACAATACAATATTATATGACAATTAAGTACATTCATGACACAACTGCGTGCAATATGCAATGATATTGTAGTAAAAATACTTTAAATATATCTAACGTTTGTATCATTACTCTATTTTCGGGACTACATAAATCAAACCTTACATATACAAACAGAAAGAAATACAAATAACGGATAATAACAAAGAATATATTAACAAAAGGAATATTTGGAAGAACGCGAGAGGTGAATGGAAAAATAGGTACAATTTTCTGCTCATTCTTCTTCATGACGAATATAATTCGAACAGTGTTTAACATTTCGCATCTCACAAGGTATTCCAATGAGAACTGCACGCGCGTTTAGGATTCTAATTAATCAGTGTCCATCGCGCGCATGTATGTATGTACAATATAGCACCTCGCGCGGACGCGCGCCCCTGCACAGCACAGCCGTCGGAGTAAGTGTGTACATGCACACCCTCAGTTTTGAGGGTCACGTTCACAGGCGCGGTGCGCACAGCATCCCCGTGACGCCGACGTTGATTCGGTGGTTGCGCGAGGTCCGGGCCGCAAGGGGTACGAGACTCGGCTTGAGAGAGAAAGGGGTGTGCGCGAGGAGAAATGACGGGGTGGTGGATGGGCAAGGGCGAGAGAAGAAGAGGAGAGGGATGAGGAAGAGAGAGCGATGGACTGACAGAGGAGCAAGGGCTGCTGGCGGAGGGATCGAA
>NW_012130109.1:75766-80836 GCF_000143395.1 Atta cephalotes | reverse complement strand
GAGAGAGAGAGAGAAAACGAGAAAAAAGATTGAGAATTCGTTGTCATTGTTTTGAGGGATATTGTATTTTGCGACGATATACTTTCTATATGTCAACATGAAGCAAGGTTTCAAGTTTTTAATTCTGCCGAAAAATTATTGGTTTTGTTTTACATCACACTCTATTCCTCTTCTTCCGAGACATGAAAATGGAAGAAAGGGGAATGTGGATAAAACTGCCTTAAAATATGTTAAAGTTACAAAATAATGTAATTGTTGATAAGGTATTTGATAAGTTATAAGAAAAAAGAAATAGCTGATGCATTATTAAATAATTTGATAATTAAATAAGATAAAATTGTTGTTTATCTATATTTGATGTATACTTTTTTTAGAAGAATGATTCAAATTCTGTTAAATATTATAAAATATAACTGTATATTGAATAATTCTATTGCAGCTACTAGAAATTTAACGATCTGATCACTTTATCTACGAAAGATCGTATAAAGACGTTCACCAGAACGCGATTTTGCGCCTTTGGTAGACTGGAAGCGTTCACGGGTTCTTAACGATATCTTGTGCAATAGTCGCACATATGGCGGAGGTGATGACGGACCTGGTGCAACCGCTTCGTCGCCGGCCGATAAGGTAGCGGTTAGAATCGTAGGGTTACTTACCGGCCGGAGGCGATAACGCGTATCCGGAACGAACGAAGGCAAACGATTATGCTCCGCATAGGATTACATTATGATTTAATACGGGGAGAGAAAGAGAGAGAGAGAAAGAACGAAAAGATAATTGGCCGCGAGCGACTATGTATCGCGTATCGTAATGAGTGACTCTCTCTGCTCGAAGCAGGATTATGATAGCTCTAAGGGACTAAGGGACTCGAAACTTTAATAAATTAATTCTATTTATTATCTGAAGATATGTAAAACACCTGAAGTCGATTTTCTATCTAGTTTACGAGATATCAAATTTAATTTTGTATGAGTTCTTATGGAGTATCTCTGATGAAAATAAATCACTGAAATCACTGAAATCTTTGAAAATCGCTGAAATCTATATCAGTTGATCCATTTTAGTATAATTCATATTGAAATGGATTAATTGATATAGATTTTAGTGATTTTCAGCGATTTATTTTCGACCAGCAGCATATTCTCACTATATCAACAAAATTATAAAGAAGCAACATTGCCAATATTCTGAAATTTCGTTTGTGAGTAAATAAAATACTGAACAATGTTTCTAAAAAAAAATTCATATTGATTTATTACCTGTTATCAAGATTAATGATGAAGCAACACAAAATTCCAAATGGACTACATAACCACATTTTGACTACTCAAAACATGGCAACAATATGAAGTCAATAATATGAAGTTTAGTTTATATATCTTTTTTATTTTTAAGTGTTATGTCTGATATACATTTAATGTTATTAATATCCGTCTTTCTTATGATTTCGTTGATTCAAAGAAAATTTCACGCAAATTCCAAAAGTTTTTTATCGACGAATACAAAAATATAAATATATTATATATATACATTTATAATGCTAAATATCACATTAACTGATATTATTTAGGTTCTACGGCG
Source organism: Atta cephalotes (assembly GCF_000143395.1). NCBI lineage: Eukaryota > Metazoa > Arthropoda > Insecta > Hymenoptera > Formicidae > Atta > Atta cephalotes. The sequence continues at coordinate 79,252 of NW_012130109.1, read as the reverse complement.
CATATTTTAATTTATAAAAGTATCGAATTTCATCAATTTCAAATTTGAATAATTTTTGTCTGGGACTGTATAGCTAGAACATCCTTAAGGCTCGACGAACGTCTAATCTCTCGACAATGCTCATACAATCCATAGCCTTGAAAATAAAACTTTATATTCACACCTAATCTTTATTGCGGTTTATATAGTTTACATTGCGTATATACTACAGTATCTCAGAAATAAATGCACGCATTTATCAGTATAAATGCACAGAAAGAACAATTTTGCTGAAGTATCTAAAAATTTAGCTAGATATAGATCTGAAAATAAGTTTGTTGGATTAGCAAAATAATTACGTAATCTCAAGTATGATGAACAATATTGCAAAAAGTGCTTTGCTAGATATTCTAGCAATTCTAGTTTGAGCGTTTTACATGATTATTTTGATAAGTTAACAAAATTGTTTTCTGTATTTACCTAAATTTTCAAATATTTCAGCAAAATCCTTTTCGAGGTGAATATAAAACCATTATCTCGCCCATGTCTTTTGGATTTCTTCATAGCTATCCCAAAAGAAATTTAAAACTGATTTAATTTCTGCATTTATTTGTATGTCGAAATACGAAATAAAAATCAATTGATATCAAAGATTGTACAATGAATGTAAAAACATGCTCACTGAATTGTCAGTTACACAAAAAGAATGTTTTTATTGAAATAAAAATTTAGCTAGAATGATCTAAAAATTTTGTTGGATTGTCAAAATAATTCTATAGAAATTAACTTTGTTGTTAAATTAATTGTTAAAACTTTGCAACGTTGCTCATTTGCTCTTAAGTTTTTCACATAAATATTTTAACATTTCAAATTATTTCAGATCTATTTAAATTTTTAAATACTTTATAAGAAATGCTCTTTCCATGTATATCATTCAATACGCGTTACGATTAAATACATTACAATTAAAAGTAATAAAACGTGGATCTTTTATCTCGAATTTGCCTTACAATTATAAAAATTTTGCTTTATGTTATATCTTTATATTGATTGAACAGAATCTGAGATTCTGATAAAGGAAATTAAAAAAATATAAAACATATATAAATATAAAACTTCGGATTGTCAATGCGCGTGAGACATTTCTGCTTGTGATCCAACATCGCAATCAATGTTGGTACGATTTTAGACAAAAATACCGTATAAGCAGTTACAAATGTAATTTTACAAAATAGCGCCGAAGAATAATATACTTGATCAAAGAAAACACTATGAAAATATCATGAATTACGTGCGTGTCAACGTATCATGTTTATATTCTAAATACGGCAGTGTAAAACGGATTAGAAGATATCAGATATGTACGCGTACATAGGTACAATAAAATGCTCTGAAGATATCATTTAAATAATGAAAGTTAATACCATACTGTCCAGGACACATAGAATTGCAAATATCTCGATTAATAAAACTTTACTGCAATTTTTCATTTATATTTCCTTGTACTCACCTATTCTCCTATTGCTAGGTAATTTTCATTGGAAGAATAACAGAGAAAAAAAATAAATAGGATACAGCTGTTATCTATTTTTCATTTTATAATAATTCGCCGCGAGTACCATTTTCGAATAGTCATCTTATGAATACTTTGTCTCTCTCTCTCGATTTATTTCCTCCATCTGTCTCTAAAATGCTACTAAATCATATTTCTTACAACTAGAAAAGGATGTTAACATAGAAGATGATCGGTAATCAAACATTATATGCCCAAGCCTACCATTAAAATGAATGACTACGGATTTGTGCAAGTAATAGCTTCTATACACGAAAGAAAGTAACATACCCATCTAATTACTTTCTCTTTTTTTTTTTCTATTGAGTTCCAAGTGAGAGACTTTCGAAATATGCTTAATGTATAAACATTAGCAATAATTTAACTGAATATCAATACGATATGTATAAAACTGACAAAAAAACTGGTTTATTTGAAACATGAGAATTGTTTTAATTTTTTAATCCATTTTCTACTGTAATTGTACATGTATATTGTTACATCATAAAACAATACCAGAAAACGAGAGCAATATTATTCTATAATTTGGAAGTAACAAAAAAAATTTTAGATCCTAGATATGTCTTTCACTATTTTGTGAAATGACATTGACTTTTCAGAGATGATAAAATATTTGTCAACTTCACACTTAATTTGTACTTTTGTAACTTTTTGATTATTATGTGAATTTATAACAAGAAGAAGAATTGTAAGAGATATTCTCAAGAGATCATTATAGATATCAAGAGAGAATATTGAATTTCCTAAACGTTGCCCTTGGGTGGCATTCATTTTAAGTGCATCCAGAGGAAACTATTAGGCGGTTTAAGTTTCTTGCGCTTCTATATAAATAATTTTATGTAGTCATAGCGAATGATTAACTTGATGGAATGTCACTTTATAAAATTCCTCAGTTCTGGTCGAGAAGCTGTTTGTAAATAGTCCGTTTTAATCCTCACGGAGGATTGCTCATTCATATTACGCAGAGAATGTTATTTTACGTAACTTTCACAAAATGAATTATATGTGTATACAAGAAAAAAACGTCTTAATGAATGGTTAGTCGTTTATGAATAAGTTAATACATTATATTTATCTTTGAGATCATGTAAAGAAATACAATTAAAAAGCATCAATTTTAATATAATTTTAATATTAGTTTTTAATATATAATAATATCTTAGTTCTTAATAGCATTATTAATTTACAAAATTTTTGTACTTCATAATATCAATAATATTTAGAAGTTCAAATCTTAATTTTATCTGAATCATAAAAGTACACAAAAAGTATTGTTTTCGAAAGAGTAGAAATTATCTAAAAATATTTCAGGAAAAAGAGTTTATTTTGTCCGCAATTTATCTTCTTGCAAAAATTTCTGATTCGAATTGTTTATGATATTGAGAATTGATGTGGCACTCGATGCGAATGTTAATCGATCTCTTAATTTCGTACAGGCACGCGCAAGTAGCGACGGGGTGCATGAACTTTTAACAGGTCCGAGAGAGCTTTCGAAACTTCGTGAATCCACTCGGATGGACGGGGCGAGAAAAAATGGGAGAGGGGGAATAATGTTCCTCGTTATCTGAAGTTGACGATTGCTGTCGGTTCTCGTCTCCAAAAAACAAGAAAGGAATTAGTTCCTCCCTCTCTCTTCTAAATCTCGAGAGTATATTCTATCCAGATCTTCTCCGCACCATGACCATCCACAAGCTGTCCTCTTTTTTCCCTCATGGAATATCGACTCTGTTACATCCCGCTTTCATCCCCTCTATCTTACTTCTCCTCATCTCATGTAGTTCACCGATTGACGTAAAGAGCCTCGACATAAAGAGGAGCGATTGGGACAAATAGAAGAATACGTATTTGGTGAGGCAAAGAAGGGGAGGGGAGGGAGAGGGGAGAGAGAGAGAGAGAGAGAGAGAGAGAGAGAGAGAGAGAGAGAGAGGAGAGAG
>NW_012130109.1:64992-74173 GCF_000143395.1 Atta cephalotes | reverse complement strand
GAAGTCAATATATCTGCAAAAAATATCTATAAATATCTATAAATATCTATTGAAGCAGGCATCAGACAAGTATTTAAAACACACTATCAAGAATCGTGTATTGAGAAGAAACGTAAAAATAGAAAAATCTCGCAGTCGATTATGCAATAAATGTTCCGCGCGATCGTTGGCGTTCGAGATAACGAATTAAACGAAGTGACAAATGAAGTCTGCGATACGATGCTCACGTAAATGGGGAAATTTGCATTGTCACAGTGACAAGCGGAGAACGTCAAAGGCAATTTATAAAAATTGCAATGACGGAAATAAAACGCCACGATTCTATATAGCAGACACTTTTTCGAAATCTGCACTGACGCGTTATATAACGCACGCCCGCACAGTACACAAGTGAATCGAGCAGTCCAATAACGTACGCATGTCAAACAAGTTTTCCTAGATTACAGTCTTTAAGGCCTACGTTCAAGGTAAAACCGGCCTGACTGCACCTTATCGGTTCTGCACATCGCTGCATAATGTACGGTTTGCTTATGCGATGGAGCGTAAAATTATGAACGAAAGCGCGAGATCGGTTGCCAATCGATATTATAATATTAGGGGACCTGTATATGGACGCCAAATAGATCGTAGTGGCGGATACAGGGGGGGGGGGGAGGGAGGGGCGATCCCCCTAGAGTTCTCCAAACAGAAAGTTAGAATTTATTATATAACAAAATTTGTACTTAAATTACATTTCATGTTATATGTTAATATAATATACGTAAAAATATATCTAGCTAATAAAAGTGCTGAATATCAAACATGTAATTTATATTTCATGATGGTGATAATAATAATAGTAATAATAATAATAATAATAATAATAATAATAATAATAATAATAATAATAATAGTACACTGACAAAAAATATAGTCAATTTTAATAAATATTTAGTTGAATGTTGCCAATTAAATATTTATTAAATATAAAGATATATTTATTTGATACAAGAAATGTTAATTTGATTTAACAATCATTTTTTTGAACAATTATTATTTATTTACTGTAAGAAAATGTTTAGTTGGCAATATTGAACTAAATATTTATTAAAATTGACTATATTTTTGTTTCAGTGTAAATATAATCAAACACTAAAATAAAAATAATTAAAAAAATATTAAAAATAACATCAATAATAAGTAAATACTTATATTTCATTCCCAGAATAATTTTCTGGATTCGCCTTTGATAGATCGTGTTCCGGCAATTGCTATAGCAAATGTAAACAGTGTTCTTCTATAGTAAAAGTTTTACGTATTGTCTTTGTGAAAATATAAATATAAGCTGAATTATCTTAGAATTTAAACTAATTGTTATTGTGCGTATATTTTCATCATTTAATTTACATCTAAAATCACGAGATTTTCATAAAAACTGTTACGCGAAATTATGTAAAAAATTTGCAACGGAAATAACAGTAGTAAAATGTAGCAAGAGTCAGACAAGTTTGCGATGCTAATTTAATCTTTTATCGAAAATGATTCTATATTATTCTATCATATTAATGAATTAAAAATATTTTATTACGTCTCGCAGATATCGATTCCTCCGACGTGACACAAAATATCCCTGCAGAAATGCTGTAAATAAAACAATTAGAGAAACATATCTCTCGTCGCGCGCGACGAATGATACTCGTATTCATGATTAATGTCAATTCGTGTCTGCGAGTTATTATTTCAATTGCGATGTGGTTTCTGTGGCGTGTCAGATAAAAAATTATCGGAACACAGTTTAGAGTTTCTTTAATAAGAATCGTGAATACGACAATACAGAATAAATAATATATAATGAAGTTAATATTTTCGAGGTTTTGCATGAATATACATTTCATATTTATTAAATTAAAGAATATAAAATATAACATTCTCAATATATTGTACGTTTTATTATCATTAATTATCATTAATGTGTATAATGCAACTATTATAGGAAACGCTGACGTTTAATTACATAAATCTTCGTTAAAAGCGACTAAAATTTATCAAAGAAAGTGTAGTAAAAGCAACTAGTGGCAATATTTCTTGATCACAATAAAACATTTCATTTTCGTAATTTTTCAGAAATCATCTTAATTTCCAAGATTATAATTTTTCTTTATAATTTTTTTCACAATTTAATTATTTCAATATTTCTTAATCTGTTATTCATTGATCGTTTGTATGAGGTTAAAAATACACTCCATTCAGAGAAATCGTAACTTTAGAATAACATTTTCAAAATTTTGCCATACAGAAAAGAAAATATATGTTTCAAAACTACTATATATTTTTATTGTGAATTCTTTGACGAACTGAAATTTGATTGTTTTTTTAGACTCGAAATATTTCGATTAAAAATGAGAAATATTTCTCATTTTTAATCGAGCTTTAAAAGGAGAAAGAAAATAGATAGCAATATTATCTTTCTAAATTAATCTCACGTTTTATTTTTAGAATTTTTAATTTAAAAAAATTTACAAATTATAAAGACATATAATTTTAAAGATTATAAAAGTAAACGATAAACAATAACTTTTTTTTCTTTCTCGTTGGAAAGGATTGCTTTTAAATTGGTCAAAGAATTTATTTGACAATCTATACTTTATTTGACGATTCTAGAACGATCTGTACGTGACGTGTTATTCTGTGATTATGAGCGAGTGAGTGAGCGAAAAATCGAGAGAGAACATTGCGTTTGAGTGCAGTCGCTAAAAACAAGACGCGGTTACGTAATCGTGCTTGCCGCGCGCAGCAGTCCGACGACCTTCCTCTATGGAAAGGATGGATCTGAAATAGCAACGACCCGAATATGGGTCAGCATGTATTGTGGTGCGACTCTCCTCACGCAGAGCGCCGTGCCGCATCGCTTCGTCGAGAGGCGGCAGAGGCGGCTTTTACGCTCACGAAAATAGACACTTTATCAGACCAGCTTCTCTCTAACCAACTCCGCTTCACTCGTAGGATTATATGCCGTGCCATTTGAATTGTTCTCGTTACCGCAATGTTTCCCCTCTCGTACCTCCTGATATCGCATGAATCTCTCTCGCCGAAAATTGTGCATCTAGCCATCGATTTTCGTACGATATTGATCTCAGATTTCTTTTCAAGACTGTATTGATGTCGACTTTTCTTAGATTTCTTTATTTTCGACGTAGTTGTGGAGTTAAACATATATATTGAATTATTATTATCAGTATTAATATGACAAATGTCAACTAAATTATCTGTGATATAACGAAAGTAAAATAGGTTTCGAATTGAATAAAAAATTCTCTAGTACTTTACTTTTTCTTTTTTTTAAATAATATTCTTTGCATCATTTATTTATACATATAATCATATATTTGAAAAAATATAAAAACTGTTTAGTACATTATTTCGTTCATGTTTTGTTTCCTTTATTTTAAATATTTATCTTGATTATTAAGGTAACACAATCTTTTCGTAAATATTATCATTTTCAATCTTTCATTCAAAGAACTCTTCAATAACCTAATTTTTTTAATTTGTTTATTCTAAAAAGAAGGAAAGCAAATTTTCTTTTTTAAATGTATTCAAGGATTGTACAGCGCAAGCTTTATGAATGTCAATAGCAAGATGATAAAGAATTATATCATAGGCGCTTATTGGTACTTTGAATCTTCTTTTCTGATCTTTAGATCGTTTGTAAATCGGAAGAAGTTCATTTACATGCGGCACGGTGCGCATAGAATCGACGTACAAAAGTTCTCCAATACTGACAATCAGAGAAGTACGGGAGAAAGAGAATGAAAGAGAGCCGAAGGGATGGAAAAATGAAAACACTAAGGAGAAACGGGAGAGAAAAAAGATGAAATAATATACAATAATCGAAATAGGTCATACATTTTTGTGTCTATCGCATTAAGGATGTTTCATACATATTTTCAAAAAGATAACAAAATTATGAAAAAATTACAGATTATTGTAAATCACGTTTAATATAATATGACAAATTTGGTTTATTATCTGATGGATCATAAGTTATTTTAATAAATAGTAGTATTTTCTTAATCTGTGCTCTAATAAAAGTATATGGAAATGTATTATAAAATAAAAATTTATTATAAAATGACAAAAATCTTAATTCTTTGTAAGTACATTATATATTGAAGATTATTTACATAACATTAAATTGCGATGCATGAACTAATTGTCCAATATATAAATAAAATATTTATTTGTTTTATATCTTTGTAACTACCAAGTGAATCACAATGAAACTTTGTCTAAATTATTTTGAATATTTAAAATACTTATAAAAGAAAAATGTCAATTTTTTATCATTTTTTAAATTTTAATTTTTAACAATAAAATAATAACAAATAAAATAAATAAGCCACAAAAATGTGTTATTAAAAATATCTTATTCATACAATTCTTGAAATTCTTATTGTTTATTCACACAACTTTTATATGTATTTAGTTTATTTGAAGTGTAAATATTAAACATATTTCCAAATTTAATTTTTTTTACAGGGACTGTACGTCTAATACATTCTTAAGGGCCAGTTGTTCCATCTTTGGATAAATTATATGATAATTTACCTGGATAAACAAAAGAATAAAAGGATAAGAACATAAGAGAGTAAGAAAATAATTGACAATGAGCTGAAGTTTACCGAAAGGAAACAACATAATTCAACTTTCGTTCACTTCTGTTAATAAAAATATTATTTGTAACGTCGCATTATATGCATTAAAATAATACTTTATATTTTTACACAGAAAAGCATAAACAGACAAATACTCAGCATTATATCCATAATACATTTGCGATTATAATTGAGATACATCGCAGAGTATATTACCTTTTATGTTAATTTAAATAAAAATTTCACATACATATAATACAAAAACTTATACAGATTACAGAAGCAGTGCTCCCTGAATGTTTTTTCATATAATTTGGAAGGGACGCGAGAGCACAATTTTTTAATAGAGAATACCATCTTGATTACTACAAAATTTTATTACTACAAAATTTTATTCAGATTAATGTTGTTGGTACTACGCTAGACGTTTCACCGACGTAACAACTTTCACGAGTATTGCATTAGCCACGTATTATTTACAAAGCTTGGATTTAGACGGCGCTAAAAGCAGCTCGCTCGGTGTTTGTAAATTCGCCGTCGGTATTACAAGTGGCTAAGGTAAGTTCCGTTTACGTCAAAGAAAACGCGGAAATAAATAAAATATAAAGAAGGCGATGGAATTATGAATCTAAGCACTAAGTTTGTACTAAGGAACAACTTCCCTTGTTTCTTATATAAAAATGCGCTTTTGTTGGCGCACTATGGCTCCCTTTTAATTGTTTCAGCGACATCTCATTGGAAGAGACATTCGAGAAAACAGCTCATAAATTATTATTGATGTACGAACTTATCTTTCCTTGTATCCACGTTCAAAAGGACACTCCGCACTTCCGCTTCTGTTTCGGTTCTACGACCTACTTTCTCGAGAAAATATTTCCAACCGAATGGAAGTCGAGTACAATAGTTTGGAGGGGGGGGGGGGGTAGTTTCGGACCGGACGTCACGTAGCACTGAGCAGCGAGGTATAAAGTATATTCATCAAGAAGTATTTTGCGAAGCAAAGGAGTGAGAGCAAAAGGAGGGAGAGAGAACTCCGTGAGATTATCGGTGGGGTAGGTCGATCTATTTTTATGCGTGCCCGGCATATTGCGTTTACCTCGATTAACGCATTAGCCGTTACGTTCATCACCTGTGACCGGAACATGTCGTTAACATTAGTTGCGTTCAGCAGAAAAAACCGCTCACTAAGAAAAAAAGAGATTAATCTATGATTAATATATTTATTTATTATAATTCGTAACGTAGAATAACTTGTCTATTATATGTATATAATCTTTGATATCATATTTCTTACTTATTTATTACTGTTTATTATTTCTCTAAGATTCGTAGTGTTCAATGGAACGGTGGAGCGACTTATAATTACACTTCACCGCGCTACATAATCTTACGGCATTGGAAAAATAATAAACTGTAATAAATAAGAAAAATGACGTTAAAGATTATCTGTAATAGACAAGTTATTCTACGTTTATACGAATTATAATAAATAAACATATTAATCATAGATTAATCCCTTTTTTCCCTCAATGTGCGCTCAGTGAGGCAGTTTTCTCTGCTGAACGCAGCTATTTGTATTGCGTATATACGAAGTCCCAGAATCCTCAATAGATATTTTAGACATGAATTTAGATATCAAATGAATTGATTTATTTCGATTGTCATCCATTTGGACACGTAAAATTCCAAGAGTTATCATTCATTGTGGAATGTACGGTCTTATTTACCTGATTAAGAATAATTTTACTAAATATTTACGTTAAAGAAACAATATAAATTATATTTTTAATAAATTAAAAACAATAAAATATTAAAATATTTCAGATTTATTAATGCAGATTTATTAATTAAATAATTTACTATTTAACAAAATCAATTTGATGCAGTCTAAATGTTAATTAAATTCATAAAGATGAATAGAATTATTAAAATTAATACAGAAGAATAAATTAATAACATAATATAGCAAAAAAAATTAAATGTTAACATAAGTAAGAATTTGCAACTAAAATCGCTACTAAATGTAAAATCGGAATGTTTAAATGTACAATCAATATTGTGATAAAAATCTTTAATTGACGAGTTTCATGTTTAAGAAATCTTACTTAAAGCTTCTATTTAAAGCAGCTTAGTGATATCAATCCAATCAAAACCATGATCGCGCATCGTTATCGGCATACAGAAAGGAAAATTGAAATATATAAAAATTTAGCTAGATACAGATCTATAATAAATATAATTTTGTTGGATTAAAATAATTATGAAAATAATTATGAGAACGCTCAAATGTACAAGTTGTTAGAATATCAAAACTTTTTGCAGCATTGCTCTTTATTTGAGATCCCTACGTAATTATTTTGACCAAAAGAATTCAGTCCAAAATAATTATTTTCAAAGATCCGTATCTATACAGATAAATTTTTAAATACTTTAGCAAAATTGTCCTTTCCACGATTCACTAATAATGTGATTACGAATAATAAAGGAAGAACAGCTAACATTTCAGAATGAATAGACAGGGAATAGCAAAAATAGAGAATAAAAAAAAAAGAAAAATAGGCTGAGAGTGTCAAACGAATGTCGATGCGAGAAACGCCAAGACAAAGAAAAATGTAGAGATGTCGCGAAGGAGGAAAAGAGAAAAAACGGTTGGAGAGCGGTGGCAGAGAACGAATGAAAAAGAGGGAGAGAAGAGGGAACATTGGGGTAGGTCAGACGGAAGCACGAAGAGAGTGCACCGCGCCTGACGTATACGTGTACGCAAGCGAAGGTGGGAGTGAAGAGGAGGAGGAGGAGGAGGAGGAGGAGGAGGAGATGGTGATGGTGGTGGTCGGTTAAGTTGGATGGAGGCACGCATACTCCTGGAAAGAGTAAGGGAGAACAAGCGAGAAGACGGAAGAGAGAAGGAGAGAGAGATGCAAGGGTGAGGGAGAGACGGCCCTCCGCGGAGGGTTGCGATTTTCGTTTCAGTGCGAGGTCAGCGTTCCTCAACCTTTGCCCTAGAATGCTTCTGGTAATGTCGATACGTGACGCTTTCGAATCTCGTTAATCGCACCACAGCCGTCGGCACCGCTCGCAATTTCAACTCGCGACTCTACGTCACGCGCCCGTCAGGCCGCGTGTCTGAAACTCGACATTGCCGCAACGCGCGATTTAGGACCCTTTGCGGATATTTATGTCGTATACTTTGGGGAGCGAGGGGAGCTTCCCCTTGATGACATTTCCGACGTCGCGTCCCACTTTGGCGAAATTCACACTTGCTTTCACAACATATCTTTACACGCGTAAGGCTTTTCTGTCTCCTCTAAGTAGATCTAAAACTGTATTTTACACATTGCATTTAGTTATTAATCTGCTTCATATATTTATGAACGGATCATAATCCGGAAATTCTAGAATTCGTTTTCGCGTATTATTTTTATTTTTCACACGCAAATTATATTTCATTTCTGCTTCATGTGTCATTGAAAACACGTTTTCATTGTCACACTTTGTCCATCGGAGAAAATCGTTTCTTGTTTACAAGAGAGGGCAGAATCTATTTTCACATATATCCAATTTAGGATCTTTTGCAAATATTTATGCCTCGAACGTGAACTTTTGAAGTTGGCACTTCCGTTATTGCGTTCTATATATATCGAAAAGCCCTAATTGCGTTTATGATAGCGTTTACGGTGTAAATTTGTACATGTTATATTTTATTAATTTTTCGAATGTTAATAAAAATCATCATGAAAAAAATAAGAACTTTCTTCATTATTATCATGATATTATTAATGATAATATTATTAATAATAATTATTATTATAAATTTAAACTTGGCAGTTGGTTGAGTTTGAATCGCGTAGTAGTTATATAGACAAATTTCATTACATTATTTGTTCTAACATATTTATTAAGTTAGAAATTAATAATCTTACGTATATATTCTTGCGTGCGTGTACTTTAAATTATTTCAATCGGGTTATTTTTCATACATTGCGTAAAAATGTAGTTGAATAAACATTACAAATTTAACTAAAGATTAAAGTATAATGTAACAACGTTGAATGAATCTGTATAAAGCATCAAATTTCAGGCGTGCGGTATTCACAGTTTTACCCTCGAGAGTTTATTTAACGCATTTTTATTCAGTGCGCGTGTAAATTCTATTTTGTAAACAGTTTTTCTCAGGGTTTTATTTATTTAGTGGCGCTTATACATTGCGAAATTTTCAATTGAAACGTTATATTCATTATTCTCCCGTTAAGCGGTTCGCGTGCGGGTATTTATGGCCGCGTCGCGCGCTCGAACGTAAACTTTCAGTCTCGGCTCGTTTCCGGCGTTTGTTCATCCGGCGACCATTTCAATGATGCATGTGAATCAATTCTGGAGATAACTCGTTAATTTGGGATCATACTGCTTACATAATTTACAGCCCGATTGCAAAGTCACACTTTTAAAGCTTTGAAATATTTTGCATTTCTAAATAATATTTTTCCATCAATATTTTTAAAGATTCATAATTTTAAAATAAATTGCAGATATATATATATATATATATATAT
>NW_012130109.1:59523-63168 GCF_000143395.1 Atta cephalotes | reverse complement strand
CAGATATATATATATATATATATATATATAATATATAAAGTATTAAACAAGAAACCTATTGTTTATTTTATATTACTGATATAATTTTGGTAATTATTTTTAATAAATATTATAATAAAATTGTTATTTGTCCAATATCTAGAAATTACTGTTTTTAAACAATATTTATAAAACATTAAAGGTTATTAAGAATAAATATTGTTATAAATTAAGAAATTATATTGTACAAATTATTTGTATCGTACTATCGTAATTAAAAGCAAGATCAAGCATACCTACTCGTTATAAAATTTATTTCACGTGACTTCTGTATGACATATGTGACTATTCTCAATGCTATTTATGACGATTTCCCACGAATATTTCCCATGAATTTCGCTTAAAACAATCACAAAAAGAGTGACTCCAAAAATGGGCGAGTTTTTTCCGCTCATTTTTGGGTCCTCAATTTTTGGACTGAATTGTGTATCAAATGATACACTACAATGAGATAAAGAAGTTTCAGGTTGAGGTAACAATTGTTGTTATCATAACTGGGAGAAGGGGGTCACGTGCACGGAAAAAAAAAATGTTGCTGACTACAGCTAATTCTGATTAGCTGAAATTGCATTAGCTACTATAATTATGAAATGTGCTAATACATACAAAGGATTTGCTGCTATAATTAATATAAGGACGTGATAGCAAAGTATGCATGTTATAGATCAATTTATTTAGCAGCAAAATTAATTGTCATAGTTATCGGATATGTTCGTATAAAAGAAAATTGTCTCTACCACAGCTAAATATGGTTTGCTGAAACTGTACTTGCTATCAAATTGTCTGCTACACAGAAAACGTTTACTGTAATGATCAATAGATCGAATAATAGCAAAATGCTTGTTTGTTTCAATGATAATATTTAGGCCTCAGCTAATGGAAATTAGATCTCGCAAATACGTCATTAGGTTACGACTGGAATTTAGTTACTACACGCATATTTTTGCTGTTGCAACTAATCTTTTTTTTCTATGTGTTATTAGGTATATTATGGCTATGCGAAAATCCAATTTTTTTTTACATTCAAGGCATCATTTACGTAAGACTCTGCGTTCGTCACAGTGTTTCGACCTTATACATATTACATACTAGAGTGAGCCTTCCCTATGCTAATGCTGGAGAGGGGCGGCTGACTGACGAGAGTGACAGCCATGATGTCGATATGTCTGTCTTATTATGGTAATAGTACTTGAATAAAGTGAGACAAACGCATTTATCACACATAGAGCTCATTATTTCACCATATACCGTTAGAAATGTAACTACAAGCTTTCTTTACATGTAAAGCTCGTTATATGTGAAGCTCGTGATTATGAACGAAATTAAAAGTAATGAATGATTTAACTGAAAATTAAATTACAATAGTTACTTAAATGTAATGAACGTGTACATTAAATTTATGTTTTTGATGTATTTTTAATAAAATTTAATGAAAAGTACATTGAATTTCATAAATTTTCATGAAAAATACATTAAATTTTATGTACATGTACACAAATATATTTTTTAAATACATTAAATTTAATATAATATCATGAATTTAAGTTCAAATTATATGTGTAACTTAAAAGTTAACGAAATTTAAAAACATTTCTAACAGTACACAGAAATGTAAAATTCGCCACACAGCTCAGTTCCAAAATCGAAGACCCAAAAACGAACGATTTTTGCCTGTCATTCTTTGCCTGACGATGTACAAGGCTTCAAAAACTTCATACTGCCTTATCCTAATCTTATTCAAGACTTTGTTGTTGGCGTAATGAAATCATAAAATCGATTACGAGTTACATTTGCTGTATTACAAACCATTTACATTATAAGTGTGGATTATGGATTTACGTGTTTAATTATACTTCCGCAAAGGTTTTCTTTACAGCGAAATTATAGCAATTTCTTGACATGAAGATATCGCTTAATTGTAAACGAAATTTAAAAAGATCTTTTGATACAATTCTTACTTGTTATATTTTTCTTTAAAGATAGATATTTTGTATGTGGAGAGAAATTGAGGACAATTCAGTATTTTTCATCGGAAGATGTAAACGATACATATCATCCAGATCCTAATAATCCAATCCGTAAAACATCTTTCGAATGTTTTGAGGTCACTCTCGATCGAAGATAACCATATACGATTGTATTGGTATATTTGTTTCCTGCCACTCGCGAACTTATTTGGCACAAACGTTCGTATACTTGATAGTATGAAAAGTTCGTTGTTTAAAAGAATGCATACTGAATCGCGTACGAATTCTCTTATGATCGAATTAAAGTAAATTCCTTGATAATATACTCTCACAAAACCCTTTTGCGTTTCTTATATTTCAAGCCCATTCTATATTAGACGCATTTGCATTTTGCAAGTTTGCATTTTGAAATCAATGCTTCAGATTGGTTGTCGCAACAAATTTGCGATCGGCTTGCGTCTAATGTAGCTTTATAAATACGAAAAGCAGAAAAAACGAAAGGAGGAACAATAGAAAGAATATAAATATCATTTAGAGGGTAATCGAAAATACTAAACGAGAACAAAAATTAAGGCAAATCCCACGATAGAAGATATCGCGTTAATTCGTGACATAATATCCAATTCATAAAGAATATAATCCCCAATATAATTCCCGCGTCAGATAATTTACCGGGATGATCCCGCTGATAATTCGCTGTCGAATCCGATTATCTTCACAAGTCTGTCAATCGCAGGCGCCACGTCGTTACCATTATTACCATTGCTGGTATCCATTCGTACGGCAAATGCTAATGCTACCACGAATTAGTCCACGATGCCCCTCCCGTTCCACCTATATTTGCTCACTTCTCATTCTCCCTCCCCCATGGCCGGCGGCGGTGCATAACCCGCGCCCTCCTGGCCAGCGATCCACTCTTCCGTTTGCCGAGCGTAATTGCTATATCGTGAAATGTGCACCGGTCTGTCCTTCGACCGGCTGGTTGCATAACCAAGTACGCCGAGCGCCTGTTTCTCGATACCATACCATACCATACCACCACGAATACGTGTCACGTGAACCGATTGATTTTACGTGCGTGCGCACGTAATACACTTTGTAAACTTTGGTCAACGACCGGCGAGCCTTGAACGCATCCTTCGCAATCCATATCATGGATATGCGCTAGTCATTCTTATATCGATATGCTTTTCGAGCGATATCCAAGACTTTAGAAGGCTTCTCTGATATTTAACGTGAATTTGACATCTAATTGTAAATCATATATATCTAATAGTGTTTTTCATTGGCGGAACTGATGCGCATTCAGTACACATTAATCTCTTGATCTGAAAATAAGACATATTGATAAAATAGTCGATGTGTATTTTTTTAATTAGTACAATAAAATATATTGAGTATTTTGTGCTGTAATTTGCTTCTATATTTTTATTAAACATTCATCTTTACGTCGATTTATATACAACGACTTTCAAGTGCATCAGTATGTACCATGCCAATGAAAAATGCTACAATGGGGGATATCCAGTGTGGATTAGATATACAAATTCCAAAGATAATTTAATTTTGAATTGAAGAAGCAATAATTAATTTTTTCAAAGATACGTAAAATAGGGTACTCTCTCTCTCTCTCTCTCTC
>NW_012130109.1:55042-58489 GCF_000143395.1 Atta cephalotes | reverse complement strand
GTACTCTCTCTCTCTCTCTCTCTCTCTTCTCTCTCTCTCTCTCTCTCTCTCTCTCTCTCTGCACAAGTATTATTATTAAGTATTATTATTAACTCAGTGGACAGTAAATAATGATCGTGTGAGGGAGTGTTGAGACGTTGAACACCTGTCGGCTTATGCAAACTGACGATGCTATTTCTTCAGAACTACGCGTGTTTACGACAGCCGATTATAGCATAAAATACCTAATAATAAGAGCATAAATATGTAAATATAGATCGTTATTTGTTCGAAATATGTATTGGTCGTGTCATACAAAAAGTGTATAAGAAATAAAAATGATTTAATATTTGTTGTAAATAAGATTGTGTGCTAATAATATGTTATATCAATGATTATAATAATAAAATATTTTGAAATTTACTATTTGGACTTTCTTTTTTATGTACATTTTTATGTACATTTTTTATGTACATTATGAAAAATCATAAAATTATGAAACGCTATCAAATAGTCAAAAAATGATTTTTTAATATACGTTTCTAAGAGAAGTGTGAAATGTGCTTTTAAAACTTTCGCTTGTTGTTTCGTTAAAACAACATATTCTTGTCTTGAAAACGTTATGGCTTTTGAAAATGGCGTCAAGTATTAATATTTTTGTGAGAAAACATGTCAAAAATGTATCAATGTAATCAATGTTTGTAAACTTTGAAACAATAGCAATCGGCGTAATTCCTTCTCTGTATTCGATTAAATAATTTTTTAAAAGGATGAATATTTAAGCAATACACGTATAATAATAAATAATAATACGAAAAATATTTCATACATTTTGTATATGTAAAATAACTGCGTCTTAGTATGCAGATAAATGCAATTTATTTGTTAGTTAAATTAATTTAAATAAAAACTAGATTTTATAAATATACATGAATTTTTCTATCTACTTATCTAAGAAAGTTTGCTGCGAAGGGACGGTTCTTTAACCCTTCATCACTACATAAATAGAGTTGAGCAAAAATAACTCTCGTATATCAGGGCTATTGGATAAAAGATGCGCAAAACATGATGGAAAGCTTGTGATAAAATAAACTGATGGAGCTCGTCAGCCCAATGACTCTGTTCTCCTTCTACACGCTAAATTTTACCAGCGCACCTGTGCATTTTTCATAAAAATGTTAGTATCAGAGCTAGCTGGTCATAATTTAACGAAAGTTGACAGGAATAAAGTTTTAAATTCATATATATATTTTTAAATTATAGAGTATCTTATTGAGTATTGAAATAATATGATGATTATACTAACAATAAGATCAATTCAACATATATTAGTGTAGATATCACTGAAACAAATATGCTGGCTTATCTGCAATTATTAAAAATTTATAAAACTGTTTAAAATATTTTTAAAAATTATAATATTTTATAAGTTTATATATTTTCAAAATATTGTTCCCTCAGGATATGTGATTTTTAAGTTATTATTGAATAATATATAAAATAAACATTACCTTATCAATCATCAAAAGTAAATTAATTTAACTTTACAAAAAGTCAAAGCGTTATAACAAAAAAAGTTAAAAAGTTATATTTAAATTGAAGAAATCGTTTCTTTTATTGATTTTTTTTAAGTTGAAGTGAAAGTAAGTACTTTAAGAAAAATAATTTACTTGATTTCAAGAAATGACGTTCAAATAAAAAAAATGTTAATTTCTTTAATCGTATAGTGACGCGCGAATTTTTTTTGAGTCAAACAAATCTTTTTTTGAATCGAAGCATCTTTTCTTTAGGTGTGTGAAGTTGAAAAATGTATATCCTTTTTTCTAAAAAGGATATACATTAAGTTTTTGAATTGTATTATTTTAAGTAGAGAAGCGATACCTTCTAGATATTCACAGATGTTGTCCAGAATACGACCGATTTATTTTGACTTTACGATTTTTGTCAAATTGTGAAATTGTATAAAATATCTATAATATTAATATAACTAATAAGATACCTGAGGATAAGGCTCACCTAATTAATTTTATTTTTTTTAAATTCTATTTATGGAAATATTGAAATAACCTAATGAGAATTAAATCTTCATTCCATTTCTCAACAGTAAAATATATTGTTTATATAAAATGTATGTAAATGAACGAAAAAAAAATTTGTTAAACTCTGACATTGAGCCTTATTTACATGCATGTGAATAAGATATCCGAATCAAAAGTAAATTAAAAATAACAAAGAAGGTAAACATTATTTTTTTAAATCAGTTTAGAAATGATTATTAGTCATAGAAAGGAAATTCCTTAGGACTTACTCTACTTCACATATTACAATTATATTTAATTTTGTTTGTAATTAACTTTTTAATCTTTGGAAATTTCTAGCAATTCGAATGCAATTTTGGCTTCTTAAAAGATAGCAGCATTGAGAATCGTTATTTTCTGGCGTAAACTTCATATATAATAAACAAATAATAATAGCTATAATAATAATCACATAAGTGGGTCTTATTTAATAAATACATTGTTAAAAAAATACTTATACTTGTTTTAAAAAATTTATTTATTAATTATTTTTCGTAGTTAGGAAGTTGAATAATATTATAATGAATTATAAATTATAAAACATTGCATACTCGTAAATTTTGCAGCGAATTGTTATACAAATGGCTGATGACACATATTTGTTTTGTGTCAAACAAACACGTATGTTACCGATTCCAATTCTTCACTGATCCCTTTTCATTTATTTCCTATGACACATCTTTTAAGCATTTAACAGGCTTAAAGCGAGTTTTAAAGTAATAATTTTAAAAGTGGGCTTTATTTAGTGCTGGGCCTTATTTGGCTGAGATACCTCTACATTATTCATTACACTCTTACACTCTTACATTAATATGGAACAATATTCACACACACAATATAAACAAAAGGATATTTTATCGGATTTCTCTTAAATATCATCTGTATAATCCAAATGTCACGCGCGACTCAATCCGAAACCGATGCTCTCATAATCCCACGTTATTCCTGCATTGCAACCGCGGTAATCATTTCTCGGAAAAGCTCGAAAAGCTTTCCACGAGAATTTCTATCCTTTTCTCGTATATATGAATAACATGAAAATCACCGGATGTAAAAATCTCTCAGTCGTGAGACCAAAGAATGCGAGTTGGATGTGTCAAGGAAAGATGGATCTCTTTCTACACGGGTCGCGCTTCGGATCCAAGGTCTGACCTCCATCGGGCTACGAGAATCGCGCGAAAGGTTTCGACCGACGAGGGCAAGGAGTGCCCTCAAAAAGTGCTAGGAGGCGCAAAGGGCGGTAAGACGCGAGCAGAAGGGAACGCGCGATGTGCGGATGTACGAGAGGGAGAGAGTTGCGTGCGGTGAAGACGGGTAAGCGAGCGAAGAAGGGAGAATGGAGGGTAAAGGGGGGAGGAGCGGAGAGAGAGAGAGAGAGAGAGAGAGAGAG
>NW_012130109.1:50110-53725 GCF_000143395.1 Atta cephalotes | reverse complement strand
TACGACGTATATATATATATATATATATATATATATATATATATATATACGCGTGTATACGTGCACAGAGGGAGAAGGAGAAAGAGAGAGACAACGTTGCAGGCGTGCCATGTACACACGTGTATATATGCATACGCTCTCTTTAAACTACGATAGGGATAGCGATAGGGACAGCGATGGAAACTCACCAGGAATGGAGTAAGTCGTTCAAGTGGAGACCTTTCATGGTAGCTGGATTCTCTCTTATGCCTGTTCTACAATAGAGTACAATCGCAAGTTGTAAGAAATTGGCCAATCACAGTTGAATATAAAAAAAAATCGACTATGATGTTTGGTTAATTTCTTAAGGCTTGCCCTATTGTAGAATAGACTTTAGGGGAAAAGGGTCGAGACTTGAATGTCCAAGTTGAAGCTAGATTAACCAGCCAGGATATCTAGAAATTGCGAAAGAATAATATTTTCTATTAAGTAAATACTATCTTTTTGCTATTACTTCGCAGCACACAAAGCACTTTAGAGCACTCATTTACTCTTCGTTACATACAAAAGAATATAATAGTACACATTAGATCGTAAAGCCAGTCAGTTCTAACTAAATAATAAAACTCTATTTTTAATTTATACTATACTACTATAAATATTATTATAGATATTGTATTATTAGCATTTGTATTGATATGAACAAATAAAAATTTCATTCAAAAATATAGAAAAATGTATATTAAAAATTTATATTGCTATATGATGGAATAAATTATTCCTGATTATATTTCTGTTGAAAATATTTTCAGTTTAGCAGATAATTTCTAAGAATTTATTTTATTACGCCGAACATAATAGCCAACAGTTATTGAAACATTAAATATATTTATTACATACAATAATTATTTTATTATTATTTTCATTTATATCAAAATAAATTCCGTAAATTATACTTATGGAATAAAAATCTATCAATTTTTTTGACGTTGATTACATTTCTCTCCAATATTATAGACATTATTGTAGACATAAATAGCCAATACTGTTTATCAAAGTAGTTGCACATAATGAGTGCAAAGCTTAGAGCTTTCAGCGACAAGTTCACACGAAGCGATCCTTGGTCAATGCGTAAGTTACAAGTAAAAGGGTCCTCTCTCGTACACGATGTGCACGCTCTATTTCGCGTTTTGCGATCCGATTGACGAAGGGCTTTCTCCCCCCCCCTTCCCTCCCCCCTCTCTTCTCTCTGTCTTTCTCTCTCGCAAGTCTCTTCGTAGACCAACTATGTAAGGCAACGATGAGGATGACAAGAATTGTCAATGGCCGCTTAATAAAGGATGGAACTCTTTTCCACGTTCATCTCGCAGCATCAAAGATTTCTTTTTTCGATTTACAAGTGAGTTCATATTATTGCGCTGTTGAGCAATTGAAATCGTATTAACTGTCAATTGCGCGGTATCGCGATCATTAATGCAATCGAAAACGTATCGACAATGAACATTTGTTATTACACTATATTGTTCAAGGAACGTTAAAAAGCGTTAAATATACATGAGTACCTGGCGCGTTGCATTTTATTTGCGACGTTCCGTTATTGACAGTAAGTTTTATTTGTGTCTGATGAGCTTGCAATTTGTAAAAAACGACATAGTCATCAAAAATTCCACATAACTGCAGTTCTAACGTATCTCGCTGTGTACATTCTTTCATATATAAATTTACCTTTATATGTAAACATTCATAAACTCATGCTGCGTATAAACTCAGTACCGTATACTTTATTAAGTTATACAATGTTAGAATCTTTAACGGGCTTTGGCAGCATATAATAGATATATAGGTATCGCAAAGCGTATAATGATCATCTAGAAACATCTAAAGTCTTTAATTATCGGTTACAAAACGTACTGTTTTTCCTTCTACCGAGGGAAGGTCGAAGGATATTATGCGATGATTCAACAATTGCGCACAAGGCGAGAGAAGTCATTGCTCGTGTGCAAGGTGGACTTGCAAGAAGTAAGAAAAAAAAAACGATAACCTTGTTGCTGCTGATTTATAACGTGTGACGGACAAGGAACTTGTGTTACGCGCACAAAGTCCTCGCGCAAGTTACTCGAAGAACAAAATCTCACCGTTGCGCGTTGCGTTGGTATGCCGCTATCACGTTTGCGAAACATCCTGTACAACAAACGTGACGCTTCCTACGTCTAGAACTCGCATATAAATGCGACACAGTTATCATTACATATACGAAATATTTATGTATAAAATAATAAAAATAAAGAAACGATTTATATATAGGGTGATCGTTAAAAGAGTATTCTAAAAGATTTTAAAAAGTAATTCTTTTATTAATTTCCGAATGAAAACTTTTATGATCATGTGCCCAAAATAGCTTAGGTTTAAAGATATCAGTTTATATATTATATCTTTGATTTATCCTTGATTAAACAAAAAAATAATATATGGCCTCAAAGAGATGAGCTTTCATGTGTGTCCTTGAAACATATACAAAGTTTCATTAAAATTATCCGAATAGTTTTCATCATTACAAAAAATAAAATTTTACATATGTTGATCAAAGGTTTCATCTTGTATTATAAATTAGAATACTTCAGGATCACCTTATATATCACCTATTATGTACAATATTTATAGTCATATAACATATTATATTACAGTCATATAACAGTAACATGGTAATCATCGGATATGAATTCAATTATGAAATCATTTCTACACATAAATTCTAATTTTATTTATTTCAAGAATAGAATGAATAAGATGATATGTAGAAAAATAAATTCGACGACAATCTATTGATTACGAGAATTATCGCGCAATTAAATTGAGAGAATAGCGATGCAAATTTCCTGCGTGATATGTAGCGACTTTTCTCGCTGTAGTTACGGGATAAGAAGAATGGCTGAACTAGAATCGACCTGTTTATACGCGACTGCTCGGTCGAAGTTTAACGAAGATCTGGGTCAGGCGGTGTTTGGAATCCTTGAATCGTGTGCGCGCTCTACACGGAGGAAAAAACGTTCGTCTATGGCGAATAGGAATCTCATTCCAGAAGTTGTTGCCGGGGATAACCTCGATGTATATGCATGCATACCCCTGGCACTGAGGTCGGCGCCGTTTCTCGGCGACTTAAAGAAGGCAGACAAGGATTCCGCGCGTACTTGCCACTCGCGACCACTGTAGGTCACAGTCAAGTTGCGCTTTTCTTTACATTAAACGTTACGTAACTTCGCGGAATGAGCTGCGCTTGAAGGCGGGAATCCCTCGGGGCGTATATATTTCGCGTACGTACAAGGGGATGTACGGGATCGGATAGGTAAAGCGTACAGTGTAAACTGAAACGCGATTTGAATAATGACGAGATGTTAGATGTTAGATATAGTTAGAGAAGGCTCTCTTTCCGTATGCTTTGAATAGGAGATGTTTCGGAATTCAAGGGGTGATATCTCTCTATTTTGATAGAAAAACTTCTTTACGTATTTTATTTATATATATTAGGTGTAGTAAAAAAGAATACATTATTTATTATAGTATATAGTAGTAAAGTAAAATAAGTAATATTTATTACTATACTACTAATATATATATATATATATATATATATATATA
>NW_012130109.1:15021-49769 GCF_000143395.1 Atta cephalotes | reverse complement strand
GTCGTGTCGTGTCGTGTCGTGTCGTGTCGTGCGTGTCGTGTCGTCGTGTGTCGTACGTCGTGTAGTTAGTGTGTGTGTGTGTGTGTGTGTGTGTGTGTGTGTGTGTGTGTGTGTGTGTGTGTGTGTGTACATATCTATTAGCTCTTTACATTTTGTATATTTTATAGAGTAAAATATGTAGTAAAAAGAAAATATGGTTATAAAAAAAAAAGTTTTGTAATAATAGTCAAGCTTAAATGATAGTTTTACTAAAGTTTTGATAAAATAATTTTACTTAAATTCATTAATTTCAGTTTTAATATATAACTAAATCTAATGAAACTTATTTACTTTTCTAATTATTATCTTACTTTTCAGATTATTACCAAATGATCGATTACTATTATCATGTTTAATGATACTTATAAAATATTGTAATATGTTAAATAAAATACTATTACCATATTTTCAGTATATTATCGCGTACACGATACAAATTGGTCCTAAATAAAATGTTTGAAGATATAAATTTTTTTTCTTCAATTGCGTACTTTTTAAACCAGGTTCGATATAATATTTTTTAACCTATAATAAAATATAAGATAATAATATTTGTATTATAAGAAATATTGTTCTCTTTTTATACATATAAATATACCAAAGAATTTTCAAACCATTTTTTCACAGAAAGTTCTCTAGAAATATTTATCATCATATTTGTGTTATCATACAAAATCGAATGATTCGGACAGCTGATGTTAAGCTTAAAATCTTCGTTGATAATAATATATTATTAAGTAATAATATGAATAACGTTGCTATTCCCAGGGTTGGATAATAATTAGTTAAAACGTTAAAAATTAAAAAAAAAGTTAATAACTTTTAACTTAACTTAATTTTAAATGCATTAAATTTTAACTTAACTAAGTTACTTTTAAACGTTAACTTTTTAACTTTTTTTAAGTTAAAAAATTTTTTTAAATATCTCTCTTTTAAATATCTTAGAAAAATAATAAGACTATGAGCATATATTCGTAATCTGTTCATATTTTAAGACTAAATAATTTCTTAAGATGCTAATACAGCATCTGATTGATTTATGCGGTTATGCCTTATGCCATAAGTCTTAGTCCAAATCTACAATAGGTGTTTAAGCCTTAAGTCATAAGAAATTGACCAATTACAGTCAAATATTCTTCTCGCAATCGATTATAATTGATCAATAGCTTATTAAAAAGGAATCACGATTTTGTATCTTCTTTATGTGTTGACTGTTTTTTTAAAGTTATATAACTTATGTAATTATATCGTTATGTATTATATACTTATATGGCATATGAATACAAAAATTAAAAATTTAATTTACTTAATAATCTATATTGTAGTTTATTTAATCTCATTTTAAGAAAAATTAGGATATTATGATCTAAAAAATCATTTTTTCCAAGTTAACTTTTTTTTAACTTAAGTTAATTCAATATTGATTTAACTTACGTTAAGTTAATTTTTTATTCCTTCAACTTTTAACTTAACTTTATTAATTTTGTAAAGCCATTAACTATAATTTTATTCAGTTAAAAAAAAACATTAACTTAACCCAACCCTGGATTCCAAATGATAACGTATTAACGATTCTTCTATTCTCATTTTACTCCGTTTCGTGACACGTAACGATTTTCTGGTACCTCATAACTCAAAAAATTCTGTACGTAGACATTGTTACGTAATAATTGTAAGGTTTCTAACACGAAGCGTAAGATTTTATCACCCGCCTGCTCTACATTGCGAGAAGCATAATTCGAGACAGCGGATTACCCATTACGACATTTAGGCCAAATATTCCGTGAGAATTTTAGGCGAGGCAAAAACGCGATACTATTCGTTTTTACCTTCGACTGGGAAATCATATATATCAGAAATAATTCTCTCTGAATAGTACAATAAGTTTTCATAAGATAAAAAATATTCAATATTCCCAGGAGGATTGATGGATATTATCCATCAATTTCAAATGCGAGATCCGGACTTTCAATCATTCTTGACCATAGATGCAAAGAATCATCGAGCGTGTGTGTCATTCGATAATAATCTCGTCTCGCGAGGGACGTCTTGCGTGGCGTGTGCAGCCAACACAATATGCAGCTGCGTTCTGCACTAGATCTTGAATACTTTCAATGACAAGGCGTAGACGACAGCGACAACGATGACGGTCGAGGAAAGGAGAGGGACACGAATTACCCGGTCGAGTCTCACTGCAGCTTTACTGTAGTACGATAAGACGAAGTAGGCCAAGCAAAAATTCGCCGATACGCCGCAAAAGTAGGCAGAAAAATGGGTGCGCGAGCGCGATAGCGAAGTTTAATGCCAGTGGCGCTTTGTAGCTTGAACAGCGAGAGAGCGCAACTTACGCAACGAACTGTGCATCACAAAGAAAGGGATATTCTTTCCACTTATATATAGCTTGTTGATGACATCGAGGATCATCATTAACCTTTATATGAATAGAACTATCATAAGTCGTTAGTATTTGATCATAGCACCTAACAATAGCAAAATATAAAATACATCCATTTTTTATCGAAATGTTAATATTACAATATATTTATTACGTCCTGTAATCTTCTAATATTTTTAATAACAGTATTAATTTTTACTAGCAATATTACCGCAATATTAAAATGTAATATTGTTTTTTGTGTATATAATAAGTAATAAAATACGATTCTAACAGATAATTTTAATAACTTTTGACATAATATATCTTTTAGGCTTTTCTTTGATTATATTATTTTTATTTTTAACTTTTTTATTTTTTCATTAATTTATATTTACTTTGTACGTTATAATGTTTGATATTAGAAATATATTTCCCGAAATATTTTTCAGCGTTATTATCTTATTTCTAACTAATATATAAATAAGTTTCGCTTGTAATCATTTTTATTCATTTTTATTCGTGAACAGAAACTGACACAAGGATAATTGACGAGGATAATTTGAAATTAAGCCACGTGTCATATCATACTATTGTAATTAAAATAATTATTTATATCCAAAAAATTGCGTCGATTTAACATTGCAACTTGTAAAGGGTAAATTCAAATAGATATAATCAATGATCTTTCGATCTGGCAAAACAACATCAAACAATTATTATGCTGCCAATCAAGAATACGAAAGTCAACGATGTCCATGTACATGACATCGAGATTGGGACACATCGAAATTATATCGAATTCAATCCTTGTGGAGCACATAATCTGCACGGCTGTCATCATGTCGGATTCTTCCGGCCGTCGGCTATATCGGTTATCGTCGTATTGCTGCATCGAGCGCAACGATGCGGCAGCATCAAATCTGTCCGCACGTCGCGCCGTCGGCGTCGTATAAGCGCGCGAAGTCGACGAGTTTCCGAGCGGAGCGACGGCTAGGCTCGTGTTCGGGTCGATGTATTCTCGGTTGTTTATTTAGGCCACGGGAGGTGAATCGTTCGCTCTCTTAACGCTGGCAAGCGGAACGCACGGCCGTGCGCGAGCGCACTATGCACGCCTGCTGTAAAAAATGCGTGCACGAGCACGAAGAGCTACCGCTACGAACGCGTCTCATCGATTGTCCTCTCGATGTTGATAGAGATCAAAGAGATTTCATATTAAAAAACCTGAGAAATCTAAGTATTTGCATAATTAATTTTATCAATTATTTTTTGTATGCGCTGTATATACATTGTTTACGTATTTTCTGTATATGGTATTATACACGCGACATACATATTGCGTTATAGAATGGCTATCCCATATCTATCGCGTCATTATTTCTATATACAGATTCTTAAATCAATCTGGATTCGCTTTTTTGCAATAAAATGGTGGTTGTAATTAGTCATAATATTAAAAAATTTATCTTTAACTCAAGTTGTACAGTAGCGCTTGCAAAGCATTAAAAAAGTACTTATATACATTCTTTCAATGTTTTTTTAACGTTTTATGGGCTGCTTGGGAATTAAACTCATATTCTTGAAGAATAATAAATTAATAGATAATAACAAATTGCAGAAAATATTAATAATAATAAGAGCTGCACAACAGTAACAATTTACGAATACATATTTGAAATAATTGGATATTGAATGTTAAAAATTAAAAATTATAAATAGATGATATCATCATATCACGTCAATAAAGTTTCTTGCTTGAAGAATTAAATTCTTTTAAAACTTTTTTTATTCAACAGAATCAATTTAAAAAAAGTTTAAATTTACACTTTATGTGATAGTTACACTAGAATCAAATAAACTCTCTTTTTTTCTTGCATTATTTTAATTTGTAATTCAAAATATAGCCTCGGTTTACACTACAAATTGCAGGTAGATCTATAAATCCATTCACTTGTTTTCAATCGTCGATCATTATTGGATATGAGTTACGCGAGACTTTTGCATACGCAAATCATAAATCAGTTTACTGTCACTTTATCTTAACGGTCGAGCCTGAAACATCGCTTCGCGTTGCACGAAGTACACAAGGTAAAACGAGATCAAGACATCATGAAGTACATGTCTCATGTTTATTCCATTCCCGCAAATCAAATATAAGAAATGCATATCTGAGATTACGACATCTCGATGATGCAAGTTAGACAAAGTATGACAGCACCGATAACTGACTTCAATTATGTGCATTGGATGTGTTTATTATAAATAAATAATAAATAAATGGTTTCACATAAAAAAAATTATATATGTATTATTTTACATAATTTAAAAATATAAACTTTCTAATATCTATATTATAAGCTTTTAATGTCTCTCTGATTGAAGGAGTGATTGTTGGATGATTTTTTAATAAAACAAAAATCGGTGCACAATTCAAAAGAGACTAGACTATTTTTTTAAGAATTTATATTCATTTTGTTCATATTCCGAGAATTTTCACATTTATTTATTTTTATTTAGTTTGTGTTAGATAGAGATTTAATGCGCCGCGTTCAATGTTCCATATAACATAAGTTACATAAGGAACTATTATTTTAAATATTTATTAACCGTTTTAATTAAATCTTTAAATTATTAAATTTTTAATGGATTATATTTTATCGAGACGGATAATCTTATTTAACACGCAATAAATTAAGAAACATGTACTATCGACACTTGATTTGCTCCTGACCTTGTTCGAGATAAATTTTTACAGAAACACAATGACGGTATGGTAAAGGTATTTGTTTGTCACGCGATGCGGGTACAGTGAAACACACTATGAATTATTAAACACACTAATAATTATCTAACATATTTTATAAAAAAGAACGTATATATTTTTTCATTGTAACACTTTTTATTTTTACAATGAAATGCTGAATAAAACGGTAGCTTGAAATGGAAAGAAAAGAACAAATTTGAGAATCTTTCACAAAAATTTCGCGAAGCTTGCACGATTCAATTCTGCGAAAAACTCGATGCTATTCTGCGATTTTGATCATCACTGCCGAACGATTTTACTATTATCAAGAATCTATCATCAAAATCTCCAATTAAAGTCAGAGATATTTGAGAAACTTACTGTGCGGATATGTACTGTGTTAAATTAAACACCGAACGATAAATGTCGCTTTATATGATTTTCCGCGAACTGAACGGAAAATTGATGAAGTGTTAAATTATATAAACTGATAAAATCGTATTTCCAACGGAGGGAAAGATCAGTTGAATAGCGTGATAACGATAGAGGCAGGTCAACTGAGTTAACCTAAAGCTATACATTGCAATTATGTGAAATTGCGCCAAAGATTATTCCATTTGTATCATCATAAATATCATGTAACTGTTAATTTGATCACCATAACTTGACCACTCGATTTCATCAAATTACATTTCATTATCCATTAAATCCATAAAATATTATTATTAATTACGGACATATTTTTTAATGCAATAAAAAATTAGGTACTTATTGAGAGAATTATAATTAATTATTGAATAAAGAAGCTTTTTTTCCAGTGTGTGGAGTTTATTGAATCTATGAATGCATAGATCTGCAACATTTCGTAAGAGCAACGCAAAACAAAAAAATGTCATAAGTACAATATATAGTAATTGACAGCGCTCTTTGAAAATAAGCTGTCCGATATAAAGCATCATTCAAATAAATTGAAACGCTAGACTTGTTAACACCGAAGATTTTGAACCAACAATTCAAGTTCTATATATACAGAAAACAATTTTACTGAAATATCTAAAAATTCAGCTAAATAGAGATCTGAAAATAATTTTATTGAATTATCAAAATTAATAGATAATTCTTAAGCATGTTGAGCAATATGCTGTAAAAAAATTTGATATTCTAGCCATCCTACTAACCATCCTATTAAGCATTCTATATAATTATTTTGATAGTTCAACAAAATTATTTTTAGATCCGTATCCAACTAAATTTTAGAGATTTCAAAACTATTCTTTCCGTGTCGATCACAAAATTAATCCTGAAATAATTTATCCGACTATTTAGCAACAGATATATGTATCTTCTTGCAAAAAACTAAATTAATATTGCATCTTCTTGCAAAAAACTAAATTAAAAGAAAAAAATTACGTGCATTCGGAAAATTTATCTGTTTATAGCTAAAATTGAAAATTCGGCTGTCAATCTCAATCCAGTTTTCAAATTCGTCAATCGAATGTTAGTTTGTCAATTTTAAATTAAATTTTAAGTCAAGATTCATAGGTTTTCTAAGTTTTAAGTTAAGAATCCGTTATTGGTCGAGGGTCACCGCAATTACGACTAATTAGCGAGCCTCGCGGCCACCAGCGTGCAACGAATGCAAATGAGAGTGGGTGTCACGACGCGACGAGCCGAGGAAAGGCCGTCGTGCGACCATGCTCGCTGATATTATTATTACCGGCATGTTCGAATTGGCATTAACATTCACCGATACATTCCCGCGTGCATTCTCGTTCTTGCATAGCCATCGACATGTAGCGCGAGCTACGCTGCACCGCGCTGTGCCGCGCCATTTTCGTAACGTGACTTTGTATCATGAACTTTTCGATGACGTTTGCGCAATCCTATCAGTCAGCCAATACAAGCCTGAGCTGGCGGCGTACGAGTGTCAATGTGTCAGTAGACGCGTGAACGTTCTTGTTGAAAGTGTGATACAACACCCACTATAATGGCTGGTTGAGAATCAACGTGGTGATGATCATCCGGCTCACACGTAGAATATTGAAATCGCAGTTGCATAAATAGTTGTATAAATAGATTAAAAAGATAAATATGCAAAAAGTGTGTGATTTTCTCTATTACCTCAATTATGTGCGTTTAGATATTTCACGCGTAAACGCTATATATATATATTTAGGATTGGCAAGTAATGCATTACTTGTAACGTCGTTATCGTTACAAGTTATTTTGTTTTTGATAACGAACGTTTGGGTAACGATATTATATTTACTTTTGAGTAATATATTTTTGGGGTAATGACGATTTTATTCATTACTTTTATCATTACCTTTCTATCATTATTTCTAGCCATGTAAAAATTTTAATCATAACTAGAGTGTATATACGTTTAAAAACTGATAAATGTATATGTATATACCGGGTGTTTCAGAAACTACTATGCACTCCATTTAAAAGTACGAGGGAAGTGGCTATTTTGAAAAATCAATTTCATATAAAAGTTATTGGAAATCAAATAATATATTTATCAGTTTTTATGCTTTATTTTTCTATTAAAAGATAGAATTCTGATGTTTTTTTTATATTTACCAAAAATATATAATTAGTTACTCATAATTAACTACATATAACTAATTTTTTTTATTTTTACATTCAGATTAGAGTAATGTGCACTGAGTGCGCACAATGAAAAAACACTATAATATTCTATTAGATTTATATTATTCTATTAGATTAGACTCGTTATACTTTTGATTAACGGTAATGGTAACGAGTTACTTTTGCAAAATAATGACGAATAACGAATTATTTTTTAGGAAAACGAATGGTAATGGTAACGAGTTATTTTTATGAGATAACGTTGCCAATCCTGTGTAGGACACCTATAAATAATTTTATCAAAGTCATGCATATAAATACCATCATTTTATAAATAGTAATTCAATTGGAAAATAAATTCGTTGGCGAAAATGATGACGATAGACATAATTCGAGATAAAAAGTTCTAAAAAGATGGAATTTGTTAGAAATTACTGATTTTCTAAATAACTTTGCATTTTGTCTAACTTGCGTATCTCGTATAATTAAAAATCTGTTAATCCATAAAAATTGAATCATAATTTCGTGGCTTTTCTCTAGAGAAATCTAACTGTCGTCTCGTTCAGTGACTTTCATTCTATTCGTATCACTTTGTTATTGCATTGCAAAACGATCGGTTCGTTTGACGGTAGCTGGCATGCTATCGATTACATAACTGGTGAAACTATCGGCTACCTGTCGATTGTATATAGATACACGCTTCGTTCTATCACCCTACTCACTTCAATCCAAAATTGCAATACTGCCCAATTGCTTGAAATAAAAACAAGTTCGACAGATAGGAAGAGATTGTATTGTGTTTAATTCAATGTAACGAGACATATGCACAATAATTTTCAATTTGTAGATTGCAATTTGGACCTTAATGATGAATAATTGTAATGTTCATTCAAATTGAGTGGAACAGTTTGAGGAATATAGGTATATTATTTATTTGTTTATGTAATGAAACATTCTGGGATACCAACTTTTAAAATAGCTTTAAGACAAAGATACTGACGATTTTTTAATTAATTAATTTGAAGTAAATCACTTTTTTAACAAAACAATTTTAAGAAACTTTGTCGGTAAATTTTTAGAACATTGATGAAATGTCTTATTGTATCATTTACATGACAAATCCGTAAGCTGAGCTTTTAATTTACTCGCAATCTAACGAGAACCGCTTTGATAATTATAAGTACCTCTGACAGGTGTAATCATGAGACTACTATAATCATTGAAAAAAAAAAAAAAAAGATTCCAATCAGATACTCCATTGGGAGTGGCGATAGGTCTCTGTCGTATATCGGCCATCGCGACAGCGGACGACAGTAGTAGCAGCCGTCAGTGGCCAGCCCATTAGAGTTATGCAACTAGTGAAACTATCCTGGCGGCGGCACGCTGCCACTGCCATCGATGCGGCGCGGCCAGGTCGCCGTGCGTTCGCACTCGCTCCCGAGGCCCCGCGTAAGTTTATTGCCAAAGTTTTCGGACACAACGACCGCGGGTAACCCTGGTCGAGCACAGGGAACAACCCAATGCGCACTCGCATTGCCGAGCTCGCCGTGTGTATATGTGTGATGTGCGTGTGTGTAATGTGTGTGTGTGTGTGTGTGTGTGTGTGTGTGTGTGTGTGTGTGTGTGTGTGTGTATGTGTAGGTAAGGTATATGCGCGGACGACGTAATCTCATCAACCGATTGCCAGTCTGTCTTCTTCTCTCTCTACCCTCTTACTGTAGTTATTCTCATCCTCTTCATGATTATTATTTGTTTTTGTGTAGAATCGAGAATGTATTCCAGAATCACTAATTTCATTAATTTAAGTTATTATAAGAAAAAATGTAGTCTGTAACAAATGTTAATCATCATATATTTTGATTAAATATATAAAGCACTAGATTAAACTACATTGAAAGAAATTTTTAAAAAGCTATTTGTTTCTTTCTTATATGATTATTGTCATAAAAAAATTGAAAACAAGAAAACGTATGTTTCGACCTGGTACATTTATTATTATTTAGTTACAATAAGCCTCGGAACGAGGTTTCTGCGGGAAGTTCATACTCGATAGCAATCGCGAAATCTCTCGCGTGGCTGAAGGCGGCTTTAGATACCTAGATACAGAAATAGGTACTTTTACTGACACCCACTATAAGTCGTGGTACCTGTTTCACCGCGTGCTTTCCGCTCTCGCCCTTCCCTTTGCGAAACCACCACGCCTTCCGAGCTAGCACATATTGTGAAAGTAGGAAGGTAAGAAGGTGGTAACTACAAGAGAAGGAGATGATGGATAAGAAGGGAGACTAGACTACGACTAGAGCGTTAAATAATCTCTCTAATTGGGTTATCCATGAGGAAACAACCTATGCGAACAGTACAACCTCGCTTATCGAGACCTTCTGCATCGTCTTTGTGTACCTTCATCATGGATACCCCACCTTCAGCCCAGCGAATCTGTCCGTTTACCTCCTCCTCCCCTCTATATCTCTCTTTTATTCTTCTCGCATCCTTTCGGCCACGTAACAACTTTGCTAGATCGGTCGATCTACTGTAATGACGCAGAGAGGAATTTATTTGTATCGGACACAGTGAATCTCAACCACCGCAATCATCAAGCTATGTCTTGGATCCTTTCTGATCCAAATACCTCTGTGTGATAAATTACAATTATTTCTGAGACTTGTAGCTTTTGTATAAACATATTTACAAAGATAATTTTCTATATTCGTATTCATATATATAAAAAAACTTAACAGGAAAATAATTGTTAATTTTTCTGAAGAAAGATCTCGTTTCTTTTAATGGATAAATATCGAAACGATTAAGATTTATTTTTTTTAGAAATAATAAAAGCGAAAAATATAATAATTTTAGATTATATGAGTATTGCATACTCACGAAATGACATAACTGCTTTTTCTGATATTTGCACTGCAAACTAGAAATATACTCACTATATGTTACATGCGAACCAAGTAGTTTCTTGTAGAGGGATCGTACATAATATTGGCTACTTTCTTTTTATGATATTTTTTTACTGCATAACTTGATCTGATACTTCAAAACAGATGATGTAATCGATTATGGTTGATATATCGATGGCGCGAAACCGAATTTGCCGAAATCAAATTTGTACGTGTATCATAATTAAACTTGGCAAGCGTTGCAAAGCACTTTCTAACATATTTCGAATACTTTAAATATAATTAATAGTAATGAGATTATCTATGAATATATTTTCTTTTTGGATTCATTTTTGTACATATATTTTTTATAATATAAAAATATGTTTATGTGTGTACATAAATATTTTGATTACTCCCTTACTGTACATTTAAAAGAATATAATCATACTTTATTCTTTTCAGAATAAATTGTAATTAAATATATTATATTCTTTAGATAAGTTTATAAATACACATACAACATTTTACACGCAATAATTAAGGAATGAAAGTTATTCATGTTATCACGATATGATAATCCGATCATTTTGCGATCATGTAAATAAAAAGGAGTAGATTGAATGTTTTACAAATAAGATACAAATCCACATTTCCTTCAGTCTATCGTTCAACCATTTTTGTTATGCAACTTGTATACAATCAAATGTACGTTATATAAAACGACGTTATTAAAAGAGTCGCGTGTAAGATTACAGATTATTATCAATTTTATTAATTATGAGGATATATAGAATATTCGGGATAACAAAAATCGCTGAACAATACGTTTCCAATTCGCGTTCAACTCACTGTCAGTGTCAATTATTATACCATCTCTCTCATTTTTCCCTTCAATCGACTGCGTTACTATCATGCGCTCGCTGTGTTAAATAACCGTTTAATTGCGTTATGCAACGGGAAGTGAAGTGATCTGGCCATTTTAGTCCGTGGGCGCTTGTTTCATTAATTCTATAGGTCGCACCTCGTACATGAGAAAATCGGAAGGAACAGCCGCGTGACATGATAAAAAAGATAGTTTTTGATAAGCTTCACTCTCGCGATTTCACTCATTGTCAGTTGCGGTGAAGATAGACCATAAACGTCGTGCCTACACTCCTACGGCTACGCCTACCCTATTCCGCTTGAATCATCGGCCATGGAACATTACATAAGGACAAGCGATACCAAAATAAGATAAAGCCATGTCATCAATACATGACCGTTATTAATGAAATTATTTTTCTTATTTATTGCATCGTTTTATTAGGTTATCACAAGTATGAAATGTTCGTTTATTGTATTGTTATTAATACAAAGTGTCTACATGTTTTTAAAAAAATTTGACATATCATATAGATAGAGCAAAATTTCAGCTTTAAGAATTTGTTTTTTGAATTGCGATACGACGATTTTTAATGGTGTTATGAGCAAAACAAAATACTTCTTTTATTTAATCTGCGATAATTCATTGTCAATAACAACAAATCTTTTTTTAAATACGGTTTTGTAAGGAAAGCTTTGAGCTTTCACAATAGAAAGGCGAAAATTTTCTCAAATTCTTTTCTCATTTTTTTGAGTACATGACAAATCTATAAAATGACAAAAAGTTTCCTATTTTATTCGGCTCATGGTTTTCTACATATAAGTAAAAATTACCAAACTCACAGAAACTCTAAAACATAGTTCAACCTTTCAAAAATTATAGATTAAAAATTTTTAATATAGTTAAGTAAATATTCTAAATATTCTAAATATTCTAAATATTATAGAGATTTTATTTTCTTTTAATTTAAATGTTTATTTATAACAAAATTACGATTGCTATTAATAATAACAAACGAAAAACGGTTATTTCATATTTGACTTAATAATTATATTTATTTAATTGTTATTAGCATTTGAATCAATATACTAAAAAGTTAAAATTTATAAAAATTTTTTTAATTTCAAATTTTGATATTAGAAAATTTTGTCCTCTAAAAAAAAAATCCTTTTTTAAAGAGAATTCTCCCTAAAAATAAATCTCTTCATAAAAAATTTTGTTTTGGAATTTTGTCTCTTTAAAAAATTCTTTAAAATAATTTTATTCATTTTCTCATTTCTCGCCTGTATATCTGCATATTTTTCATATTTGTTCATTTTTGTCTATATGTACGATGTATTAGCTATTATATACCAGTTTTAAACACAAATATCTACGCAGAAATATCACGCAAAGTGTGTGTGTTAAAAATAAGAACATTCGTGAAATAATTTTCCATTTTTCATTCCGGCTTGATCGCGTAATGGCGCCTGGTTGACTTGCATGTTCAGGAAATGAGTCTCCTACCAAGTGAAAGTCGTTAGTTCGAAGTACAAAACCAAGTAAAGATAGCTGTTATGAGCAACAGCGCGGATGTACGCGGGCGAAATAAGCGCATTAAAGCGCAGATGAAATTTTGTTACGTAACACATATATCAAAACCTACTTAAAAATTTTATTTCTCTTCAGATTAAGAGTATTTTTTGCCTAATGCTTGAAAAATACAAAAAATTTATAATTTCATAAATATCGTCGCATCTTCGAATAAATTATGCGAATTTTTACCCGTTGAATTAATAAATTAATGAAGAGCATGAATTGATATCAAAGCACGCCGCAATTATGCAAAAGATTGATGTAAATGTCGATCATTCTACACTAGGTATACCGTTGAAATTATCGATAATAATCGGATGTTTATGACGAATAATTGTCCATCACGAAATAATACTATTAATTTTATTGATACACGCTAATTAATTTTTTCGTGAGTCTAATGTTTGTAAACAAAATTCTATATATTCGGCATTTATACTGTTACTTGCATATGAGTGAAAAATATTGATTTTAAATTTATAAAAAAAATTCTTTATAATATAAAAATTCTCTATAATATAAACATCACATATTATATAGTGCATCTAAAATTTTTTACTTTCTTTTATATCATTAGTGAGATTTTTTTGTTCAAATATCAATCACATTTCAAATTTTGTTATCAAGATAAAAATCGGCCAAGTATTTTCTGCTTTTCCAATTGCGACATGGTACCGTACGACGATGAGAACCTTCGCGGAAGAGAGAGCGGTCGGTCGCTGGCCTGCACGATACTTTCGTGCGAATGTGGGCATGGTGAAGATCGATTGCGTAAGACACTAAGAGAAGGTCCAGGTAATGGTGCGTGCATATCGCATTATTTTCTCCGTTCAAGAGCATTCATTGGCCGCCACATTGTCAAGTTTAAATGCCGAATTGCTTGGACCTGGACCCGGCAGGTGTGATTCATTTCCGGTCATTGCGCAAATCAGTCGCTCGCTCGCTCTCATTTCCACGATCACATGATGTCGAACTTGATATCTCTATCTCATCTATCCTATTCTACAATCTGCGAAGCATAAGATGTTCGTAGAGCATGATGCGAAGATTGATAAGCTACATAGAAATTGTGAAAATGACAGTGATGATATCGATTACCTTAAAAATAGACAATCGCGAGGTAATTTGCTAATTAAAATTTTAATTTCTGAAAAATGTAATGAACTTTTGGAATTAATAGTGTCTATCTCATTAAAAACTCAAATATATTAATGAAACTTTTGATACATTGACTATAAAATTCAAAATATTATTATGTAATCTTCTCAATAAACTGCAAATATATATAAAATCTATACAATTTGATTAATTACTTGTCATTAATTTGTCAAGGTAATTTAATTTCTCTTATTTGAACATTTTAAAGGTCTTATTGCTCACAATTTCTATTGTCATGTTGTGCAATAAATTGGTTTAAGTTTAAGGATTAAGAAAGTGAAGAATCTAAATATTCACATGGACGGAATAAATCGAATCTCAAGAATGCAAGAACGCACATCTTTTCGTCGGTAGTCATGGCCAAAATCCGGTCGAAACGACATTTCACGGAAACTGATATCAAAAAGCCAACTCTATTTCGAGTCTCCGTGTGCTCTTTATACCAAAGCCAAAGACACCGTTCTAAGAGCGACCGGCGCGGCGCGCGGCATTCATTGGTACGATCAAGAGAAAGTGAGAGATGGCTGGTCGCTGGAAGAGTGCGACGAAGATAGAGAAGGAGAACTAGAAAGAGAGTACGGATATAGGCGTAGCGCGGGAACATAGTGGTATAAGTGCCGTGTCCTGTGGATGGTGTAAGTAGGGTTCAACGAGTGTGGGAGGGTTAGTGCGGGCAGCGGGGAGGTGGAAAGAGTAAGGCGGGAGAGAGAAGCGGGGGCTGAAGCTCACACAGGGGTTTATAGATAGCGCATGGCCTAGAAACTGTGCCGCTTGGTGTTTTTGACCCTTCGCCTATAGCTACCGCTTCTGGGCCATTGCAACACGACGCGTTAAGTCGCATTCACATCGTGCGCGAGCCGTAGGCGATCAACTACGTATACTCTCACCCTGCACTGATTGTGTAGAATTGAGTATTTTAAGTTTTTGTTTTCTGTAATCACATATGTCCTAGAAATCGTATCTGATTCCAATATAAGAAGACAATTAAATAATTATGTACATTGGATACTTTAAACATTGATACTTTTAACATTGATCACATTGATCCTGCATTTCGTATCAAATCGACTTTTATCCATGAACTCCTTAATCAAAATTCTTCTATAAAATTTTTTACAAAATTGACAAAAATAGAAAAATAAAAAATATTAAAAATATTAAAAATATTAAAAAATTAAAAAATATTGTGTATCTTTATAATTTTGACAATTATATAAAGAAACATGAAGTTTGATCGATATCGCTAATCCTATAAAATTTATTATTAACTATAATTTATAAATCACATTGCAAATACCTGTCAAGCGATATCTACGCCACAACAACGTAACTAAGTTATATCGCAACTAAATACATTTTCGAATTCTCTGTCTCGCATCGCAAAACAAGACAAACTTGAAAGCTTTTTTTTATTAAAGAGAGAGATCGCGTTCAAGATTTAGTCGAGAAATTTTCTCACGTGAATCATTGAAGTAGAGCTCAAATTAATTTACCGTCCCGCAAACACGGGATTATTGCTGGCAAACGTTTAACCATTCTTCTTTGCTATAACACGTGAAATAATAATGCATCAGATTTCGTGTGGCTTATCGTGCCATCGCGGTACGTCGGAAACGCATCACTGTTGTCTAAGATTGCATCGATTATGCGACACATATACAAAAGCACACGCATAGTAGCACATCAGGCACAACGATGCAAAACGATGTCCATACTAATACGGCGAATATACCATCCTGGAAAAACTCACCGCTGCTCTGTATGTATATGCCCGACCTCCTTATCGACCGTGGGTTCGACCTCGCGCTCAGTTATCGCTTCCGGGTCGTTGCTTCGTGACGGGTCATTTTAAGCACAGTTCACAATCGACTTGTAACTGTGCCCCGCATTCGAAATTTGAAATTTGAAAATGTCAAATCACAAATCACTGAATTAAATCGATAATGTCTCATAATCGAAATTGGACAAAATGAGCGATTAGATTTTCTTAATAATTTTCAACCGCTGAACTTTCCAGAATTGATGCCGAAATCTGTAACACAGTACACACGCTGGTCTGTATAAGACTCATTTAATTTATATTAATAACTCATATCTAAAAAAATGATTTCTAAGTATATTTAAATAAGAATAATCTAAATTTGCAGACTTAATAATTCAAAAATTGAATTGTTTGACATTTTTTACAAAGATATTTATAATTGAGTGGATCCAATAGACCCACCGTTAACTCAGAAGATCAATAATTATCTAGATTTATACATATCCATTCTATTAAAATTAATAATATTACGTCATGTTGATATATACGCGTTTATGTACATGTTTTGTATTATTACGAAGTAATATACAGGATGTCCTTGTATATTAAATAAATGAATTTAAATTGCCATTTCGAAAGCATATAAAAAATCGATAAATTAAGAAAAAAGGTCCTTATAGATATATTCGTTTTTACTTCGTTTTGGATGAAATTTCAAAAAGACAAAACATTATTTATTTCCTCGGTTATTTCATTTTTATACTTATGTATTACTTATTTATTTACACTTATTTATTCACGTACTTTCTTAATATATGTATTTCTAATGTAGATATTGTTCAAAGTATTGGCCTCTTGCAGCAATGCAAGCATTGCATCTATATTGGTCTGGTGATATTTCATGCATTACAACCACGATTCGGAATATTATTGTTTTCGTATACGACTTCAGCGATAACGCTTCAGAAGTAGTACGAGAATACGCGTGCCAATTTTCAGAAAAGTGCTGGGTTGGCGAATCATTACGTTGACCAAATCAGTGTTTGCTGCGGCTGTCCATACAGGATACAATGCGTGCAATGTTGCAAGAAGTTAATATTTTTAACAATTTCTTCATTAAGCAAGTAAATAAATAAGTGTGAATGAATAAGTAATAAATAAGTACAAAAATAAAAATTATGTTTCGCCTTTTTCTCCAAAAAAACGAAATAAAAACGAGCATATCTCTAAAGAACTTTTTTCTTAGTTTATCGATCCCCTACATGTTTCCGAAGTTTGGCCATTTTAATGTGGGACACTCTGTATGAATAAAAGTTGTGCATACATTTTCTAATATTTTTAATTTTGTCATACATGCATACATTTTGTCTACATTTTGATAATGCCATCACGTTCATAGTACTGGAACGCATCCTTTCTTTCTACGTCATAAACGAAAGCAAAATGTAGTTTCTAGATCTTGATTTCTAGTTCATTTTGTATGCAGCGGAGCGGTACTTTCCTCGATCGGCCAGTCATAATCTAAATCTCTCTCCGGTGGCACTTCCTCGACAACTGATATCTCACTTCATTATACCGTTATCGCACGTCTCACGTCTCGCGTACTTGTAAAATTTGACGACAATAGTAAACGCGAGATGCCACGATGGGCAATATCGAGATAGCGAAAGCCATTTAGGCTCAGTTTTTCATTTTCTAGTTAACTTGTGATTTAAACTTAATTTTACTTAATTTTATTTAATATGATGGTAATATAAAAATTATATTTCTTTTTACTTATGGTTAATCACTAAACTGATGATATGGTAATGGTAATTTTAAAAGCCATTATAAAACTATCATTTTAATTAATTAAATATAAATTATGAGACTCGGCTTAATTGGAATAAATTCAATAATATTAAAACGAAAAGGGCTATTAGAGTCTAGTAAGATAATATAACTTTACCAAGATCGATATGCATTGATAGGAAAAAGTTTTGTAGGAGGATTGCAATTATATACCGAGTAACACACGTAAGACATATTCACTAAAAAAGATTGTTGGAAAAAGACCGAAACATTTGAAATTTATTATTGAAAATTGTTTATCACTGTTTCAATAAAGTTTTATTATAGCATAATATTATAGATTATCTTGATAGGCTCTAATAGCCTTTCTCATTTTAATATTATCGTTTTAGTGATTAGCTACCGCATAGCTACAAAAATACAATTTCTACATATATTATCATCAAATTAAATCCAACCATAAATTAACCAGGAAACATAAAACTGGACCTTATAATTTCAACGCAGATTTCGAGACTGCTTCCTCGGTCGACGGCTGATAATTTTTCAAGTGAGCGCCGATCGTGTCCATCTAACCAGGCAGGTAACTGTAGTGCTGTAATGTAGTCTAAAATACACGATGCAGGAAAGCAACGAAAGAAAACGGCTCGTTCAAAGGTGAAAAAGCCGAGATTCCCGACAGCATGATCACGGTGCATACATCGATAGCTCATTATGTGCGCGCGTTATGTGCTTGCATGACTGACGCAAGAAACTTTCGCTCACCTCTGTCGGACTCCCGGAGTGCCGTTGCACTACCTTGCACTTGCATTTGTGCCTATACAACGTACTGCCGTGACTCGCCGACATGCGAAAGCGGTAAGCGATTAGTATCGCCAACCATTAATCGGCGATCGCGTGTATCAAATTTGAAATTATTATTTGAAATTATTAATATAATTTGAAATTACCTTTATTGTTAATAGAATAAATGTTTTATAATAATTTCAAAAACTGCAATTTTTCTAGTGCTTTAGATT
This sequence comes from Atta cephalotes, assembly GCF_000143395.1. Classification (NCBI taxonomy): domain Eukaryota; kingdom Metazoa; phylum Arthropoda; class Insecta; order Hymenoptera; family Formicidae; genus Atta; species Atta cephalotes. The sequence continues at coordinate 30,963 of NW_012130109.1, read as the reverse complement.
AAATTTAAATATCTTATGATATACAGATGATTAATTATCTTATAGATTATTACCTTATCGAAAATGCTTATCGAACTCTGTTACTTTCGCCATTTCTTTTGTGGCTGCACTATCGCGCACGATATGTTCTTGTGTTCCATATATGTACAATGTGGATTACTTCTTCAATGACGACCCCGTATGCACGTCACGCGCTTAGACACGCACGCATGACCGTCGAACGAGTAAATAGCGGATTCTCCGAAGCGCAGCGAAAGTGACGGTGAACGAAGTGTGTATCGTCGTGCTTGTTTCGCCTCGCGAATTTCTCAGGCACAATCGCTTATAGAATTTGCTAGATCTGCACGAGTGTATCTATAATGAGCTACTACATATCGTTGGTTCCAGCAATCTTCGATCACGTAATATTATTAATATTGATGCGTGTCAATTACAAAGAAATTGTATTCGTATAAAATTATAACGAAGGATTATACATGGAAAAAAGTAATATAATATATGCACTAGAATTCTAATAAATTTTACTAAAGTTCATATATTGACAGGTGTCTACTTATAAGGAAATCACTTATCAACGATATTGTAAATTTTTCGTTTTTATTTGATAAAGTTTTCTCTTAAATGTATCCTTACTGCTTTATAAGTAAATTTTTTACAGCACGAAATATTACAGTAACTTTGCTACAATATTATTTTGAAAGATTACATTGAAAAAATAATGTATAGGTGTAATTTTACATAAAAATTACATATTTATGATCGGAAAATTATTTAAATATAACTGAAAATTTTCGTTTCCAGATTTTTTTAAGTAAAAATACATAAATTAATGATAAAATATATGTGAAAGTACTTTTATGTAAAAATGACTTGTAGTTTCGAATTACTTGAAAGTAAAAATTCGTTATAATAAGTGCTGACTATTGAGTATTGGTGTATTAGGTGTAACGGCGAGCTACTGAACGAATAATTCCATAAGTAATCATTATAGGATTCGCTATACATATAATAGATATATTAAGGAAAGCCATAATATATACACTAGTCATAGTACCATTTCTTCTTTACTAATCAAGTTCATTCAATTATTAGACAGAATTTTTTATTGTTGTTGATATCAATCTATCAACTTTTAAGATATATGTATGTCAATTTGGTCAAATAAGGTGGCAAGTGTTGTAGCAACTATTTTCGGCATTATATCAAAAAATCTGTTATGTATGTTTGATTCTTACAAAATAAGACATAGACTTTTAAATTTTGGTCCTTTATTATATATTTCTCATTTATTTTATATTCTTATTAGTAAATGTTGCGGTAAATATTGAGATGGAGAGAACCAGCACCGATGACCTTAACTTTGGTATACATTGTCATACTCATGAATAACTTTCAATTTTTACCGTCACTCGTTATTTGCTAAAAAATAATTAACAAAAAAATTTTGAAAAAATGTCTTATCTTGACACATACAATATTAAGAACTGCTTTACCTTTCTGTTTACGTAATGACTTTCCATGTAAAGCAAGGTCCTTTAATTTCTCTTCTATCTCGGGATATACAATAACTTTCTATGCGAAATGAAGTCCTTAGAGACCCCTCTAATCAGAGTCGCGACGATTTGAGCTAACTTTTGTATGCAGGGTAATAGTTTTAACAAAATTAATAACAGAGAGAAAAATATAATAGTATCTGTCTAAACTTAATATGGCGTCCTGGATTTCTGAAATCTATAATTTATATTTTTTATTTTGAGAAAGTATATCAATTATTTTACCGACCCCTGACGATGCAATTAGAATAATTATATTTATTAATAATTTTGAAGAACTATATTATATATACATATGTGTGTGTGTGTGTGTGTGTGTGTGTGTGTGTGTGTGTGTGTGTGTGTGTCTGTCTGTCTGTGTGTGTGTGTGTGTGTGTGTGTGTGTGTGTGTGTGTGTGTGTGTGCGCAACACTTTGAAGATAAACATGTAACTGTGCAATTTGAACTGCTATCCAATCCATAAGGCGGATGTTTATTAAGTTTAATCCATCTTTATCGTCATCTATACTGATGAGAAGATTATTTTTTTATGACGGCTATATTATATGAAACCGAATTGAAAGAGCATGAAGATGTCAATTTTTGAAAGAATGCGATTTAATTAAAGCCAATGAAATATTATATTGAATATTATTAAAGAGTTGAATATACATATATGTTAATGTGTATGTATAATAAACTATACGCTAAATAGTTATTTTATTATTGAATATTATAATAATATATAATAATATTTATTTTATATATTTATTACAGTTATTATAATATTTAATATTATAACTGTAGCTATAAGTGAAAACTGAAATGTGTAAATAAAATCACTAAGACGATTTTGTATTTGAAATGTATATTTAAAATACAAATATTTTATTTAAAATGTAAAATAATTTTTATGTTTTAAATAAATTATTTTATATTTAAATAAGTCAAATAACATTTTTAAAGATCTATTTCTTATTTTGTATAAGTTTTTATTTTATATTTTTATTTTAAATAAGCCGTATCAGTCATCAAACTAGAAAATGAAATTTTTAAGAAATTTTAAATAGTCCTGATCTTAGAAACATCTTCTTAAGATCATCCAAAATCATTATCTTTTCCCCCATGTAGCTAAGTAACTTTTATTTGAAACATTTTTGTCTTAATCTTAGAATTCTGAGTTATTTAAATAAATTGATTAAAATGGATCACACACCATGTATCTCTGGATGCAGTTACATTATTTTATAAAGAATACATTTTAAGAAGTACTTTATCAAGTAAAATTGAAAATTATAATATCAATATGATGGTAAGCAGTCCTTTGTTAAGAGAGACTATAAGATAAAGCGATAAACTTTATCTTTGAGCTAATAGACAAGATATTCAAATGCACAAAAATTTTTTTTCTTTACAAAATACTAATAGTTTATAATTTTAAGAACATCCTGCTTATATGCATTTTTGAAAATGTTTAAAATCTTAAAATGTGCAAAATTTAGAATGTAAAAAATTCTCTTATTTTACCCCATGTATAGGGTACATTGAGAAAAAGTATTTGATATTTGTAACTATAATTGCATGATTAAAAAAATAGAAGATCCATTTTTATGATTATTACTGCTATAATGTTAGTAATAATAATTTTATATGTATAATTCTCTCCATATGGAAAACTTATACTACAAGTTATGTGATAATTTCAATTTACTAAGATAGTAAAATATTAAGATATGGTAAATGAAAATAATCACTTTTATTATGTATAATAAATGCAATTGTAATTATAGCGAATATAATTATTTGTTGGTAATTATTACGAAAAGGTTAAACCTCATCGATGACTTTGACCTAAGTTATCAAGGTCATGATTCTGAGTAACCTCTAATAGGTTTTAACTGTTGATCGCCTTCGTTAAAAAATTATTAATAAAAGAAGTTTAAAAAAATAATGTCTTTTCTACTAGAACTAGAATTCTCTGCTTTAAAATGAATTTCCAGCTTTAAAAACAAAAATTTTCTTTGAAAATGTTTTTTTTCATAATTTTTGTTATTAGACTTGCGTATAGGAGTGTGCGACTTTCACGCGAAGCTACTTCCACCCCACCTCCATCCCCTGCTTCAGGTAAAAGAGATTTTAAGAGATTACTTAAGGTCATGACCTTGAAAACATATCTCAAGGTCAAGGTCATCGGCGAGGTTTAACCTTTTTATAATAATTATCGAAATTTCTGCTTTAAAACAGAAAATTTGTGTTTTAAAGCAGAAAATTTGTGTTTTAAAGCAGAAAATTTGTCTACTTTATTTCATTTTAAGAAGAAATAAAACGTTAGTTTGTTGTATACGTTAATATTGTCAACTTTATTTAATTATTTTTTAACGAATGGCGACCGCTAGTTAAAACCTATTGTTACGTAGAGTCATGACCTGAACAACACACCTTACGATCAAGGTCATCGGTGAAGTTTAATAATAATTATCATTTTTTTTTAATATTCACTAACTACTTACATGGTAATAGTAACTGAGAAGTATGCTAAAGAAAAACTAGAGAAACAAATATTTTTAAATGTTAATAATACATTTTTAATACATTTTTAAATGTTAATAATACATTACACTATGTTAATAATACATTTGATTATATTTCTATCTAAAAATCTACTATTTGTATTGTAAAAATTAATTAAAGCCGTTCACTCCGAGCAATACACGACATCTCCAGAGGGATGCAATTTCTCCTAAGAAGAAAATCATTGAGTATATAATAAAAGGCACGCAGCATTGGATTTGAATTTCGAAAACAAAAAAATGAGAGATACATCTCAATAAATTTTAATTCCGTCCATTTAGTAATTTCATTTCTATCTATACATACAATTATCTATACGTGAAATTTGATAAAGTAAGAAATTTGATAAAGTAAGAAAATATTAATCATTTGTAATAAATAATTAATAATTTTTTAATTCATATTACTTATTTATTTTTTTCTTTATTATTTTTTCGTTCTTATTCAATACACATTGAGTCTCTGTTTGTCTTCGAATCTCTAGTTGCTAATATGATTTTTCTCTGACTGTAAATATATAAATATACATAAAAGGTAGATTATCACCATTAATATGAATACTGTTTACGACAGTAAACCGTAAATCACTATATATAGACATATGGTTTCTTGAATTTTAAATTATATTTGTTGTTATAATATTTTATAGTATAATTTGCTATACGCAAATTCCGTTTATATATGTAAGATAATCATGCAATGAATGCATATCATAATTATAATGATTATAATTCAATGTTGAAATAGTTATAATGCGCGTGATTAAAACAATTATAAATTTAATTATAGTTATCCCCAAAAATGACTATAAAATAGTTAAATTATGGTATTTGCAACTATTTTTTTCTCTCAGTTTAAATTGAGATAGAGATGTGGAATACTTACCTACATAATAAAAATTTCAATTTTAAATAAATTAAGAATATAAGAAACTAAATTATTATAAATTAAATATTATATAATTATTTGAATGAATTTATTATAATTGTAATGTATTTTTTATCTTGCACCTCCAATATTTTTTATTTTCAAGCAAATAATCATAAGTTCGATAAAAATAATCAGAATATTTTTACTAACTTATAAGGGAAAAATTATTCAACCATTCTTTCTCTGTTGCTTTGTATGAACATTATTGTTACAAAAAATATTGTTTCAAAATAATTATCAAACATTTCATAGAATATAAATATTTAGAATTTGATAGAAAAAAAATTGGGACAATTAATTAAAGAAAACGAAAAAGTGTTTTATCGAAATTTTTTATGAAAATTTGAAAACAAATAGTTCGCGTACATAAGTTCATGGTTCATATAAAAATCATCTTAACCATCCGTCTCTAGGAATTCATTTATGAGACCACTGAATGAAAATGACGCGACGAAGCGAGAGCGAATGGGGCATAGCGAAAGTAACAGCTTGAATGCGAAGTACCGCTATTCGATGTGGCGCATCGTTCGCTTGACAATGAGTTTACTCAATTCATATGAAGTGTATTAAAAATCTTTCTTCCATTCTTTAATTGATGAATTTTCAATAAAAATGCTTTTTAATTTCCGAGTAATTGATTATCGAAATATATATAAAAGGGGAGAGGGGGAAGGGATTTTTCTCATCGTTAATTTTAAAAGAAAAAAATGGATAACAATGTTCACATTTTTTGGTTGATTTTGAATGGAATAATTTGGTTTTTATATGTCGAATTAACTTTAATATTGAATCTTAACTTGAAATTTGATTTTGAATTTGTACAATGTTAAACATCATTTTAATTATCTTTTTAATTACAAACGACTAAAGATCTATTAACACTTCCGTCTCAGTAAGAAACTCCTGCGAATTAAATTTAAAGATTGCAAATAGACAATGCAATCTTATTATTTGTTTAAAAATTAAAAATTAACAAAATAATTAATTCTATTTTTGCCCGATATAATACACAAGATTTAATTAAAAGAAAAATGGTTCTTTTTCCATCGAAAATTAAACGAAGAAATCAGCGAAAACTACTGGGAAGGAATTCCCATCGATAGCAACTTACGACTGCTGCAGTAACACCTTAATTGATCTCGCCAGAGCGAATGAAGTTATTAGTGCCTCTACCTCATTTCTTTTTTCGACGCGTTCAACTTCTTCTTCGCGTGTCATGTGTCTTTCAGGCTCTGTACGAGTCACAGACATACACATCATATGGTTGTGCGAACGAGAAATATGTCGGTCGCAACTTTCTCTTTGCCCAACGGTTCTCAAACTCGCTTCCTGCTTTTCGCACGTTCGCTATAAGTAACGGACTCTTAACGAATTAATTAACGAATCAATTAAGATAATTTTCATAAAATTAATGAGAATCTAGTCTTTTTATGACTTTTTATATATTTATATAGGGACTTTTTTTATTCGCTTTCACAATTTTTTATATGCACCAAATTTACAATTGGAATTTGTTAAGTAGATTTAAAATCTAATTTAAAAAATAACTAACCTAATTTAAAAATAATTTAAAAAATAATAATAAAATAAATGACATTAATGAATTTTTTAATATTTGAATAAAAAAAAATAAAAAATTCTAACAATAAATTAAATTTATATTAAAGTTTATTTGTAATTTAACATAGAACAAATTCTTGTTATCCATTTGATTTAAACTTTAATCGTCAATATTTAGTGCTGAATTCGAAAAAAAACCGACAAATTCATACATTCAAAGAACATATAATAGCATTAACAGTTGACGATTAACAGATGACATTATACGATTGGTTATAATTTCTCAAGATAAATACAAAAAATGTTTATTTCAAGTGAATCAAGTGTTATTAATAACGGAAATTAATTTCTTCTTAATGTCACGATAACTATTATTATTACATCAATGAGACTCTGATATCAACCTGAATCTAGCGCGATTCAACAGTACCATTAATCACTAGGTATCCTCGGATAGACTAACCATGTTATAATTTACGCGCGTCTTCCTCGCCTGCTGCTCGTCTTACTTCATAGCAATAGACCAGGGTCGTAATGTAGAATAATATATTTTGGCTAGCAGTTTCCTGGTCAAAATCTTGCTCCTCGGTGGCTCTATTAATAAGCATCTGCAACTACCGCCAGGTATCGCTATCTGAGAATAAAGATCGCTTTGAGGAAGCAATAGCTTGTACGAACAGCTTCCAGTCCGGCTGTTGCTGATCCGAGCATACCAGACGTGCATTTGCGATCACATAAGACGCCGTTTGTGTTACTCGTTGCTCAAAGAGACTCGACTACTGCTGTAAAGTTTAATTTTTGCGCGTGTTAATTCGCTGTTCGAATTTTGTTCACTTTAATTTTTGAATACACTTTGTTAGATATATTTTTTTGGATATATTATACAATGAAAGAAAAGTATTTAACATTTATGCAATATAATTGCATAGTGAAATAATTATATATAATTAGGAGTTTCGTCTTTATAGGTATTATTGCTATATTATTATTATTATATAATAATTATTTTTATATATAATAATAATTTATATATAATAATAATTATTTTTATAGTTATATCAAAAAATATGTAATTGATATCGAAAATGGCTATAAATTATAATTAACTTTTAGTATACATAATGATTTCCAATCCAACCCTGCACATAATAGATCACTCATGTCGGATTAACTTTTACAAATATATATAAATTATTAAGTGATTCTATTTGTTATATCTTACTTGTTATAAGTGAAAAAAAACTTGACTGAATTCAAAATAAAAAATTATTAAATATATATTTATATTTAGTAACTTTGTTAGTACTATTCAAATAGTTATTTAATAAAATTTAGTATCAAATATTTAATAATATTTTTTTTCAGTGTGTAATAATAATTACTTGATGCTCCTAGTTTTTTGAAGAAAAGAAATGTAGGATACGAGTGACCAATCGTGTTTACTAAGTGTTAAATTATGGTAATTACAACCATTTTTTCTCTTAATAGTCTACTGTACAAGTTTGTACATTCGCTTTCTATTATATTGCATGTAATACATTCATATCATGGTATAATAATAAATTTTCAATGAAAATAATACAGTATAGGTTATGACGTTTCTAATTACATTAAACTTAACATCATCTCTACAGCCAGATGAACAAACCGATCGGTCCAGCGCAACACAAAACTTATTATACAAAAGCGGGCTTTTCAATCTTGACAGAATGCAGAACGCGGCGAGGCGGCCGCTGCTGCGTTTACGTAATGGTAGAGAAACATCATCGTTAGTCGCGGTATAACGTCGAGAGTACGTTAACCCCGCGAGACCGAACACGGCTTTCTCCGTCGCGGCGAGAAGCTCTCTTCTCCTTTCCCTCTTCACCTCCAGCAAACTCCTTTCCTTGTTGTCGTACTCGATTAAATTCACCTTCTCTCTGCTGCTGTCATCACACCATTCCAACTCCTACTCTCTCCCACTTTTTCACACTTCTACTCGAGAAATTTCTACGAATTAGAACTTGGTGCATATTTATTTATAAAACAAATTGTTATATTGTACCTATACTATACTAAAGGTATATGTAAAATGGCAATCACAAAGGTAATTATTAATTTAAGATGTCCGATATCTTTTTTAAAAATCTCAAAATGTGTAAAACAGGTCACAATGTGTATCACTGCAATTTACATAGAAATTAATAATTAAAGTTAAAAAAAGTAAACGTTAAAAAATAGAGATAAATATATGAATAAAGGTTATAAAAAAAACAATTATCTAACAATTAACTATAAAAAAATACTTAACTATATATTATATTAATGCATAGAAAATAATTAAACTGTATACAACAAAAAATATATCTCAACATATGCTACGTTCATTATACGTTTGACTTCAGTTACAGGCAGATACAAAATGGTGAATTTTAACGCATAATTAAAAAGAATAATTTGTTGTTATAAGCAAGAGAATTCTCGAAAGCTTTCTGACAATTAGAAAGGTTGATTCTTATGAATGGATGTTAAAACGTTGATATATTCGTTTTGTGAATTGTATAGGACAATTGGATATAATTTAAAGAATTGTATTATATAAGTTATAATTATTTAAAAAGATCCTAAAGTGAAGCCCGAATTCCGACGAGATCGCTGGTTTGCCGATAAAATGCAACATAACGACATATCCTTATACTACTATCTTGCACATATACATAAATTTTCGTAGAACAATAGCGTTTTAATTAAACGTCTAAGTCTAAGAACTTCACATTGTTTCTTCGTACAAACTTCGTGCTACTAGTCAGTGGCTCACAATTTCATAAATACAGACTATAAAGCTTTTATATCAAGCAAATGTTGTTACAATATTGATAACTTTGATGCTATATTGGACTAAAAAATGGTAAAGGTCTCAATTAAAAAATTTCTTGTTCTCGGTAGAAATTCACAGACACGTATTAATGTATACACTTTAAAAATTTTGGAAAAGGATTCTCGAATCTATAAAAGAAAAAAAAATAATTTTATATAAAAATTATTGCATTTAGTCGGTAAAACAGATAGCTCTAGAATTCTCTTAAATAGTAAAATACATATATATAGAGAAATATAAAGAAAATCTTAGATAAGATAATAATCACGGAATCGTTTATTATAAAATATTGTCGAAATTCGCGCGTGAGTTGCAGTAACTAAATGAACTTATATTCACCTCATTGTTGCAGCATTTAAATAATTTATAAAAATATGTTCAAACCATATAAAAATAAGATAGTATACTTTTTGTCTCATTGAATTTTTAGCTTTTCCTAAAACTTCTCTGATTTCTTAGAGCAAATTGAATTCTCAGTTTTCTTCAGAAAAAGTGACAAATCTTTCGAAAAATTTTTCACAGAAACTATATATAGTTCTTGTAAATACACATCTCTACGCACAACGAACAGCTTGTAAGTCGCGTATGCGCTGTTCGTGCACGTGTATGCGTGCGTATCAAACGGAAGAGGAAGAGAACGAGCAGAGACGAAGGGGGTGTCTGCACAGGTCGTCGGAAGGGTGGGGGAAGGGCGCCCTTGCCCTTGGCATTGCCGCTCGATACGAATAGTCAGGGCTGTCCAAAACGGTGCCGAGCCAATTTAAACGTGCGCATAAGCCTCTTGCGCGTGCGAACGCCTCCCTCTCCCCTCTGCCCGCCGGAAGTGATGTAGAAAGGGGACATCAATTTTCGTGTTCGCGCCGAGTCCTCTGTAATGCACGATTTTCTGGAAATGTCAACCACTCCTTTCATTTTTCTTGGAAGAAATTCATATAAAATTATAAAAATATCGAATATCTTTCTCGCTAAATATAATTTTATTTGCAATTGATTTTTTAAATAATGATATAAAAGCACTTATAATTTCTAATTTAATTAACATTAAAAATAAAAATTTGATGAATTAAATTTCAGAAGAAATGAATTAATTTTAAATAGATTTATATAAAATTTTGATATTCTATTAAAATTTTATTAGAATTTTGGTTTAAGCTTAATTATAAATATAAAAGTAAAAAAACTACAAAAGGGGATTAATCTTAATATTTAAGAAGGAATTACATCAATATCAAAGATTAATAAGATAAAAATAATATTAGATAATACAAATACACTTAGTATAAAATAATATTGATTACAAAAACAAAAAGTATATTGTATTTATATAATTTTCTTATTTTAATATTTTTTTAACGAACATATTTTATTAATAAATTGGAGGAAACAAAAACTTTTAACTTTTATACACTAAATATTGAGTTTAAAAGTATTCTAAAATATCCTCTTACACACATTTGTTCAAATCATTAAATGAGATATCAAAATAATTTTAATATCAAAATACAGTTAAACGTCGAATTATCCAAAAAAGAAACACAATAGGAATTTCAAAAATAATATCTTAAGCATTTTGACTTTGTCTATAGATTAAAGAACTCCGTTGATATTTTTTAAATTACCTTCTTTTTCTACACAATAGCGACGCGTCTAAAAATTATTTTATATTTGCTTCACAATATATGACACGCATTATTTATGTCCGCGAATAACAAGAAAAAAACAAATTTATCTAAAGAAAAGGTGATGACAAGAAGGGAGCGGTTTTGACGAGCTTCGATTTATCTTTCCAGAATCCTCTACGTCGTATACGCATGCCCTCGCCCTTGCCCTTGGTCGATACTCATCCCCTCGACTAAGACTGCCTTTTTCCGGCATGGTACGACCACCACCCTCGTCGATTACATCGAAGTGCCTGACGGAGTACCGCTTGTGTTCCGCCGACCACCACGTGGCATGCGGCCACGTGGAGCGTTTTGCGCGGCGCGCAGGTGCAGAAGGCAACCGAGCACACCAGATGGCGAGAATACACCCTCTCGACTGAGGGTGAACGACCTCCGCATTGAAAGTAGGCTAGGCGTGGCCTAATTACAGGGCTACTCTTAATATTTATAAGTGGGATCACAACGAAAAATTGTAATATCTCTTTGCTAGATAATTAAAGGCGCAATTCGCGAGAAAATTTATTATTGAAAAATCGGAAGACATTTGAATAAAATATTAATGAAACTCAAAGCGTTATACAAAGTACGTTTTTTTCAACTTGAGAATTTAAAACAACTCTATTATTCTTAATGATACGACAAAATATAAAAGAGAAAAGCTATTTGTTTCGAAAGGGTAAGTATTATATTAAGCAAAAAATTTTTCTTTAAGTATTTTTTGATATATCAAGATTGTTGCCATTTTTTAAAGATTCTGTTATATAATTCTTTTACATAATAATTCCTCTGATTATTCTACATATAAAAATATCAAGGTAGAATTATAAAAAGAATCAATTTTAATAAATATTTAATTGAATACTGCCAACTAAATATTAAATTATTAAATATAAAGATATATTTATTTGATACAAGAAATGTTAATTTGATTTAACAATCATTTTTTTTATTGAACAAATATTTACTTATTGTAAGTAAATGTTTAGTACTAAATATTTACTATGAACTAAATATTTATTAAAATTAACTATATTTTTTCTCAGTGTGATATTAAATATATAATATTTAATATATAATATAAATATATAATATTTAAAAAATATGTAATTACATATTACAAATTGTACAATTTTATGAAAAGCAACTATGTTTTTTTTTTACATAAATTCATTTATCTCATTATTCTGTGCATAAAAATATTATGGTATGATTGTAAAAAAAATGAATAATAACAAGATATTTTTATCTTATATTAAAATATGTTAAAATAAAATATAAAATATTTTATAAATTATTGATTTTTTAATAATTCCGTCTTAATATTTCTATATATAAAATAATTAGAGGAAATGTATTATGTAAATAAAATTATATAATTCCATTTACAAGTATGGCGATAATCTCGATATTTTAAAAAAATATGACTTTGAAAAAATGTTTGTCGTAATATTTATTTTTTTTAAATATACAATTTTTCCTTTATATACTTTATTGTATCATTAATTGAAACATACAGCCTTTCCTTTATATATTTTGTTGTATTATTAATATAACAAGAGAGATATTTTAAATGTTCAAATTAAAGAAAACATTCTGTATATCATGTATAGAGAATGAATCGAAAGAGATCATAAATGTTGATATACCCAATGAACATATAAGTACACACTGTTAGATATCAAAGAAATAAGGAGAATCCAATTCTGATCTGATTAATTTTAAAATAAGTAACATATTGATGTATTAATGTGTGCACTCAGTAAATAATAATCTAAATTTAAGTCAAAAATACATTTGCTTTAGTTTCATTTTATTCAACTTCATTATTTTAATTAAATTAATGACATTGAATAGGAGGAGCAGTGGCGACCTATAGAAATAATTAAAAATAACTTTTGAATTGAGTATAATTTGACGTTAAAATAAAAACAGTATAGTATTAATGTGTTTGAAATAATATGACAAGACAGAAAAATATATGACATATTTATTTATATTAATTAGTAAAGTATTAAAAGATATTTTACTTTACTAAAATTGTCTAATACTTTAATAAAATTGTCTGATTGTGTGTGTATGTAAAAAAATCTCAGAGAATTCACAAAGTTAAGATTATGGAATTTAATTATTTACGTGATTATTTCCAAGTGATAAATAGTGTCAATATTTAAACAAAGAAATATTACATTTATTAATAATTTAACATCCTCTTCGCATCGATTATCTTAATTACACAAATTAATATGTTTATCGATATATTCTAGATAAAATAGGCTTTAATCACACAGAAGCACAAAATAGTAATCAATTTTTCGTATCATTTTAATTTTTGTCACGTAGCCTTGCAGTGACAAAAACGTATTCTCTTCGAAGGTTAAAATCTTGATTAGTTTATCGGGAGAACCTCTTTCTTTTCAGAAAATTCATGAATCAGGATCACGCTTTTTAGGACTTTTTAGGGACGCTTCGCTATCTGGTATCGTCCATCGACATCTCATTAATAGGGTATTGTTAATCCTTAAATTACCGGGTTAATATAAAAAACTTTTAGTATTGTGCCGCGCGAATTCAATCAATAGTTATATAATATGCTTGTAAGTTTTTTCCTCAAAGCAGATTTACGTCAGTATTATCGATCATGTCTATTTGATACTAATTTACTAAAATCCTAACAAATATTATTCATTTTAGTAATAAAGCATCAAATATTTAGAAAAACAAAATAATGTTTAACGTATCAATTTAGAAAATGTATTTTATTTTTTATTTAAAGTCGGATATTCATTTCATGTCTTTTTTCAATTTTTACTGCTCTTTAAATACTTTTATATATACTCATAAATACTTAGTAAATTTTCACATTTACGTCCTTCTTCCTATTTATTATTTCCTTGATTTTTCGCCATAAATTTGCGACACACCGCTATAGAAAAGGGTGCTAAACGTTTTAACCTCCCACTCCTCCGAAGATGACTCTCCCTTTAAGTAGCGATCAACGAATAGGGAACGGTTCGGTTTCATCGATACGATGCGGAATCGAATGCACTTAAGGGTGGCACTCACGCTGGCTGATAAAGGGAAACAGTATGGCTGAAATAACGGCGACGTAAACGCGATCGATCGGTTACAATTTCGCAAACGCATCTGGCATCACAAAAGACCAAATGCATCTTTGAATTTGGAATGACAATATTTCCACTGCTATGTTTGAAAAATTCTATGAAACAGAAATTTTTTATTCAATGTTTACAAAACAATATTTATGTAATTCCATTATGGAATCTTATTCTCAATCAAGCGTCAATGCTATATAATTCTGCGTTATTTAAAGAATTTTATTAAACTTTATTATTTTATAAGAAATCCTAAGTTATTATTATATAAAATTTAATCTTAATACATCATTTAGATTAATATTTATTAATTTAAAAAAATTCTTTTATACTTTTAAATTTTATTATTTACTGAAAATTAATTGAAGATAATTTCGTAAAATATTATGTTTAAACGTGCTTTAATTTAGAGTAAGATATTTTTTTTATACTTTTAGTGATGTATCAAAATTAATTTTTCCCGAAAAAAAAGAGAAATAACAAAAAAATGACGCTGAAGTAAGATTATAATGATTTGGATGGCGTTTGATGATAAAACTGTCGCGATATTACGATATTTCACAATAGCACGACACACGCATCGAATGAGGACACGCATGCACGTGCGTATTATACTTGTGTCGTAATATCTTGACTCTTGGCTCCATGTGACCTTAACCTTTCACGAAGGGTGAAATCACAGAAAGGAGCGTCGTATGAAAAAGTCACTTTCTAATTTTAAAATGCGCACGCTCTCGAAGAAGTATTATAATTTTTCTTTTTTTATTTGTTTTTAACACTTTTTTCTCTCTTTATGTTTCAGGTAAGCTCATCATACGTGATTCATGAGATCTGTGATTCAATTCGCACGACTTTAGATTTATGATCTTTGCGTGTCCATGCTGTCGAGACGATCGTAAGTAAAGCAAGATCAAATTTCATCAAGTGTAGTATCAATCATTCCGAACGTATTTTCAATCTGATACTGTTATAATTTTATCTGATGAATTATTTATAATAAATTGTATTTATCACTAATACAAGAATATGCAGGAAATTATATTTTTTGCTACAATAACTTTCTTATATCTTTTGTCAATGTTAATTGATTTTTTTCGATTTAATTTATATTTTTTATTTTCCTAGTTCTAAGAATTCCTAGTTCTAAGAAGAAGAGTAAATTAAACCGAGATTACAATTAATATTTAGAAATAGACATCAAAACTTTAGTAAATATGCAAATTTTTCTTATTTTTCACAATTTAAACTACATCTTCTTAATTTAAATCCAAAATAAAAGTTACAAATTAACAATTGATCGCAAATTAAGTTTTTCTTATTTATACTTTTAAATTTAGCATTTTAAAATGTGTTATTCATAATTTCGCAATTATTAACATCTTGATAGTAGAATAGTTGTACGATAATACATCTGATTGTGCGATAATAATATAAAAAATAAATATGCGTGCGTTTTGCGTTCGTAGCTTATTTAAATTATTGTCACAATACAACACAATTTCAAAACCATTTTGACAATCCCGAAATGTTTCTAATGGTGTCTTCTTTTTATTATTGTTTAAACGCGTCCATTCCTTAATTTTTATGCATCGGGTTCGAAGGGTCAAGTATGATTATGGAGATTGGTAATTTCATAATTAAATGAAAAAAAAGGAGAAAAAAAGAATAGATCGAGAGAGAGAGAGAGAGAGAGAGAGAGAGAGAGAGAGAGTAGTTTG
>NW_012130109.1:5732-13213 GCF_000143395.1 Atta cephalotes | reverse complement strand
TTTTTATTGAAATACATTGATTTATATAACCAATGTAACAAATTCGTGAGAAAATAATATTACTTTTCATTCAGTTTTACAATAGCAACTTTATCAATTGATAGACAATTTTATTTTTATTAATCTTATTTAATTTGCACATTTTAAATGTGAGCTCATTCTCTGATCGAATTAAATAATTCAGAATTAATGAAAGTCAGTTAAATTAAACGAAAATTTAAAGCCAGAAAATTTTCGACGGCAAAATTTAAATGATTGACCTCCGAGTGAGAAGTGCTGGCATGAAGAACTTGGTTGAATGTATGTGCATCCTATTTTTGGTCATCTATCGATCGTGTTACTCCGTGCTGTATACTCGAGAAATTTACCCCGCGCTCGAGTTTATAAAGCCAGCAGCTTTACTGGTCGGGAAACGGCCTTTATCTTTCTAGGACACGAAGTCATCGGCGCAGTCAGAAACGCGAATCTGCATCGATGATCTTCTGACCTCTGAGAAACGCAAGTCTATTAGGCTCGTCACATGAAATTTTGACATCGAAGAAGACGTGTCCCTGCAATCGAAAATGTCGATTCATCGCAATAAAATTAAACCGTAAATTATCAGCCAGAATAGTTACATAAACGTTCGCATATGTATAAAAATATATGAATTGAAGTCTTGAACAACGTTTTAATATTGAGAAAATATATAAAAATTATAAAATTTTGTATAATATATATAATTTTTAGATGTTTTTAATTATAAAAAAATTATATGAAGTTATTAAAGGATCAATGATAATATTGAATAATTGAACTTCGCGTTTAGAATAAATTTTTACGTAATAAATTTTATGTAATAAATTTTTCACGCGCTGCATCAGCTTACATGTATATATATATAAGATATGTTGAATAAAAAATCGAATAATTCTCGACATTATGGACAAAGTTTCGCATCTTCATTTGCTCGCTCTTTAACATCAGAGACTTTGTGTTCAATGTTACGAAAAAAATGTGTTTTTGGCACACTCTCTTGCATTTATCGCGTGGCCACAACCCTCGTGAGTTACGCCCGATCTTTCCCACATAACGAACACATACATACAAAGATATACATAGCATCGAGAAGAGAGCAGGGCGAAGTGAAGGAAGAGAGGGTGTAAAGCCTACCCTTGTAGATCGCTTTGAAGGAGGGTTGCTATTACGGGTAGTTTCATACGTTGCACACCCCTGACTTCGAGTCTAGGTCGGTCATTCACCCTATTGCCATCACCCGGCATTACCCGGCAACCCCTACCGACCACCCCACGATTTCTTCCACCGCCCCTCACTACTCCGTCCCTCGTCCCGCTACCGCTTCCACTCCTGTCTCAATGACGTCACTACTGCCCCTCCAACGAGGGATGAGTTCTCCCTCCCCTATCTCATGCGAGAGGGGTAACGGTAGGGTAGGAATAACAAGTGGGGAAGGAAAGGAAACAATGGCGTAGAATAGAAGGGGTACAGCGATTTTAAAGCTCATGCAAGTGACGAACAGTGACTTCTGCGATCATTTATTAGAATTTATTATATGATTGTCAAAATAAGAATTACATGCGCAGCATAAATAATTCACGAGATCGATTGAGATCGAATGTCTTTTATTATTATTAATGATTATTATTTTATTATTAGAAGTGGAATAAAATAAAAAAATTTATATAATAACGATTGTGTCAATTTAAGTTTTTCAAAATTTTTATAAATTATTTGATAACATAAATAATGTATATAAACTATTAATAATAATAATAATAATAATAAGTATCTGTGTAATATGAAATTGTTATTACTAATTTCAGTTTGCGTAAAAATAAATAAAAATAAATGATTTTACAACGATATCTATAAACAAATCCTATTCTAACATTTCTCAGATATTTAATATTTACTAGCCTAATAAGTTTTTATTTAAAAAATGCTTTTCAAAAAATGCTTAAAATTGAAAATTATTTTAATAAGGAGCTAAAATCTGAATAAAATGGTAAATACAATGTTGCATGATGTTATAAATAGTCAGAAAAAGTTTGAATTTATTGTTAATACAATTATCTAATTAATACAATCATCTAATTAATACGAAATGTATAACGTACAAATGTTAATTACAGAATAATCAGAACTCAAATAATAACTTTAGAGTATTAAAATTATAATTAAAATTATTGTTTATTGATAAATAGCTATCATATAATTATAATAACACTATTGCTCTTTAAATTTTTGTTATTATTATTCGTACACACAAATAACATAGATTTAAATGAATCTAAATTTCGTATAAATATACGAAAAAACAATTCTCACAATTATTTTATTATTGCTCCGTCTTTTACGGTAACGAAACGCCTAATCTGCTGAGATGAGATGACGTAGCACCGATGCTCGCTTCATCATTAGTGCATTGACGGCGGTTGACTCATAAACGGTGGGCAGTATGATTATTATCTGTATGATGTTCATGATATGCGATATATTGGCCGACAACGAAAACACGAAGAGAAAGTTACCGGCCTCGCGATTCGCAAGAAGTTCTCAACGGCAGTAAGTGTTTCTTGTATCTTCAACTTGAACAAGCTTCAGGAATTTACGCGATGCATTCGTTAATATGTGTACATATTAGAATATCAACATATATATTGATTTTTTTTATTTTTGAATTCTTTATTACATCAATTTAGTGTTTCCTCTATATAATATAGAAAATAGATAGTAATAATATAAAATGTCCCAAAATTAAATATTCTCATTGCCATCTTTGGTAGCTTTAAAATTTTTGAATAATAACGACTAAAAATAATCTTTAAAATAACTCGTCTTTTAGGATAAACAGATTAAGATTTAACAGAGCAAATTACGAAATTATATACTTTAATTGATTTGATTTTCCAAAATAGTTTTCTTGAGATCTCTCTCTTAATTTAAATTATACAATTTTAATTTATTTTCAAAAACAAATAATTTTGTGAAATTGGAAATGCGCGATACTTTTCTCGATTTTTATAGAGAAAAAACATCATTAAGTTAGCCAAGGAATTATAATTAATAAGATCTTTGCTAGTTTTCTTACGTTATATACCTAAGCGTCCAAGTCTTTGCAAACAAAACAAATAGACTGATTGAGAATCACTGCTGGGGCAAGGCTACCTAGCGTTTAAAAGGTGAATGCATCGGCGCTTCCTACATTTACGTAATCAATCCTACGAGCATAGTTTGCACGCTCGTTTGATGCGCGTATTTATGCGCAAAGATGCGTCTGTATTGATCACCGAGTGCGATACACAGATATCGTGCGAACGAACGATTGTGGAAACAATCGTTTCTCGTGGATGCACCGGCGCGGCGCACGGCCCAGTCTCATTCAGAGAACTGGAGACAATAAGCGTGAATGAATGGGTCTCGGTCGAGCTATAAGATACGAAATGCCTTTGCTATTGGAAAAAAAAGGAAGAAAAGAAAATCGAAAATGGATTGAAATGTGAATTAACAATCAACAATCTCTTGAGGACTTTTCCATTTTTCTTCCTTTAACCAGCGATGAAAAGTATATACGAAGCATAATATACTTTAGTGAAGTTATTATAAACTTATTATACGTGCTTCTTTCACGATAACTTTTGATCCAGTGTCACGATGTCATGATTCTTATTTGATATCTTAAAACACGTTGTTTCATAATGTAATAGTAGTATTGCTGGGATTGTTAAAAAGAGCAGAAGTTATCTGTAATTGAATTGTCTTTAAATCATTTTTTTTTATCTTTGGTTATTGGATGGTTATCGAAAGAACAAATCTTCGGATTAGATATTGAAAGACAATAATTTATTTTACAACGATTGGAATGCGTCTTATTATCTTCTGTGTCTCGAAGTCGATTCACTGACCTCACGTTTTCGCATTCGATTGCTTGCATCTTTCGTACATTCTCTACACATAAAATATATTTATTGCGGTGTCCTTACTATTTGAAATAATCGATTAATGTTTAGCTTATTGTAACCTTTTTGTGTCGAATTATTGTGTATAATTATCGCTTACTTTTATTAAATTATACTTCTCTACATATCGGTATAAAATGCTTCACTTTTGATCCCTTTAAATGGTCGAAGAAATATCAATAGATGATATGCAAGAAATTAATACATTTAAAAAAGGCCTATGCCTATTGTCACCACACATAATTTATTTTTTACACTCCAATGTTTCGGACTCTAATTGTAAGTTTTTTTATACGATATTAATCTTATTCCATTCGAGACCGTATAACCCATTTTTATTTTTAAAACGCGATCGTTTTTAAACACAGATACTGTTCCTAAAGAAAACTTTTAGACTTCTCTATTTTTACATTTCTGAGATAACGTGATTTTTATAGTAATAAAGAAATTATTATAAATCAGGCAACAAATAAATTTATTTAAAAAGAGAGAAAGGAGAATAAAATGATAATAACTACAGACGTAATTTGTTGATCTTTGAGAAATGAATTCTCGGGATCAACCTTGAATCTTTGAAAGCTTGTAATGCATGAATTATACACATTAGAAGGAAACCTTTTTCAAGGCGGTTCAGTTTCAATTTCGAAATTTTCTTGCAATTTAATGACTGCTCCGTATGCAACCATGAACACAAAGCATCAGAATGCAGTGGTTTTATCGTCATTTGTGAATATTAAACGCTCATTGACCAATAATTCCAATTCATGTTAATAAGCGAATTGTAAGCGAATGCGATATTATTAACGAAGTTACATAATTAAAAAGAGAATATGAAAAAATGTAAAAAAGAAATACATTGTTTGTATTACTCGTTCAAGATCATCATGTAATATTCTGTCACTTTCTTCAAGATCATCATGTAATATTCTATCATCTGGTAATATTCTGTAACTTTTAACGACAATCGATATCATTATGTATTGTTGCGCAGTTTTTTTATCATATGAAATATCTGCGTAACGACACTGTATCGACACTGTCGTTACAGAACAGTAGGGCAGCTGGTCAATGGTCAATCGTCATTGCAATAAACATCTCTTCAGTATAGATTTTTATAATAATTGTATATAGTGTATGCAAGCCTGTCCAATTTGAGCGCCAGAGCCAAAACATCGATGCAAAAAAATTCAGTGTGAACGCATCTGGACGCTTACCAACACTTCACAGTTCCCGAAATCTTATCAATATTGAATTTTTTTACGTCGACGGCTTTGCATTTTGATTTCGGAATTTAAATTGGACAGGCTTGATGTAAAGTAATCATGATATATTGAAGTAAAAAAATTCTCTTGATTTGAAAAATTGTCGTCTACACTTGTTGGGCAAACACGCGTATAATTATTTATATAATATTAATATACTGATAGATTATTTTTTGGTTTTTAAATACATATCAAATTCTTTATTCCAAACCATTTTTTAAAATCAATTATCTAAACAGGATTGTAATTAACAACTCCTCTAAATCATGAAGAATTAATCTTTAATTATATGCATTCTTATTCGATTGATAAAATGAATGAAATTAATATAAAATGAATATAATTTATTTTTGAAAACTAACATAAACAAAAAGAAATAGATAACGAGGCTAACAATGAATAACACTTTTGTAACTATTTAATTTAGAGATACGATATCTATAAGCGGCTAATAGTGCGAGATTGGAAGTTTCTGGTGAAAGCTGTTCGTCAGGCGGCCGGTCGGCCAGTCAGTCAGCCCTTGACCTTCCCTCGGCCGAATTCCGGCCGAAGCGAAGGCGTCGAGAACTCGATTTCGTAACGCGAGGCACACCCTGCTAAAGCACAATTTCGTCGCGAGAGCAATGCGGTGAAAGGCCTTAATATGCGTACGAGAAATATACGCATATGTATAAAGTCAGGAGAAGACTGCCATGCATACTGCGAAAACGAAAGGATTCTCTTTCTTCGACTTATCCTCCGTTCTGTGTGTGAGCGCGCGCAATTCGCTTCCATCACGATTATCGCCTTACCGACGCAGGTTGCTCTCGCAAGACTTTCTCCATTGTTTAAAAAATCAAGCCGCAAGTCGCGGCCTCCACCATCACCACCACCACCTCCACCACCACCATCGCCACTGAGGTCGTTCAACCGTGTTAAACACACGTTTAAAGAGGTCGTTCAACCCCGCCGCGATGCAGCGTAAAATTTGCTCAATGTACAGGAATAAAAATATATTTTATCTGATATGTACATTCTATTGTATATCTTATCCAATTTTAAGATAATTTTGTTTAAGTACGATAATCAGATTCAAATCGATTCATATTCAAGTCTTATTTAAAGCTAATCTCAAACACAATTTAAAATGTCATAAACTATTTATAAAATTAACGCATCTTAAGATAGTCTTAAAATAATAAGAACTTTTATTTGATTTTGAATATATATTAGCTTAAAAAAAATTAATATCATTTATGAGAAATAAATTATTAGTTCTGTAATAATTTTATTAGTTTTATGTAATATAAATAAATATAGTTTTACGCTTTTCTAAATTGTAATCAAATTCAATATCAATTATTAATTCCAATCTCTAAAATGTGTTTTTTATATTAATTATTTAATTAAAATGCACTCACAGATTAGAATATTCTTAAAATTAATATACTCGTTATTTTTAAATATTCAGAGCATAGAATTATTTATCAAAATGAATTTAAAATGAAAAATTCAAATAAAATAAAACTCATGTCTTTTTAAACAATAATGTGATTGAAAATATCTTGATGCGAGTTTTGATAAAAATTTTTATAAAATCGACAAAGCAAGAAAAATATTATAACATCAAGTGTTCGCAATCTTAATTATGGCTATTTAGTTCAGAAACATCGTAGAACAAGTTTGATTGAATGCTTCCCGGTCCGATACCAAGATTAAATTGTGCTGTTATTAGTAACGCAGCTTAATAATCTCCCTTCCTCTGTTTCGTCACACTTGATTCAGAAATAGGAAAATAGTGATAAAGAGAAAGGTTAAAGATGTTTTATACATATTTTCAAAATGATAACAAAATTATGAAAAAACAATTACAGATTATTCTAAATCACATTTAAAAACAATGCGATAAATTTGGACAATTTACTATCTGATCATAAGTTATTTTAATAAATAGTAATTTTTTTTTAATTTGTGCTATAATAAAAATGTATGAAAATATATTATAAAATAAATGACAAAAATATTAATTTTTTAATATAAATACATAATGTATTTAAAATTATTTATGTATAAAATTACATCGTAATGCATGAATTAGTTGTCCAGTAAATAAACAAAATATTTATTTGTTCTATATTTTAATAACTAATCAGTGAATTGTAATGAAACATAAGTTACTTTGAATTTTTTAAGAATTTATTAAAAAATTTAAATCTTTTTTATTATTTTAAAAATTTTGATTTTTAACAATAAAAATAATAAATAAAATAAATAAACGACA
>NW_012130109.1:0-4837 GCF_000143395.1 Atta cephalotes | reverse complement strand
TATATATATAGAGTTTTTTAAGTGTAAGTATTAGACACATTTCCAAATTTAATTTTCTATACATAGGGACTGTGCGTGTGATATATCCTTAAACTAACACGGAAATCCTCGGTCTCTTGATAATAAGCAAAAAGGATATTAAGCAAAGGAAATATATTTTATACATTTGCGTCCTTCAAAAACATTTTTGTATTCACAAAAATCAGTGCGATAATTATTCTCGTTTGCAATATATAATATTATTACAATCACTTAAGTAAATGTATTGTAATATCTTTTTTTAATTACGGATTACAATCTAGATTCCGTTTCAACATTAATGGAAATATTATCCAATATGTTTAAGACATGATATTATTATAGTAAAGTCTTGATTCATTAATTTAGAGAAACATTGACTTTTTTTACATTAAAATATAACTTACGATTCTTTATATTTTTTATAATAATATATAGTTATTTCAGTTTATGTATCACGAAACAAGAAGTGTATTTTAGCACGTAATTTAATTGGACTTGGACATAAATGCAGAAATATTATCTAAAGGCATGAAAGAACAAGTATGAGAATCAAAGAGACAAATATGAAAACCATCTCCTTCGAAGTTAAACGTAAGAATTAAACGAATTTTAAAGAAACGAATTTTAAAAAGAGATACGCAAATAAGTAAAGACTTGACTCAGATAGTAAGTAAAAGATTAAGTTTAAACCAGACGAATCAGTATATAATTTTAATCTTCCGTATTTTAATTTATCTTCTATCTCATCATTTATGAAATACAATAGAAATATAGTTTCAAAATTATGAATTTTCAATATGCGATAATTATAATTATTAATTTGACAATATTAATATATGATAATTCACTTATAATTACAATTTATTTATAAATTTATAAATCATAATTTATTTAATTGAAATCTTGATAATTATATTTATATTTTTTATTAATATTTACTATTAAATTTTTATTATTTCTTCATTATATAAGATACCATATTTTTTGTTTGTAGCGATCAAAGAATTCATATATTCACTATATACGTTGAAAATAATAATCATAAAATATAATTGATAAATAATCCTATTCTTTAAATATTTAAAAAACGAGTACATATTAATTTCAAAATAAAATTCTAATCTGAGACTGTACATATTCGATTAAAAAGCTAATATATATTAGAAAAAATTAGGGATATACTGTATATGCGAAAAGTATCATATTCGGCACTTTTTTAGTTTCCGATCAGATAGTCGGATATTATTAATATCCGGGAATATATCCGATTGAAATTTCATATCATTAAATTGTTGATTTTTTATTATATAAATATTCTATAAATAAATATGCATACTCATAATGCTATAATATCTTAAGTATTGTTCCAAAATTACATTTGTTTTCTCTACAGTTATCATTTCTATTGATATAATTCTTTTTACTCCTTTTTTTCTTTTTTTACTCACTTTTTTTACATTGCCTTGGAATCCGGTCAGATATCGAGAAAATATCGGATATTCGATTCAAAAAATTGTCTTCTCGAATATCCGATATATATATATATTACATTTTTTTCAAATCCGATATAATTTATATCCGATAATTTTATAATCCGATGCATTCCTAGAAAAACTATTTTGCTATACGAACTAAAATTTCGCTATAACAACCAAAATTTAGTTGAAATAAACCAAATAAAAATTTTTTATTAAAATGTATCGAATAAAATTGTATTTTGCGAATTAAATTATTTAGTTGTGATATAAACAAATATTTTTATTATTTATAAAACAGAATTTATTTTGCAAAAGCAACTAAATTTTTTGTTATATAAATAAAAAATAAAAAATATTTGGTTATTGTTAAAAAAGATCGTAAAATAGTAAATAAAATTATAAAATAATTTTGCTTAAATATTTTTTCCTAGTGTAAGAAAAATAAAACTGAAAATAAGGGGACTCTCCCTCAATGACCTTGAGTTTTACATATGTCGTGAATGCATTTGAAAAAGATTTAAACATCGATTGTTACTTGTTAAAAATAATTAATAAAATTAGTTTTTTTTTAAATTTATTAGTTTTAGGTGGATTTCGTTTCGCGCGCGCGGTGTGTGTGTGTGTGTGTGTGGGGTGATGTAGAAAGTCATGTGCTAGACAAGGGAG
This sequence comes from Atta cephalotes, assembly GCF_000143395.1. Lineage (NCBI taxonomy): Eukaryota > Metazoa > Arthropoda > Insecta > Hymenoptera > Formicidae > Atta > Atta cephalotes. The sequence goes on along the minus strand of NW_012130109.1, from coordinate 2,672 downwards.
GAAGTTGGGTGAACGTCGCTTCTCGTGGAAAGTCGACGTCACTAAGCAGGCAGGAGATAAGTTGGACCTCGCTTTGCATGGAAAATCCTTACGTAAGCAGAAGAGGGTGTAAGGTAGTTCTTAATATAGTTCCTAATATAGTCGCAGTCATAAGATAGTATATTGTAAACTTTTTTGTCAGTAACTTTTTAATAATGTTAATAATGTCCAATGGACAATGGATCCAATTAAAACTTCTTCAAGGTTACTTAGAGTCATAACGTTGACAACATATGTTACGGTCAAGGTTACGGTCAACTGGGGGAGTCATTTCTCATCTTTATTTTTATCAAAACAAATTTTATAGACAGGAATTAATCATTGCTATTGAATTTGATTATAATTTAGAAAAAGATAAAGCTATATTTATTTACATGATAGAGCTAATAATTTTTTATGACTATGTTGCTCAGTGCAATTTTTTTGAAGACATATGTATACGATGTATATTTATAGTACGAGACGAAAAAATGAAAAAACAAATTTTCCGCGTAAAGTAAATGAGTTTGTTTTACAAGGAAATTTTGCATTTTTCCATCTTATAAACGTTGAATTTACGCAAGGGTCATAATCTGAATGCTGCTTCTCTTAATTCACGATTTATAATGAAGATATAAAATTAGAGAAGGCAAATGTTGTGTCAGTAATGGAATGCGAAATCGGTGTTGACATCGCGATCCATTTGGCAACATAATATTGTTGGTGCCAATGATACGACCTCAATGAGCTATATGATTCACTGTATGTCATTCAATAATTTAAGTTTAAATTATAAATATTAATTTTTTGTTATGAAAAAAAATACGTAAATTCATTAAAAAACATAATTTACAGAAATTTTTCTTCATATTTTACAAAATATAGAAACTTTGTTTGCAATTGACGTAACTTCATAATTTATTTAGAAGATTTTTGAATCTTCACTTAGTATTATTTGTTTTACAAGTAAATGACAAGTAGACCGCGTTTTTCAGGAAGTTGAGATGTGACTTAAAAACTCCTCGGTAAACACACAATCTAAAACGCTAAGTTGCTACGATTTATTTGTTTTTTTTTTAATCTTTGAGTGACGCGATTTGTCTCTCTGCTTCTTATACTTATTTTCTTGTGTCTTTCGGTATTCTTATTATATATTTATGTCTAAGACTAAGTTAGCTTAAGCAAGCAATTTCTTCAATGTGTAATGTGCAATGATAACGATGAATAACTTACGCTTATTATTGCTTGGCAATGAAACTGTCAGATTTCCTATTATTTGCATGTTCGTATTATATCTGCATGCATATGTTTTTACAAAAACATACGTACATAGGGGAAACCGGGATCAGTTGACTATAGGGATAAGTAAAATCGAGGCTACATTAAAGACAAAACATGTGAGACACGCGTAAATGTGTCTGAATATGCAGCAGCAACTGCCGCTAAATCTGTAACATCTTGCGAACACGTTTATGATGAGAAGTTATGCCACAATTTTAAAAAATCGTACACCTAAGTAAATATTTTTATTCTTAATTTTTATTTTACAATCGTATATGATTATCTGAAATATTTGATTTCTATTTAGATAGTGTAGTTTTTATTTAATAAAGTCCAACAAATTTTTTTTGTTTATGTGCTATCGTATATTATTAATGTTTTTAAAAAATGAATAGATAGGGATAATAGACTAACCAGCATGAAATAGTATGATTCATTTAGAGACGACTCTTATAGTATTTACTCAAAATTTTCCTTTAAAGAGATTTTCCTCAGTGGTAAATGTTATAAGTTTAGTTTCCTCATATCCAATCTCGAAAATTAGGCTCATTCGACGTGTTTTTGCACGAAATGAATAAATTTTGCAAAAAGAAGCATTGTTTTGTCCTGCGAAGCGAATGTTTTAAAATATATTTTTATAAAAGTTTTATTAATATGTAGCCAAAAATGTAGCTTAAAATACATTAATCTTTATTTTAATAATCTTAGTCGAATTACCCCGATTCCGGGGCTAGTTGAATCAGATGAAATGCATTAGAAAAATGCATTTTTTTTCATATTAGTTATCAATTTCTCCTTATTATTAAAATATTATATATGGTAGTCAAATGTATATAGTAACATTTGTAACAGGTGTAGAATTCATTTTTTCGATAAGTCTCTTAATTTCGTTCTGTAAAAATTCGAAAATGAAAAATGAGTCTATTAGCCCCGTCTCCTTATTCTATTCACTCGCATGTTCACATATGTTAGTAAATCCTGAAAGTGCGTCTTTAATTTAAATATAAACTCAATTTCGTCTTGTAAATAATCGTGTAAGTGCGTTTAAAACTCATAAGATATAAAAATAAATAAATGCTTAGACCGTTATTATTTATAAATAGATGCTTGTTCATAAATTAAAAATTTTCATTAAAAATTTTATTTGATTAACATAGGAAGCCAAATAATCTATTTTTTAATGTTTTATTGTTATTCGAATTATTTATATCTTAATTTCAATTACTTATTTTATTTTTTCAATTATCTACATATTTTGTATGCATTTATATTTATACGATACAAAAAATACATTAATGTTTCCTTGAATAATTATTCGGATGAGTGCGCTACATCTTTATATTTATATATATATATATATATATATATATATA
>NW_012130108.1:2208633-2236265 GCF_000143395.1 Atta cephalotes | reverse complement strand
TTAAATCAATTTATTTATTTATTTCATTAAAATTGAATTGTAGCTTAAATTATATTATTTCGTTTAGATCCTAATTCTTTTCTTCTAAGAATTCGTCCAGACTATCGAGCCGAAACTCGAGCTAAATCTCGAGTATTTTGGCTAATTTTCATTGTTTTTTTGTCGAGTAGCGTAACAAATGTTTACTGAAATTCTCGCGAATTCGGCCCGAGTTTATAATTGAGATCAAATTGTGCATTCTTCCTAGTATAATCTAGTATAATCTAGTATACTCACGCTGCTTTATGATATATTTACATTACAATCAGATTTTGTACAATAACTAACGGTTAAAAGAAGAAAGTTGAATAATCCTGAACGTAATCTCGAGACAATGTCCGCGATTATGTATCATTGCGGCTGTCTAACGAGGATGAAAAAGAGGTTCATTAAGGATTTTAAGAACACATAATTTGTGCTTTCTCCCGCCTAATACAAGTGCTACCACTAATAGCGGAACCGAATGACTGACACACTTCCTGTGACGAAGAGAGAAGAACTGTATGTCTTCTCGGAACGAAACGATGACAATGATAGGTGTTAGCGGTATTCAATAACAACAAAAATATTTAGCACCGGAAATAGACCGTTTCTCTGCAAGATGATGAACAATAGTTAATCAGTGCCGAAACGATGAAGAAATCAAGCGAACGACCCGAACTTTATTACCAATGGCAGCGCACAAAAAAGTCATCAATTAGGCAGGAACTCCTCGCCCATTTGGCCGCGTAACATTCCGCTATAATTGTGATTAAAATCGTAAACACAAGCGCAATTTTTTTTAATGATTTATTTTAAGTGAATTATTTTTAAGTACATATCTACAATAAAACGATTTTTTGTGAAAGAATAAAATATTTGAAGTAACTTAAAGATGCTTGCGAATGCAGAAAATAAAAGAATAAAAATAATCAGGTTAATTAGTATAATTATAAATGCAATGTAACTTAATTATAAATATGTATAATTAATTAATTAATGATAATATGTAATATAAAATAAAATAACAAAATATGAAGAAAAATAAATGTAAAAAATTAATGTTAAAGTTATAACTGTCGAAACAAATTATTTTTCTAATTCATATGCTTTGGGAATATATACAGGATAGCACATGTCATATTATTTGATTTGCTACACACTATTTTTGACGAAATTGATCTGAACTAGTACAGAATTAATTATTAAAATCTGAAAATTAGATAATTAAATGACACGATATTTCACTCTGTAGATAAAATTATCTTTCAGACGTGAGTCTAACTAAATAATATCAGAATTCATTAGTTATTCAATAAAAAAAGTTAATTAAAATCAACAAGGATAGTTTTATAAAAAAAAAGAAAACAAAGAGGAACAAGTTATGCAATACGGTATATAAAAAAAGACGTGAAAATAAATTTTCGTCTATATTTGACTTAACTCTACAATTGCTTCGACAGACTTATCTACGAGCGAGCGTAATTACGGCAATTATAGAGCGACAAAGAAAGAGAAAAGTGCCTAGTATTTTTTGAGGTCAGGGCAGCATCGCCTAGAATTCTTTTCACGCCTAGAATTCAGTTTCACGAGAGAGCTCCAAGGAGTTATCTTAGCAGCCGGCCTTCGTCGAGTATTTCGTGGCAGGACCTATCGGCAGAACTGTCCTCCGTGGAAAACTCGAAAGCAAGGACTCGATTTCATTTCGCAGAAGATTACACTCGTTCGAGTCCTTGAGAAAAAAGAATGTTCGATCATAAATCTCGTTCTGACCGATGACGAATCTTACTGCCGCGTAAATTATTTCTTCTTTCTTTACGACGGTATATTATGCGTATAGCTGAGAAATTCATGAAATTAAGCATTCGATAATACTTGCCTTTCTTTAACGCGGTTAACTGATTTATCATTAGTTGGCCTTCGTGAGATCAATGCCATTATGGAATTTCATTATACAAGATCGAGAGATATTAACAGAATTAATCGATACTATTACCTTTTCGAAATATCTATATTTGGAGCTAAGAGAATAATTACAGATAGCAACTGCAAATAATTAAAAAACAGAATTATAACAAATATAATATATGCTACTTCTTGATAATTAAATTTAATTTTTGTAATTATATTCACAAAAGATTTTTCAATGTTTATTATTGAAATATCAAATGAAAGATTTTTATAATTCAATTTTCACATTATTAAATATTCTAAGGAATTATATAAAAATATAAGGTGCATTAATGTATCATTTTTCTCATATTATCGTATCATAATCGGATTAATATAGCGACGCATATTTTAAATGTTTACATTAATTTCCCTGATGATTAAATAAATTTCAAATTTATTAAAAAGTCTAAATTCTAAATAGATTTTTATATATTATATGTATTTCTGATATGTTAAACTCTTACTAGATACGTTATGCTATTTTAGAAAAATGCTTCTTAGGAAAATATTCGCAAAATGAAATATTATCATCGTTACAGCGATATATCTAGCTCTATGCACGTATTTCGCATTTTGTACATTACTCTGTGTCGATCTGTTCTATTCTAGACCACGATTTTGTTTCGTAAAGACGATTGCAAACGGACCGTCGCCAGAGGAGATCGGGGCTGGTTGTTATAGTTTTTGATTAGTAATTTTTAGAAAAAAGTGAATGCTTGATTTTGAAATATTATGTATGTTATAATGTACTTACATTCTTTAGATATTAAAAAAATATTGCTCATGAATTCATCATATGTGTGATAAAAATAAGTTATTGAATTTTAAATAATTTTGTGAAAATGGAGTGATAATCGTGTTTTGAGTTGATTGTCACACATTCTAAGATTGGCATAGCATATTTGTTACGGACTATACATATAAAAAATACTATTTTTATTTTAATATCAATTCTATATTTTGAGAAATAATAATAGTGATTATGGTATTAATACAAATAAAATAGTTATTTTTTAATCATAAAATAACTATATACATGATTTGTTTCTATATGAAAAATGAAAAACACATATATTATATGAAATATATATATAAATATATTTTCTAAAAATGTGTTCTCTAAAGATATTAAAATAATTGTCACCTAACTTCGTCTCATTTTGGTCAATTTTCTATCCCACATTTTTAATAAAAGAGATTGTATTTACAAACTTTGTCAGGATAATAATTAATTAATTGTAACAAAGATTTTCTAAGACATGTCATTTTCTATGAATACAAGGTATTACAATTAATAATGCCAAAGGTATTACAATTAATAATGCCAAAGACTTATTAGATAACAAAATCAGTGATAAGAAAAATCTCAGCAACTTCATTTTTTTAAAAGTCGTTATAAATAATATACAATACATAATACAATGCTTTTGGTGCAAATCATTTTACACAAATTAATATTATGTCAGCAATCTACGGTAAAAGAAAAAAAGATTTTTCTGCCATGTCCTGTTTGAGTTAGTAAGCATTTTGACAATCAATCCCATTTTGACAACTAACCCTGATCTCTATACTATGTAAAGCACATCCAAAAAGCGCGTGCACAATATCTGAAGGTGAGATCTCGACGGACTATTTTTGAACAAATACAATTTCAATGGCTCTTGCGTAACGCATTGATCGGAAAGATCAAGATCAAGAAATATTGTGTTTGGAGACACATGCCGCGAGAAAATCATATGATGATCGTGGCCACGTAAAACGTAATTCGAATGGTGAAAGTTTTTCGGTTATCAAACATCGTGACCTAGACCGTAAAAGAATAACAAAAGCAGTTTCATGGGTGAGTATATTACTCCGCACGAGCATGTGGCTTTCTCTTTTAAACATAACGGCCAAGTTCTTTTTTTAAACAAATTTCTTTATGCCCGTTGACAAGAGATGAATTGGCAAAGAAATTTTAAGCACAAATTAAAGGGTCGCAAGAAAGTATTTGTACTCTCCAAACGATCTAAACATAACTTATTCCTTGTTCTATTGTTAATACGTAAATAATAAATGGCATAAAAAATATATAAAAGATTAATTTTAATAATCTCGAAAATCCGTTTTATTTTATAATTATTAAAATATTATTATAAACTTGTTCATTGCAAAATAAATGAGTTTGAGAAATGTACAGAATAGTCTTTTAAAATTAAAATCTCAATCGAAAATTCTTTAATAAGCAGTAATAATTTATATAAAAGATATAAAAATAGGATAAGTATCGTAAACATTTTATTGACGATAGAAATATGCACATGCATAGAAATGCATTTCACATATGGAATTATTAGCGTCAAAATATCGAATAAAATTTTAATATCATGAATCATAAGGAGATATTTAAATACGTTAAATAAAATGATGTCCTCTATATTACATACAATAAAAGTAAATTTTTGAAATCATTTGTAGATAAATGTCATGTTGTTATTCTAAATTTATTTGAAAAAGATTACCAAAATTTATTAAAAAGAATTGGTGTAAATTCAAAAACGCACATATGTGTAAAAGTTATTATTAAGATAATTATTACTAAATAAATAAAAAAATTCAATGGCCAGTTTATATAACATATTTTATTTCCTAGAAATCGATTATTAATAATCGATTAATAATAATCGATTATTCAATCATTTAATGGATTATTTTTTAGTCTTGAAGATCGACAGGAGACAAGATTATATTGTCTACATCTCGATTGTATTGTAGAAATACAATTTATAGTTACGTCTGTTTAATATAGGGTAACTCTGGCAAATACGCCGCAGAAGTCAGAAAAAATAGGAGTGGAGGTAATTTTCCCGCAACTACTCTGTTACATGACTTTATGTTATATTAATATTGTGTTATGATTTCAGTTTTTCTTACTGTTAATATTAATAAAATTATTGTGAATTGAATCGATTTGTCATTGTAATAAGTAACGCCATCATAAATTATAATCTACATAAAATAATCACTGTAGGGCATATAAAAGACTTAGTGGTTATTTTGTGATATATACGTGTAGTGGAATAGTAAAGCATGTTGTATAGCAAAATACAAGTGCTTTGCTTTCATATTCTTTGTTTAATTTGTTATCTTGTATATCCCACCATTTGGGATGGCATTTTTAGTAAGTGGGATTTATGCCCAAAGTATATAAAGTGCACAGATTGAATTTAGTGCACTAAACGCAATGAACGTATTATATGAAATGTGACCTCATGTCATAACACTTGTAACATATATAGGAAGATTGTAATTATTATTTATTATTTCATATACATATTTATCATTCTTATTTTTTAATAAAACTTTATATATATATTTTATAAGTTATTGTATCATTTTACATCTTATTTATATGCATTATTTGTAAATTTTTCATGAGCCATACATATCCTCCCTCTTTCTGTGAGTAGCCATATATTCCATCCCTATGGAATATACGGTAAAAATGCAAGGGTTTCAAAAAAAATAAATATTTCAGATTTCTATTTTTTTCATAGTAATAGATAGTAAGTAAGTTTTTACTGATATAGTTCGTTTACTTTAAACATAGTAAATAATACTTAATAAATTAAGTTTTTGATAAGTATATACCGGAGTTATCCTAATCGATTTTTTAAACCAAATAATTGAGATTGTGTTCATCTTTATTTTCTATTTTATGATTGATTTGTGAGAGGTATCCGAAGTATTTTATCGAAATATCTCGCAGTTTTATCGAACAGCTCTATAATCGAGCGCCAATCAGCTGACCGCGAAAATGGAACATCATCTGCGTTACTCTGAAGGGGGAAGAAGGTCATGGAAGTTAAAACATAGTATTTAAATTGCAAATATAAGTTTCTTCAGGAAATCTAAATTACAAATTGTAACTGTAGACAAAATATAACTAGAAAAATCAATGGATTCTCAAAATAATGAGAATAACTCATTATTAACTTAAATTTTGAAAAACTGAATATTGCATAGAATATTTACACACAATTAATGATATAAGAAATATTCTATATTTTATCATGATACATTCAATGATATTCGGTAATGCGTTCAGCATGACGAATGCTCAATAATTATGCCTGGAATAAATCCACGATTGGAACAAATCCATGATAAATCAAGAAGAATATATCCATAGGAGCAAGCATCATTCGATTCAACCGTTGTGTTCGCTGAACGTATTGGTATTTAGTTAGGAGCATAAAACACTTGTGCTCCAATATACATGTACAATATATATCTATGATGAAAGATGATGTATTAGATATTTATGTCGCGATTATTTCTTCTCGCTCAAGTGCAGCGCATCGCGACGCTCTTTTCCATTTGACGCGCATGAATAGTATGAGTGTGATAGAGATAGAGAGTTACAATGCGAACGGCTCGGCTCGGATGTGGATTGCGGCGTGGCTTGTTGCAGCGGTGGTGGCGTAGCGCGGTGTGGTGTGGTGTCAGAAGTTCCCCTACTGGAGAACGTAGAGCGCAACGCGGTTGCTGCTGTTTTACGAGGAGGGTTCTCTCTTCCACTTCCACAGCTCCTCCACCGCACGGCGCGCCGCGGGTTCTCGCTCGTCGTCGGTGAGCGCGAGCGAGGCAGCGCCGGTGCCCGTGGCCGCTGTCCCAGTCGTCGCCCTACTTTGTCGAAGCCAACTCGAAGCTCGACACATAGTCGACGGTTTTACCGACCTCCTCTCGACACGACGGCGGTGACAAACGTTTCATGCTCGCGCGCGTACACGCGCGGACACACACACGCGGCGCACACGCGTACAAACGACGCGTCGTCCCCGCGACGACGTATGCACGCGGCTCGACGGCGACGAGGACGAAGAAGACGCGCGCGACTGTCGGATCGCACCGAAGAAACTCAAGAAATTGGAGGAGCGCACCGAAGAATCTGGACCTCGCGAGAGCGAGACGGATCCAGGTGGTGGTGAATCCAGTGATGTGTGCGGACAACGTGACAACAATTGGTACCGCGTGAAATTTCGATCCGCGACATGCGCACGCTCGAGCCCGCCGTGTGAATCCCCACGTGTACACGTGTATCGAGAGGAAAAGGAAGAGAGAGAGAGAGAGAGAAAGAGAGAGAGAGAGAGAGAGAGAGAGAGAGAGAGAGAGAGAGAGAAGCGATGAGATGGAGGGAGAAGAACACATTAGCAGTGTGGCTCGTCCTTGGACTTATATAACGAGGAAGAAACCAACAGGGAGAGGAGAAAGAAAGAAAGAGAGAGGAGGCTCGCGAAAGAGAACAAAATGCTGCGTGGATGGTGTACTGCGGATTAAAAATGAAGGATAAAGGGCGACGTTGGTGGAACGTGTAGCCTGCAATCCTATCCAGGACAAAGAAATCCCGGAATTTTATGGGTCCTCTTAGAACGGCTGGCAGGTCAGAAAACTCAGATGCACTTTTGCTTACGCCCGCCTTTTCCGCTTTCCTGCCGTCCCTTTTTCTTTTCCTGGACCGTATTTTCGTTTCAATCTCAGAAACCATTGCTTTTCCACAAATTCTCTTTATCGACACGAATATCCATACAGAATTCTTTTTCAAATTCCGAACCTCTACGTCTGTGTCTCTTCCCACTTTTTGTATATCTCGACAGATATATGAAATATCTCTGGTACTCCTCGGCAAACGTTTAGCAAATGCATTCTTTTGCGAATTTAAAAGCGACGGCTTATCTTTTGTTTCCTCTTTTCCTATTTTTCCAACAGATTTCGGTCGTGTATTAAAATTCAAGAATGTAAAGTACGAACGAATGTCTCAACTGATCGCGGATTATCCCATAAGACGGACCGCCGCGCTCGAGCGCGACGTCTTGAAAAGCGAGAGGAAAGTAACGAGGCGACGAGGTATGCGAAGAAAAGAGCAGCGAGAAGAGAGAACGAGGCGGAGGAGTCGTGGCCGTGATCTCGCGGGGACCGGAATGAATGCAGAAAGGTCATCGGTTGGGTCGCACGCCACATCCACCGCGCCAAACTTAGAAACGAGACGCTCCCGCGAACGCAATTTTACTTCGCGCGTATTCACGATCTCATCGCGCTTCCTTTCTCTCTCGCCCACCTAAAGATCGATAATAATTGCACTGTTCAAAATCCAAATTGGGATCACACCGAGAGAAAGGTGTTTGATATTTGTGACTACGCTGGAAAAATGTACTAAATTTTACTAAATCATTTGTCTGAATAATATTTGCTAAATATGAAGATATATATTTATTTGATAAAAACCATTAATTTGATTAAAATATCACATTTATGGAGTAAATATTTATTTATTAATTGTGATATTATTTACTAAAATTTACTTAGTATTTTTCTCAGTGTTTAATTTGCACGATAAAATAATTATAGTTAGGAGCTCCATTTTTATAGTTAATATTAATTTTCTAGTTAATATTTTATAGTTAATATTATAATGTTACTGTTACTGCTATAACGTTAGTAATAATAATTATATTTATAGTCCTATCGAAAACATTTAATTAGCACCGAAATAACTATAAATTACACTTAAATTATTAATTGTGACTATTTTTTTCTCCAAGTGCAAGTGTTTTGCAAAATAAAAAAAATATAGAAAGCCAAAAAGAATTGCACTGAAAAAAAGAAATTGTTTGTTTGATTAATTTAGTCGTCTTTATTTCTTTCATTTGGAAAATGTATATATTTATTTAAAATTAAGTGCAAGCGTTCGACTTAAATATACATACATTTTTCATCGAAAGAAATAAACTAAATTAATTTAAAATTTATTAACAATTTCTTTTCTTAATATAAACTAATCGTATCTTTTAATACTAAAACTTAATATTAAAACAAATTTAATATTAAACTGACAATTTACACAGTTGAGTTTAATCGAGCTTTCAAGAGACTTGTTTATCATTAACGTGAATCTGTATGATGTTAAATTCGTCGCGCTGAAACCATCGACGTAAATTAACGGGATTAATGAGCAATTTGAGCAATGTGTGTGCGAGATGTATAATCGGATGGCATAATAGATCAATCGTACAAAAGTATGATGCGAGTGTGTCGCGATAAAATGGTTCGGATTGACTGGTGATCAATTTCGCGTAACGAGATATCAAACTCGTCGAATCGTTTAATTCGACAGTCGACTGCGCTAATAATCGTCGATTGTTAAATCGCCGAAATATCAAGTTAACTCTGTAAATTGTTCAGTTGACTCCACGTTTGCCCTCAAACGGATCGATCAAAACATGATTTTGTTTGTCCAACCAATTTTATTTTTTAGTGGCAATTTATCTTGAATTCTACAAGTTTCTTTTATATTTCACGCAAAATAATCTGACGATTAAACTTTCAAAACATAATTCAACCTATAATAATAATATTCAATTACAAAACAAACAAGAATTTAAAGAACAATCTACAACATATATGAGTTTATCTTAATTTATCAATTTTGTTTCTCTAAACAGTTTTATTTTTTGTGACAATTTATCTTGAATTCTACAAGTTCCTTTTATATTTCACGCAAAATAATCTGACGATTAAACTTTCAAAACATAATTCAGCCTGTAATAATAATATTCAAATACAAAACAAACAAGAATTTAAAGAGCAATTTACAACATATATGAGTTTATTTTAATTTATCAGTTTTGTTTCTCTAAATCTAAATGGTTTTATTTTTTAGCACCGATTTACCTTGAATTCTACAGTTCCTTTCAATGAAAAATTATTGTAAGTCCGATTCAATTTCCGAAATACTTCGCAATAATAATAATAATATATTAGTAATATAATAGTAATACATTATTCAAACGCAGAATAAATAAAAATTCGCAGTAACCTGCCTCTCAATTCACTCAATCATACGCAGAGGGGTTTCAAAGTACCCAAGGCAAAGGCGGAGGACAAAAGTTTTAACCTTGTAGTCATTTTTCCCCACGACAAGTTGCCGTATCGAGATCGACAAAATTTTCCCCGCTTCGATTCATGATCGAAGGGACTGCGGTGCGCACCGGGGGAGGGTTGAACGGCGACGACGCGGGAGGGTTAATTCGCGATGACTTGAGGTAGGGCGCGCACGAGCGGACGGCAGGTGTCGCCACGTCGCGACGCGAAGCGACGCGACGTGACGGGGCGAGACGGGGTGACGGTAGAATCGAGAGGCATCGAGAGGTACGGCGAGGAATGGAGCACGAGGAAGGGTGTGAGAGAGAGAGAGAGAGAGAGAAAGAGAGAGGGGGAGTTCGGTCAGGCGATAATAATTCTCACGTGTATGCAGCCCGTGCACGCCGTTGTCAAACGACACCGTGACTCCGATTCGCCGCGCGTGGTGTACCCTCCGCGCCGCGCCAGGCCGTCCCGATGTAGGTTAAAGACACGCAGTTACGGCCGTGGCGTTGCGCAACGCGGAACGCCCGGTGCCAGTCGCACTCTCACAGGATTACGGACTCACTGAGGCGCGCGCGTGGGGAAAACGTCGCCGTGTCGCTTTCTCGGCTATACGCGAGTCACAACGGCGAAGAGGAGAGACCGCCGGAGAGATCGCCGACGGAGGGATCCGCGCGGGCGGATCGCCGTCTCGGATTTCTTCGTTCGGATGGCGAACTTCGGCGGCGATAGTTCCACCACGTGCCCGTGAGCGATCCGCAGGATGATGCCCTGGAGGCATAACGCGCGCGCACACTGTCCTCTCTCTCTTTCTCTCTCTCTCTCTTTCTGTCTTCCCGTCCTCGTCCGAGGCGCGAGAGCGAGACGGTGAGAACGCGGGGGAGGCGAGGAGCGCGCGCGTGAGAGAGAGAGAGAGAGAGAGAGAGAGGAAAGAGGCGGAGAAGAAAGAGAAGGAGGACGACGCGGTGGTACAGTCGCGGCCAAAAGTGTGCGGCGTGACATAGATTCGATCGAGCGACGGCGATTTTCGCCGGAGAACCCAAGCGGTCGACGGACGAACCGCCGCGACCTCGAGTTCCGACGGCCGGGTCGACCGTCAACCACCGTCAACCGGCGGGTAGAGCACGTTCGTCGACCGGGCGTATAGAAACGTCGGATACGCGGCCAGCCCTCCGGCGGCGAATGCGGTCACTGAACTAGTTCCGTTTCGACCCTGACACTGCCATTGCCCCCCCGGGGGCATCGCACGATTCGTTTGTCAGATGCCACAATATTGCTGCCGTTTCACACACGTTCGGTGTTATCCTCACGCGGACTTACCCCTGTCGGAGGACTCCATCGTCGATTCCGCGGACCCTGCGCTGCTGGGGGCTGCGAGGGGGGGACCTTCCTGGGACACGGGTTGTACGCGCGGCCGAGGAACTCGCGCTTTCCACGGCGCACGTGGAGATAGTCCCGCTCGTGGTTCACGGCGGCTGGCACGCTCGGCGCACGGCTCGAAAATTTCTCACCACGGTATAAACATGGCCGGCCCGCGCACGGCCGCACGGCTCCCTGGCCTGTCACAATCCGCGATGGTAGAGGGGGGGTCGTTGAACCTTATCCGCGGATACGAGACGGCGTCGCGGAAGGGCACCGGCCGCGCCAACTTTTTTTCCGGGGCCTCCCGGGGAAAAACGGTGTAGCACCGTGGGCTACGGTGGGCGCGACCTAAAAATAGATCACCAATTCGGCGGATTGTTTTGACTAATAATGCGCTTCGCAACCTACTCGCTGGTGGCGCCACTGCGCGGCGATGGCCCACCGGCGTGCGCGGTGCGCGCCACCGCAACTCCGGTCTCCGGTTTCCGACCTAACATGCGTGTGTATACACATAGGCATACATACAGGCGCGTGCACATGATCGCTGTCAAACGCTGTCAAACGCTCAGCGATAAAAGTTAAACGGTTTTCTTCGCGATAATCAGTACGATTACGATTGCATCCACGTTACCATGTCCGGGAGCGACGTAAAGCAAGCTCTCCGAAAGCTGGACTTCCCTTACTGCGCCAGGGAAGCTCTATGTAGAATCGGTATGAACTGTATAGGTTATCTTGATGCCACTATGATTTGTTTATTTTAGCTGTGCTCTTTATTCATCAAAAATCAAATTTGTATAAATCTATATTTCAATAGTTTAATATTATACAATTAAAATATCAGATCTACGTTACTACAGGGTGACAAAAAGTTTTGTTTATCAAATCATTAATGTTTATTTCTAAAACAAATTCTAGAGTATTATTATGGTCTTATGGTCTTAATAAATATCAAAAATAATAATTAACATCCAAATGACTACTTTTAACTTTGATATAAAGCGTTTTAAAAATGCATCAATGATCGTTGCATATCTTTTCATGAATAAATTATCTCATGCAGGCAATCTTGAGTTTTCCGATCATTAAAAATCTTTTGGTGCAGTCTTTTTGATATTTAATAAGATGTAATTAATGCATACATATTTCAGTTATTTTTTTTTAATCAACTATCCAGATAGCAGGCTGTTATTTGATATCAAAACGAAGATTAATTTAGCAGATATCATTTTAACATCAATTTGCTGCTTTGATACATGATTTGATAAACATACAAACTTTATGGTTACCTTTTTATTGTTCTATATTTTAATATTAAAATTTTTTGTCTTTCCCCAAATATACATATATATGTATCACATTAAATTTTGTTTGTTATTTGTTCAAGAGGTGCTTTGCTGCAGGCCTGGCAAGCAAGTAGACTTGCAAATGGATTTAATATCAGAGTTTGTATTCGGAGAGATAGAAAAGCGAAAGAAACGTAGCACAACACAGGCAATACAGGAGCTGCAGCTGATAGAAATCATGAGTGACTTTTTTCAAAGTCCAGGTGGCAGTCCTGCAGTACGCAATGCTCTCTTCTTATCGCTCTTTCCAGCAGACAGTCCCAGATACAAGATTCTAGGTAACCTGGTATCGTTGGCAATCGCTACACAAAACAAAGCAGTTCTAAATGCAGCTGGCATTTGGATGCAGCAGTTGGGCTCTACCTCGCCGCAGAGCGTAGGACTGGCGAGGCACGTGCTCAATGATTATTTCGTGCTTACTCCAAGATCCATCGACAAGCTGAAGCAGCTGCCAGTGCTCACTCCGCATTTCACTGCCAATCTGCTAACGGCGATAGGTGAAGTTTACGAGGACAAAGATCCACCTACCGAGCTACTCAGATTGGTAGGCGAATGGATTGACGAAAATCCGAGTTTATTGTTGACGCCTCTGACGGATAATCCGGCATTGCCTACTGGTGGAATTCCGATGACTCCAATAACACCTATAGCGGGCCTATTCAGGTCATTTCCTTCATAACTTCACATAGAGATGACAAACAAGTGTCTAATGTGTCGAATTATTTTTTTTCTGCCTACAGATGGTGTATATTGAGTCCTCTGCGTGATACTACGAACAACATAGAGACTCAAGAGGAGTCGCGAAAATTTTATTCAAAAGTTCAACAGTTACTCATGGACTCAGTACTACGACTGAATAACAGTGGTAGCAATAAGCATGCGATTTCAGCGCAACATTTGGCCTCTACTACTCGTTTATTGACACTGAATCTGCAGAATCGGCCGAACGTCGACACAGTCTTGCGTGACCTAGCTATGGAACGACTCGCGCAAGCAGTCAGCGCAGCCATGTCTGCGAACTGCATTTATGGAAACAAACGTATGTTCATGCTTCTAATACATATATATGTAATACATTATATATATATATATATATATATATATATATAATATAAATAATATACTATATATATATATATAATATTATAATTAATATAGTATAATACTAGTATATAACTACTAGTTTACAATATATTATACAATAAATAAATTTAACGTTTGTTTCAGAAGAACTATTAGCCCTTCTACAACCATTATCGTATCAGCATTTTTTGATAGAATGGACATTACAAACTTACGCTACTAAAGCAACTTAAGATGAAAATAACTGTTAGATTGATGCAAAAATAATATTAAGCTTTTACTTTTCCGATTTGATTCAAATGGCGAACAATTGTTGCTTGATTAGTTGTTAGTTATTTTCTAATAGTTTTTAATCCGTTTCAATAATTATCTTCAAGTTGTTATCGATGGCTGAAGGTTATTCTTTTCAATTCTTCATTTTCAAGGCTCTCATGCTGCTGCTTTTAAATTTAGTTTCAATTTGTATAAAAAATTGCTTGGAATTGCTTTTTTTTATATTTAATAATAATAATGATTGATCACAAAGTTAACATCGAGAACAAAATTACTGATAGAATTAACAGAGCGAAATTAATACTTGAAATGATGCAACATGAACATAATTGAACATTATTTAATATATTATAGAATAAAGCACCAAAGTTTAAAACAGTAAAAATCGATAACATTTTTGCATCAACTTAATAATGATGACGGCGGCGACAATAACGATGATAATGTAGTTTATTTTGATCGTGATATTCTAAATAATTATTATTTGTACATAAAAATACAATCATTAAACAATTGTATATTTGTTTTACTAAAAAATAAAACGATTCTGACAAAACGCAATTGATTTTAATCTTACAATTATATCCTAATATTATTTATAACATTTAATACACATAACATACCTAAAATGGTTTAAACGTCCGTTTTTGTTTCAATTCTTGCAATCTTTTTTTGTCCAGTTCGAACTTCTTTCGCAACTCCGCTAAATCTGAAAGAAAAATCATACAAGTTCAACGTAATTCTAAAAAGAATTGTACTATAAATCTTATAATGAATAATTGTACTTACTCTGCTTTTTTGTCTCACGAATTTGGAAAGTATAGAAATTAAGTAACTGCTTCTTCTTCTTTCGTTGTTCCTCTTTCTGTTGCACCTTGCCGATGGTAGATTCCTTCCTGGATGGAGCAAATTGTCCTCTTTTCTTTCCACCTGTTATAGTTACCCAACCATCGTTGTCCTCCTCTGCAGCTTTCTCTTGTGCGATATGGTCCTGTATTTGTTTGTCATACGAAGCTATACATTCCTCAATGTCTTTCTTCATTAATTGTTCGTCATATAAAGTATCATTATATTCTTTACACCATCCTGTTTAAACAAAAAATAAGTTCAAAAATAATAAGATCCATTTTTTATAATTAAACTTCTTACATCATTCGTCTTTTCTTAATTTTCTTTCCAAGTGGAGAAAAAAAAGAAGAAAAAATAATGTAAGAAAATAATGTAAGAAATTCAGCTGAAAAAAACAAGATGATATTCATTCGTTCTTATTTCAAAACCGTCTTAAGTAATATTTTAAGATACTGATACAGTGCTGATTGGTTCACAACATCTTAATATTGTAATTAAGATGAATATAAGATCTGAATATGAACATCGCTCTAAGATTTGATTTTCTATCATTAAACTAGTACACTTTTGGAACTTAAAATGAAAGTAAGTATATAATTGATATTTGGTGAAAGTAAAAAAGAAAATTTTCTTGCAGCCTAGTGAGAAAAAAACAAACCTCAAGTGACAGTAAAATTTGTTTTTCATTTCTGTTAAATTGCATTAAATTTTTTTTCTTATTTTTGTCAAATATCGAACATTTCATCTATTTCACTTTAAGTTCGAAAAATATACACTAGTTCTACTACAAAAAACAAATCTACAGATTATAAGAAATAAATAACTTACTTTCTAATCCTGTAAGACAAATGCTTTTCTCACTTTTCAAAGTAATTATGAAATCTTTTGAAAATTCCATAGCTTTATCTAAGGAGGATTCCTGTTTAAAAACAATATATGCGGTTTTGAACCCTTTTGTATTTGAAAATGTAACAGACTGTACATTTCCACACAGATTAGCAAATGCATTGCTCAAGCAATCAATGGTAGCGTACGGCGGTACGTTCAACACAAAGAGAGTTCGTTTCCTGGGATATTCCGGTTCCTGATTTCTTATGGAATGTTCCTTGAAAAATAGCTGATGCTTGTCAGAACTGTCCGCGTCGAAGCGAACCCATAGCGCTACAAGTCGAAATAATTTCGTTCAAACATAATTCAAGATATGTGTATTTTTAATGTATGCAACAATGACTTACTTTTAAAATTTTTCGCATTCTGTTTACTGGCTTTCGTAACCATCTTTAAGGTCTAACCTTACTACTGTATTGAATCTAAGATTGTGTTCCAAATTTACTGTCTATGTTGAAAATGTAACAGTTTATACACTATAGATTTTCAGGCAATTTTTTTAATACACAAATCAGAGTTTTCTTTTTTTTTATCCTTCGGGAAGTAAAATACACTTCACAAATTAAACTCTCTTAGAATCAACCACACATGGCAAGGCATGGCATAACATAATGCACACAGAACGTAGCAACGCTTACTGCGCGACGGAAGTAATATTACATCATTTCTAGAAGTTTTGCATGGTGAGACCGACTTAAAAACAGAATTATTAGTTAGTGGGATAACTTCCGCTGCGCGCAAGCATTGCCGCGTTCTGTGTGCAGGAGCCTTAAGTCGGCCTTACCATGCAAAACTTCTAGAAATGATGTAATTAGAGACTCCGCACAATAAAAGGAACAGAGAACAGAGAATAAGAATTTTAACCTATCAGAAATCATGCACTGTAGAATACACAGTTTCTGATAGGTTCTGATTGAAATTCTTATTCTCTGTTCTCTGTTCCTTGTTTCTTTTATTGTGCGGAACCCTTTAAGCCGATTCTACATTAGTTGTGTGACAGCCAATCTGAAGCTTGCATTTTAAAAATCAATATTCATATTGGCTGTAGCAAACTTGCGATCAGCTTGCAACTAATGTAGAACCGACTTTACTTTCGCCGCGCGGCAAAAATTGGATTGAATTCAACTTTTGTCACGCAGTGGAAATTATATATCTATTACTTTCGAGTAAGCGAGATGATGATTGACTATCGCAATAACTTCTATTGCGCGAGTAAGTGTTGCCGCGTTCTGTGTGCAAGAACCATAACATAAGGTCCTGCGCACAATAAAAAGAATAAGGAATAGAAGAATAAAGAATAAACGATTTCAACCTATCAAAAACCGTATATTTCAATTAGAGTCCTAGATATAACAGAGAAGCGCAACCAAGCATATTTAAAGATAATAATTAACGGTTATGATTAATCGTCTGAAGAAAAAATGGCAACCTGCGTTTACATCATTCCGCAAATGGAGTGCGATTCTTATAATAGTAGTGTTTCTACTGACTACAAAGAAATACTGATTCTCTTTGGAGACTACAATATATCAAGATTTAAAAATCATGATACTTATCGTAATTAAAATCCTAGAAGACTATCCGTAGAAAAAATAGCGGAACCAATAAAAAATTGGGACAGCGGTTGCGCTTCTTTGTTATATCTAGGACTCTAATTTCGATGTCTGATAGATTAAAAATCGTATTCTTTATTTCTAATTTCTTATTCCTACTATTGTGCGCAGCACAATCTCAACATGACTATAGGTATAGGTCTGTTCATGTTCTTTGCACTCTTTGCACTCAGTGGCTCATATTCAGAACATGCTTACAACGATATTAGCGCATTAACATGCTATAATTTACGTTATGCATACTATAAAATTTCAGAGATAAACGCGTTCTGAATACGGGCCAGTATTTTTCTTCTCTCTCTCTCTCTCTCTCTCTCTCTCTATTTTTCAAAAATCTCTCACGATCAAATATATATTTATTTTGTTTTAAACTTTGCAAAAATTTTTTTCAAACAACAGGAAGGTTATAAAACAACAATTAGATAAACTATAAAATAAAACAAATGTAAAAAAATTCTATTATTTATATATTATACTATTTCAAAACTTTGAAATAAAATGGACTTTAGGAGGCGGCTTCAAGAGTTAAGTTAGATTATAGATTTGAAAATAATTTCGTATGTTTCAATTTTGGAGAATACAGAAAAGAAGAAATTAAAAGTAGAGGATTCGCTTGATGATTTGAAAGCAGAGTTGAAATTCATGAAGATATATAGAAAAAAATTAATTAGAAACAATTTCCATTCATGAAATCTAATCCACCAAAAATTCAATTTTCAAATTTGTTGTTGCTTCAGTTCGTTTTATTTCTCATTAAAAAAAATATTTTTTAATAAATAAATATTATTACGACAAATAATGTCGATATGGAATCAATACAGGATATTCGAGTATAAATTATTTAATTTATTAAATCTTCTCATTATTTATTGTGATCGATTTAATCCAGCGAGCCTATTTCTTTTATTATTTTGTTTAAATATTATTTATTAAAAATATTTTTTAATAAATAAATAAATATTTACACATTTGCTATCTTTTCATTTTTTTTTAAATATAAACTTGTCGGTTTCTCTTGTTTCTCTTTTGAATACAAAAAATTTAAACGAGATGACTTGTTTAAAAGAATTAATTTTTTTTCTAAAGATAGTAAATTAAATAATATGTTATACACAGTGAGTGATATTATTTTCTCGTCGTTGTGTTGCAAGTAATCAATTCGATCAACTGGCGAGAATGCGACACATTGCACATACATACTACATGCCGCGCAAGCGTCTTGCACGCAAATGTCAGGGACACGCGAACAATTATTATAATACACTTAACTTCTTTTCATTTTTTATCTACTCTCTAAATTTTTTGGAGTGGAATCTCTAAAAAGTGAAAATGAAGCCAATCTTAAAAAAAAAACATTTGCTCAATTTTCAATCTTTAAGAAAGAGATTTTATTTTTTAGAGTAAAAGTCAATAAAATTATAGATTAAACTTTCTAGAAAAATGTTCCTTTTTCTCTTCTATTCTAATTTAATATCTACACAAAATCTATACAAAATATGTGAAAGAGTGCTGAATAATAATCAATCAGGATGATAAAAAGTAATTAGAGTAATAAAACTTTAGCTACATTATTATTTTACCTAAATCTCCCATAATCAAAACGTACATTCAAACATTACACTGAAAAAGAAAAACTAAATTTTAATAAATATTTGTTTGAATAATTCTAAGTAAATATTTACTAAATGTAAACATACACACATACATTTATTTGATATAAAAACATTAATTTAACACTTTCATTAAAAAAAATATATATATAATGTATATTTTTATAAATATATATATATATAATATATATACATAATATATATTTTATTAAATAATTATTTACTGTAAATAAATGTTTACTTACTATTTAATATATGAAACATGTATTAAGATTTAATAAATTTTTTCAGTGTAGAAGAAAAAAAGGAAATAGAAAATATATACATGGAAGGGAGAATCTATTACAACACAAAATTTCATGTGTGGGAGCATTCTCTTGACCTTTTTTCCTTTTTCTCACATCAACAATCTCGCGAATGTCGATCCGTTTCGTGCGAATAATCAAATCGATATACAAGTCATGACTCCGGGAAATATTGATCAAAGCGGCCGCTTAACCACTGACAGTATGCAACTAGCGATCACGGTATAGTAATGTGCGGAGGAACGCTTGTCGCACGAGCCTCGCGCACTCGAAACTCGGTGAAGCTGGGCTTTCTGCTGCTGCTCTTTTCGATTGCGCATCTGCCGCTACTTCGACACGCTGATGCCAAGATACTCCAGGGCGACTTGATTACATCCACAGTAATTACCAGAGTAGAATTGATTTTAATAAAATATCAAACGAAATCACGAGTCGTTTCATCGGAGTTTCAATCCATAGCACTTTTGTGTGGTCAATATTATTGTGCGACGTGTACCTATGAGCGAAGTTTTCAATGAGTTTCTACTGCTGTTAATAAAAAACGAGTAGATTTTCATTAAATAAGTACGATTTAAAATGCAAATGTAAAGCGAACAATAAAGGCGATAATTAATGTTAAAGTAATAAGAATTGTATTCCCGGAGGGATATAATTGCATTTCTTTTTTATTATTTAAATTTGATGTAGTGTTTTAATGATTTAATGTTTTAATGATCTTAATAAGTCAGAAAGAGAGAGATTAAAAAATTTCTAATTAATACACATTTCATTAGAGTGTATCAAAAGGCTCTTCGCAAATGCTGTAAGGAAAAATACAGTAAAAATATATTTTTTTAATTATAATTTTTTAAAATTATAATAAAATATTTTTTAAAAGTATGGTTTTAAAAGAATATTTTTTTTAATTAAAATTACATTTAAATTGAAAAATGTGGCTTAAATTATAAACAATAAAAAATATTTTTATAATTATCGCATGTCTTTGCACAATCTAATAAACAACAATAACTAATTAATCAATGTTATAATTTTACATTCAACGATGTAACTATTACATACAACATAGATGTTGTATTTGTTTATATTCCTAAGTATAAAATTATAACGTTGATAATATAATTTATTATTTAATGGATTGTGAAGACATGCAATTATAAAAATCTTTTCCATACTTTTTTCTCTCATTGCATTTGCGGAAGTTCTTCTGATACTAATAACATATGTATAGATATTAATTATAAATCTTTTAATCTTTACTGTTATATTTATTAGAAACTGTTGCATAGTATTTTTAGAATTAAATCAAGTAACAAGATAACATTTTAATGACATCTTATTGAAGACGTTCATTGAAATGTTATTAAGACGTTATTAAAATATTATTATTTGACGTCACTGCTACTTGGGAATATGCTTTAGATGTAGTCTAATAATCCAATGCAGAAGCAATACTGTTATTATTTATTAATGAAGCAATGACTCCAATGATTTGTAAACCATTTGAAAAAACATAGCTATAGAATAACGAGAGTGTACAAATACTTGAATTTGTGATTTTTCAGAACTGGGCATTCCTCGCGAGATTCTGTTTTTTAACGGAAATTGGTACTTTTCGATTCCACTTTCAATTAGGAGGTGAAGAACGCAATTTGAAACTCCTTCTGTACTACGATGGAGAACATCAATGGCCCGCTGTCTATCCTTCCAATAAGACGTGTCAAGAAAAAGAAAGTGTTCTCTCTCTTGAAAAAGGTCAAATAATACCATTGAATACATCGACGAGAATAAGCTTCGCTTCGGGATGCGTCGAGGATGACGACGGTATAGTTCGATGCACTAACCAGAGAAGATTCACCTCATCCCGGCCGAGATGGTGGTATATGGTTTTAGCCGACTGCTCTTCCACGAAAGGCTTGAACGTTACGTATTATTTATCGTTGACCAATGCGCCGCTCGGGACATTTTGGAAGGAGCACTTTTCCGCGGACGAATTCTGCAAGTAATTTGACTTTCGACAATCGGCGAGTCTCAGAGTAGCGTTCCTTAATTGTATCCGTTTTTCATTTTAGACATACTGCCATTGCTGATACCAACCGTCTGCTTGTACACGATATTCCTCATTCTCAGTCTCTACATAGCGCTGCAATTGCGCTCCAGGAGGCTGTTGCATATATCCTACAAACTGTTCATAGCCTCCCTGCTGTGTCAATTACTGGGAGTGTCATGCGAGCTTTATAATTATATTAATCTTGGTCTGACAGGAATGTCAGCATTAAATGCTTATTTACTAGGTCAACTCTTAGAAGCGTGTTCCGAGACTCTGTACACAGTTCTTATGCTGCTACTTGCTCTCGGTTACACGGTTACCAAAAGTGTCCTTACGGCGTCGCAAATCCGATGGCTTATATTATTTGTCAGTATTACTGGTCTTTGTCAAATGTCGCTGTGTATATATCAATTCGAGGCATTTGATCCAGGATTGGTGTTGTATATTTACGAATCGCTACCGGGCTATATTTTAATAGCATTGAAATTAATTGCCTGGCTCGTGTTTGTCACTCGTTGTTTTAAGACCGTCAGAAAATTGCATGTGAAGCTCCACTTCTACTCTTCGCTACTTTTCTTGGGATCAGTGTGGTTCCTCTTTCATCCTTTAACAGTATGCATACATATAAAAAATTGTTTCAAACAAAAACTACCAAAAATTATTTTGTTTGGAATAATTGTTTATTATAATCTTTAGCTTATATAGAAAATATTCTGTAAAAATAAAACATGTCTTTCTTTTTATTTCTATAGATATTGATCAACACAAAATTCATAGACGATTGGGTGAGAGAGAGCGTGGCCAAAGGAAGTTCCCTCTTCATTGTCTTCTTGGGTCACATACTGTTTTTATATGTAACTCGACCATCTGTGAATAACAAACGTTTTCCATTCCACATTAGAACATTCCAAGTTGTACCTATAAGTGGTTATGGCCAGGATCACAGCTACGAGCCTGCTCCTCGAATAGCTACCGCATTTACTATCACACGATCACCAGCTTGTATTAATCGATCACGAAATTTAGAATAAAAAACAAACATAGTAAATAAATGTGCAACCACTGGTGGAATGCATTGTTGAAGAAGTTATTGCAAAAATGAAATGGCTATTAAAAAAGATTTTATATTGTCAATATATTTTTTACTATATATAGTGCAATGCAACAAATGTGCACATTTCTGCATTGTGTCTATCAAGAAAATCCCAATTCAAATAATAATGTTAATATCAAATTGCCACTGGCAAACGTTTGTATGTAAGTTCTGAATCTATACAATTTTTCTCTTGTCACGAAGATGTTTATAATAAAGTATGATGCAACTTCGTTCTTACTTCTTACTTTAAAGTAAATTTACCCCGCAGAAAAAAAGCTGAACATGGAAAGCTTTTTAAGTACATATATTGCTATTAATTTTCATTTTCATATTTTCTTATGTACATTGTACCAACAAATTTAAGAGCAATAGATTGTTCAATGAAAAAATCTACAATAATTATTTACACAATAATTCGTATTGTATTCAGGTCCCATTGTACATTCTAAGACTATTATAGCTACTTATCAATCACAAGAACCATCTAACCAACCGTCTCTCCATCTCTGATTCACTAGTTTACAATCAAATTCTGGTTTTCCAAGTTTTTTGTTGACTTCGTTATGAATTCTGCACAGCCATTGGCTCAATTTTTCCTGCGATTCGGTCTGCGGTGGCGAGTGTTTAAATTGTTTCTGCAGATCTTCTGCGCATATATTGCAAGGATAGAATTTGGAAAATGTATCAAAGAAGCTGTTCACGTCAGCCTTTTGTTTCTCATTTGGATGATCAGGATAGTATGCCACCATGGTATGCAAAAAAGCCCAAGTCTTCGAACCCAATTCGTCCTTGTCCAAAGGACAACTCTGTTGAATGTTGTTTGCATTTGATGTTTGCTCCGATTTCTTTTGTTCCTGAAATAAAAATTTATACAAATTGCATGTTTGTTCTTTTTAACTAAACTTCTTCAATTAAACTTCTCCTTCATTTTCTCTCTTCTTCTCCAATGGGAAGAGAAAAAGAAAAGAAATGATTCATGCAAAAAGTTCAACTGAAAAGAACTGATCTATAATTTATAATAGCTTGTAATTGTCATTGTTATTTGTAACAAGTCTGTTCAATATAAAAGAAAAAAATATAAGCAACAATAATTGAAACTATAATTAAACTATTAATACTCAAATTGTGTACATAAATAAAAATAATATCAACAATAAATAATAAATAATAAATAACAATAAACAATAAATAACATCAATCCAATATTTATATATTGATAATTCAATAAATAATTGTGCCGTTTATCGTTGCTGACTCTCATTAGCCTATTATATTGTTTTATTATATTGTATAAAATTTTATTATATTGTATAAAATTGAAGAATCCTAATAGAATTTTTGTTATTATAGGTTTGTTCTTTTTGGTTGAATTTCTCGGATGATTCATTTTCCCTATTTTTCTCCTTGCATTCTCATATTGAAGAGAAAAAGAAAAAAATTAACAAGAAATTCAACTGAAAAAAGAATAGATCTATTATAATGATATAATACGTTACAATTTAATTTAATTTAATAAATAGCAAGAATAATTGCCTCTCAAAAATAGGATAAGAATAATTATCTCTGATGAAATAAGCTCTGAAACTTGAGTAATAGCGACAAAATTGATAATGAAGCCTCAATGAATTTGTCAATAATTTACCCGATTTACCTTTTCCGAGAAGGCTTCCATCTGGCGTTTCGCCCATGTCTGGAAGTCCATACAAGCGCGACAAGGTTTCTCTGGCTTTTTCTCGTTCGTTTCGTGCATCATGAAGATCCTCAAGTGTCACCGTAAGCAGGTTAACATAAACCTCACGTGCGACATAACCTCTAAGTCCATTCGCGAGACAAACGCTTTCAACGCTTAGAGCCCCTTACCCTTTCCTTTCTGTGTTTACAATAAAATCACACATGATGTAGTCGGGACGAAACGAATTCGTGGGGTATTATAAAAGGCATGTTTTTATAATACTGGAATTTTTATATGATCGCCGTTCTCACAGCGGACGAACCACTCCATAATGCAATCTGACCTAACCCTAATCCGAAAATGCTGAATTATATATCGGGTGATGCGCGAAAATACATTGTATTAATAAACAATAATAATTTCTATCGTCGTCAAAAACTAGTGTTATATACGAGATTTTATTAATTATTTTATAAAATGTTTTATCCACTAATAAAAAATACGACATCTGTTACTTTTGCGGCCAGTAAATCTTTTATTATTAAACTATATTAAACTATATTTTTATGCTATGGTGTATGTCTTATGCAATTCAGTAGTAAAATGCATTAACACTCTCTCGAGACGATAAATCTTGTTCATGATGACAATAAAAAGTTCCGTTTTCCGTACCGTTAATGCACACCGTCAATGACTTTAGATTAGATATCCTAAGCAAAGCTAAAGTTATATAAAAATTATTGCTTTCTGTTATTTCGGAGAAGTTATCGCGATTAAATACTCCAAACTGATTTTAGATTTAGAATTGTCTCTCATTGAATCTCAACGAGAAAACTTGTATTCTATAGTAATCATAAAAAAATATCTAAGAAAAAAGAATTCGTTTAATTTATCGTTTCTAATGTCGTTTATCTTCTTTCTGCTAAGAGGAAATTTATGTTGCTATGAATGCTATTGTAATATTAAATATATACATTATGCAATTTTTTTATATTTTTATATATGATGTTTCAGATTATCTTAAAAAAGGGAGATTAAAACGATAATGTTGTCGCTTTTTGCGGTGTCAAGTGTTGCAAGCAGAAACATTTCTATTTCAACCCTTGTCAGATAATTAAATTGAGTCGACTGAGAGTAGTGGATAACAACGAGGCAAACTATGATGGAGGATAGACTATCACATTACATGTACAAGTGCAGATACATCGATGAGACATAAATAAATGAAAGACTATATAAAAGATATTTATCATTTTATAGGACAAATTTATCTAAATATTGCTGTACCTATTACTCAGATGAATTTTAGTTGCTATAAGAGGCGAAAAGAAAAAGAGTATATTGGTTGGATTGAAACAACAGATCCCTAAAGTTCCCAAGTTTGATAGCAACAATCTGGTACTTATAGATGATAGGCACAAGAATAAGTGCCTATATTCCACACTCCAAACAAAAAGAAGACTCATAGCAAAGGAGATTATACTAAATTAATAACGATTGCATCCAGATTCGATATATCAGACGTATAGTGTATCTATCTTGCTAACTATTGTAATATGTATTAAATATTTTAATGAAATGTTAATATTATACTTTCAGTATTTTTCACAAAACTTGTAATATGATGTATTATTCATTCTCTGTATTTTATTGTATATTAATATTTTAATAATAAAATTACCATATTCAAACTTATTTTTTGTTGTATATGCACTAGAGATATGTTTCACTCAACATACATTTGCATCGTTCGCGTCGTCATATCATCTCATTCTTGTTTAATGTTTGATGACAAAAAGGATGAAATGCTCGCGTATTCTATGTATGTGTATTGTGATTTTGGTACGTAAGTAGCACTGGCAAGTGTGTAACTTTAGTTCAATTATCAGCCACGTGATGTTTATCACTTTGTATTTAAGTGATTATTTAAATTAATTGTCAAAGTTATATTATGCCTATGTTAATTGATTTATATTTTTGTTAAAATTTTAGCAAATTGCATAACTTTAATTCTTCGCCTTTAAATAGAATTTATTATCAAATTTGTCTTCATTGAATTCGAAAATCAAATTAGTAATGCGAATAATCCTTCAGTTCTTGAAAGCATTTGTTTTCGATGATTCTTATATAAGAATAGAATATAGATGAATATTTCGGATCCTCTGTAGAGGTAGAAGATCAGTAGTCTGATACTAGTGAAGAAAGCACTTCCTGTTCCTAATCTGGTAAATTAGAACAGATCAACATTTAATCATCAAAATCTTTATTCAATACTTTTAATAGATATATTTTAATAGATATAAAATAATACAATTATTAAACTGTGTTGCAGCATAATAAATCTAGTATAAAGCTTTCACATGATCTCACATCAAAAGATATCTTAAAAACCCAGACTTGGATGGTATTCATAATCGGATCTTATAGAACAGTCTGTAATGTTTGAAGATGCGGCCGATTCTTCTAACTTTTAAGACTGTCTTCTAATCGACTATGAATATTGGCCAGTGTCTAACAAAAAAAAAACGAAATACAATTAGTTATTTACAAGAAATTATTCAATCAATAAGCTTAACAGAATATTGATTAACTTACTGACTTGATATAGTTTAGAAACTTGTAAATATTTGTATTTAATGTAATAATAGTAAAATTGCTTGTGTTGTGATATTCACTGCTAATATTGAAAATCTATAGTACACATCATCTGTGTTATAGATCAGCACTAGCAGTGAATATGAGAACAAAATCAAGATAAACAGTATTAGTTAATTCTAGTCTATAGAATTACTATTACCATATTGAAAATAGCAGTTTGATATCATTTAATAGGAGCCATTGAATAGGAAACGCTCGATAGGCACTATTCTTATTCAACCAGTAAAAAAAACGTTGACTATTTTTTTGCGTTCAGCATAACGCAACAGTTTTGCTGTTCAAAAATTTTTATGACTGTTTAGTCTAAACGACCCGAAACGCACTCAACATCTCGCAACACGTTTACTTAACAGTCGCCGTGATCGCCATCGTGATGGAAAGAAGAAAGATGAATCATTCCCATTATTCATTATGGTGGAGGAAATCATGAAAGAAACCATCATGGATTGATGAACAGGATACTACAGTTGGTATCATCAGCTCGATTATTATCACAGTCGGTATTTATGCAGTGATTGCAGGTAAATATGTGGAATTACCGAAAGATAGAAAGCTTTTAGAGACTATGCGAGATAGTGTGAGAACTACACGCGAGAATATCGAAAACGCATAAGTGGTACTTTATAAGTGGTACAGATAAAAAGCAATGCTTTATTATCCTGTATGTGAAAAAGTCTTAACAATATTTCCTTGTGTGTGCAAGCGCTGCCACAAACTTTCTGGATCATTTCGTTCATTCTGACCGCAAACGGTAAGTGTGAATCATAACCAAGAACACAAACTTCGATCTCAACCACGTGAATTGATCCGGCTTGATTACGATATTCGAGGTATACAAACTGATTCTGAATTTCTTGCTATTTTTATTTAAGAACATGCTTGAACCTTCAGCATATTCCAAAAATACATTTTCTTTTTAGGAAGCATATATATATATATATATATATATATATATATATA